>NC_134907.1:1701009-1773509 GCF_041734735.1 Babylonia areolata
TCAAGGTAGAACAGAGATGTCAAACAACTGTAATCCTCTGTCTCTTCTAGGGCTCAAGGTAGAACAGAGATGTCAAACAACTCTAATCCTCTGACTCTTTCAGGACTCAAGGTTGAACAGAGATGTCAAACAACTCTAATCCTCTGTCTCTTTCAGGACTCAAGGTAGAACAGAGATGTCAAACAACTCTAATCCTCTGTCTCTTTCAGGACTCAAGGTAGAACAGAGATGTCAAACAACTCTAATCCTCTGTCTCTTTCAGGACTCAAGGTTGAACAGAGATGCTAAACAACTCTAATCCTCTGTCTCTTTCAGGACTCAAGGTAGGACAGAGATGCTAAACAACTCTAATCCTCTGTCTCTTTCAGGACTCAAGGTAAACAACTCTAATCCTCTGTCTCTTTCAGGACTCAAGGTAAACAGCTCTAATCCTCTGTCTCTTTCAGGACTCAAGGTAGAACGGAGATGTCAAACAACTCAAACCTTCTGACTCTTTCAGTTATCAAGGTGGGACAGAGATGTCAAACAACTCAAACCTTCTGACTCTTTCAGTTATCAAGATAGGACAGCACTGTGAACCTGGCCAGTTGTGCCTGCATGGATCTGTGTGTGACACGGCATCCAATCAGTGCAGTGAGTATTGCTGTGGCCAGTGCAGTTATGATTCAATTTGGTATTTTCTCAGTACTACGACTGGGAGAGCCGAGTGCCTGAGTCTTTCTCTGCCAGAACACAGCCTCTCTACAGCAAGCCCCATGCATTGCCTCCCCTTGGCTACATACTGATACTGGGTACTGTGGGGCTCCCAAGTTAGACATGCAGGGACTCAGAGGAGGTTTGGCCCCCAGACATGCGGTATACAGGTCCACAGGCTTATCATGTAGTCCCAAACATAGATGGACCTCCATAGCAGTATCGTCATCATCATCATCATCATCGTCATCTTCCTCCTTCTTCATCATCAATATAAAAAAAAACAAATTATGTGGCCTTTCATGCCCTGCTCTCGTGGTGACCTCAGTTTCAATACCCCTCTGCTTCTGTGCTTGGTGTGTCTTCTCAAGATCTTAGATGATAGGACAGCAACAACAACAACAACAAAAAGATTGCAAAAAATTCCCTTCCCACAAGCTAGCTACGCGCTGTGTTAATAACCCAGACACAAGGGAAGTTCCAGCCTCTGATCATTCAACATGGCACAGCTGGTTCCACTCTGGCATCACAGTCTTTGAAGAAAAGAGAATTGGTGGTGGGAATATGAGCTGGATATGGGAAATGTGGCCTGAATGGACATGCTGAGAGAGAGAGAGAGTGTGTGTGTGTGTGTCTGTGTCCATGCGTGTGTGTGTTTGATGATTTCTTGATATTTTGCCGTTCCAGGTTTTTAGATTAGAAAGGATTCTGAGCTCTACATTTGATGTTTGAAATAGAAAAGTACTAATAATAATTTTTCTTTTTTAAAACGCAACAACAACAACAACAACACAAAAAGCACATTTTAACGTTGGTGATTAAAAAATGCATGAAGTGTTTTAAAAGTACTGTGATATAATTATTGTTTCATAAGTCACAGGTGAGGACATGTTCAGGGTCATGTTTTGTTCCCAAATGTATGTAATATTTCTGGTGTTTTTCACTTACATCTACACATAAGGGATGTTATTTTTCTGTGTATCTTTACATGTTTTTCTGTTGTTGTTGTTTTGTGTGTGTGTGTGTTTTGTTTTGTTTTGAAAATACATCGGTAATTGTAAAATTCATGTACTGTGTATGATGCTTCATAAGGAAATCTGAAACCGTTTCCATGAATGTGATTCTACTAAAGTGCAGAATATTTGTAAGGACAAAGGAATGTTGATATGAACTGGCTCCAGACGACTCTTTGCTCCTTGTTTTTGTGCTCTGCTACTTTATCATTCAAATGAAATGAAGAACGAGATGGTATCTAGCGGAACGTGATTATAGTGCCTCACAAATGTAAAGCATTGATTGAGTGGCTGACTTCAATTATCATTTTACAATTTGTCAGTGATTTCATTAATTATAGTACCTGAAGCACTGACTTGGAATTAACACAGAAAAAAAAGCTAAAAATGTCTCGTGTAAACTTTTTTTTTATGTAACCAAGCACTCTGCTTATGTTGTTGCTTATCCCAAACTTAGTTGATAGTCTTTCCATGTAATATGTTTACATGTGCTTTACTATTCACTTGTGCTGACATGTGCTTAATGACATCTGTTTACTCGTGTCTGTTCAGGCACTGTTTTATCTCTTCTTCTATTCTTCTTCTTCTCTTTAACTTCTACATAACTGTTGTAAATAAAACAATAGAAAAACCCTTTTGTGACTGGCCTCTATATGTTCCTGGTCTGTGCGCGGGAATTCTTGTCTACCCTTTTATCCTTTAAATAATTTTGTTAGTTCTTTTGTACCGTACCCACTCGGGTACACAACTACATTTAGAAAATTCAAGGCCACCAATATTGCGGCGAGTTCAAACTGATTTAATATATCCAATATGAAACGATTTCTCTATCATCATGTCAGGCCTTAAATATGCAGAACCCGCCTTTTATCAATTACTGATCCGTTGGTAGATATTTTTGTAATGTTTGGATATTCATTTTGAACATAAGGTTTAATATAGCTAGCTGGCATATTTATATTGCCGTCTTTTTTTCTTTCTATTTTTTTTTTTTAAATGGTATGGTCAATATCAAACTGAGCTTTTTGTAGTTCAAAAGTGGATAGGACAGAACGATGGTCTGACAAATACCGAATCTTTTTACATAGTAATCCCAGAGCCCTGCAGGATATAAGAAATATATGTTACCAGTATTATCTGCGAAGAAATTGATGTCACTGTGTGTGTGTGTGTGTGTGTGTGTGTGTGTGTGTGTGTGTGTGTGCAGGGCTGAAACACTCCGCAGACTGCAGTGACTTTGAACAGTACTGCATGGAGAATGACATCTGTGACGTGTTCCATAAGTGTGGTTGGTGACTGTACCTATGTCTGTTAGTGTTGTTACGTCATCTACTTTCTGTTGAATTATGTATGTTCTATAAGTGTGTTGGACTGTAGCTCTGTCTGTTAGTGTTGTTACGTCATCTACTTTCTGTTTAATCATGTATGTTCCATAAGTGTGTTGGGTGACTGTACCTCTGTGTGTTAGTGTTGTTACGTCATCTACGTTCTGTTGAATTATGTATGTTCTATAAGTGTGGTGGGGAACATTACCCCTGTATGTTAGTGTTAAACTGTCTATGACGTTGTCAATGTTCACTTGAATTGAACTGGCTGTGACGTTGCCAATATTCACTTGAATCACATATATCCGACCTGCACCATGACAATTCAGAACTCGACCTGTAAGGTGTTATCATCTTTACCATCACTGTCAACAGCCACAGCATTAAAAACTAGCATCAACAACAATCAATACAGTACAATAGAATTAACTCATTCACTCATTCCCTCGACCGCTGAAGTCGTTGCGGGGACATGAGGAAGATATCATAGCTTGCCACGCCGTTCTGTTGGCAGCTGTCGTGAGGAGATCTGGCATCGTTATTTTGGTCCATTCCTTGACGTTGTTGGACCAGCTCTTTCTCTGCCGCCCCCGTCTGTGCCCTTCCTCTACAGTCCCTTGCAGGATGGTTTTGGAGAGGGTGTTATGTCGTATGACGTGACCAAACCATGCCATCTTCCGTCGTTTGACAGTCGCCAGCAGTAGTTCTTGGGGCCCAACAAGATTGCTGACCAGGTTCCGCACATAGTCATTGGTCTTGTGCTCCTTGTAGGAGATGTGTAGTAGTCTCCTCAAGCACTTGGTTTCGAATGCTTGGATTCTTCTTTCTGTTTCTGCCATCAGTGTCCATGTCTCACATCCATATAAGAGGATGGAGATCACTAGTGACTTGTAGAGCAGGAATTTTGTGTGGAATCTGATGTTGCTCTTCCATACCCTGTTCAGTCTGGCCATCGCTGCGTGCAGAATTAATTCTATTTCGGATTTCTGCTGTGCAAGTGCCGTCTTTGGACAGGGTTGCTCCCAGGTACTTGAAGCTGGTCACTTCTTCCAAGGGCTCACCATTCATGGTTATGTTGGCACTGATGTTAGTTGTGCTGTTGACCATGACCTTTGACTTCTCTGTGCTGACCTCCATGCCGTAAGCACTTGCTCTTGTAGTAAGTCTGTTTTTTAGATCCTGGAGCTCGGTGTTAGTGTCCCCCATGAGGTCGATGTTGTCTGTGAATCGAAGATTGCAGACTGGCCTGCCGCCAATGGTGATTGAAGTGTGGTGGTCTTCGAGGGCCTCTTGCATGATAGAATACAATGCAATAAAAAGCAATACAGTGTAATACAACACAATGCTAAACATTAAGATATAACACAGCAAAGTACAGCGCAGTACAGAAAAGCACAACACAGCACATCACAACGCGATACAGCACAACACAACACAACACAACACAACCTGAATTCACTATAAGCAACCGTATCTATTGATAAAAATGGTGTGCTGCATCTTTACATATTGACAGAAAGCGGGCCACACTTGAAGACACTCCTCTTAAAAATGTTAAAGGTCCCATAGCCTGTTATGTTACTTGCATGAACAGCAAGAACAAGGAGACTTTGGTTCAAACAAATTTAGTATCTATTCTCAGACAGGCTTCAAAGGGGTCAGCATAGGAGTTGGTACAGGAATTGGCAAGGACTTCACAGGGCTCGACACAGGCTATCTCAGTCTGGGCAGTATCAGGATGCTGCATAGCAAGTTAATCAGGTACAGGGGAATCCATTTCAGGTTCAGGGTCAGGTGAGACATGAGGAGGTTCAGGAATCAGCTTCTCAGTCTTTCTCAGGTGAACTCTGTTTCGACAGTAGACAGCACCATTTTCAGTTTCAATCTGGTATGATTGACCATCATGAGTTATGACCTTTCATTTGGTCCATTTCTTCTTTCCAAGAGCAAAGGGCTGCATGACGACGTTATCACCTTCACACAAGGGTGGTAAATATTTGGTGTGTTTATTGAAGTTAGCTTCTGTTTCTTCTGATGCAGTTTCAGTTTTTCAAATTCAGAGGTCTGGAGTTCTGTTTTTAGGAGATTCTTGGAAGTTGGAATCAAAGTTCTTGTGCGGCGTTTCAGGAAACGTTGTGCTGGACTTGTTCCTGTACTCTGATTTGGAACATTTCTGAAGTTCAGGAGTGCTTAGAACTGGTCCTTGCTTCTATTCTTCAACATCAGGGACTTGGATGATTTGACTGCGGATTCAGCTTTTCCATTGCTCTTGTGATTGTATGGGTCAGCAAGAATATGTTCAAAGTCATATTTCTCAGAGAATTTCTTAAATTTGTCTGATGTAAATTGTGGTCCGTTGTCAGAAACAACAATGCTTGGCAGACCATATCTAGCAAAGTGGAATCGCAGTTTGTCAATGACAAAGGACAATTCTGTGTTCTGGAATCTGTCTATTTCCCCAAAATTGGAAAAATAGTCCACATTTACCAGATAGTCTCTGCCTTCAAATTCAAGTAGATCCAAGCCAATCTTTTCCAAAGGGCGAGAGGGTATCTCGTGGGGCCTGAACGTCTCTGGTTGGTATGCAGATGCATGTGTCTGGCATGCTTCACAAGTCGAGATGAAGTTCTTGAGTTCTTTGTTCATACCTGGCCAGTACAGGCATTCTCTTGCTCTTCTCAGACAGGCATCAGTTCCATTGTTTCATGAAGTGCTTGCTTCATCTCTAAGCGCATGGAAGTAGGAACAACAACTCTTTCTCCCTTGAAGATTAGACCATCTTGAGCTGTCAGTTCATCACGAAAACTGAAATATGGGGTCACTTCAAGTGGTAGTTTGGACTTATCTTCTGGCCAGCCATTCATGATGACAGATTTCACTTTCTGTAGACTAGAGTCTTGTTCAGTTGCTGTCTTCAGTCTTTGCAGTCTTTTCTTCTTGATGGGTATAGTGTCAACCATGTTGATGTGCTCGAATTCTGTTTCAAACTTTCCCTACTGGTTGATGTATGAACGAGACAGGGCATCAGCAACGAGTAGTTCTTTTCCTTTCCTGTAGAGGACCTTGACATTGTAGCCACAGATACGTAGCATCATTTCTTGAAGTCGTCTTGGTGCAGAGGACAGGGGTTTTTGCAGGATTGATTCAAGGGGTTTGTGGTCAGTCTGGACTTTCACAGTTCTGCCAAATGTGTACTGATGGAATTTCTCTAGAGCGAAAACGATAGCAAGAAGTTCCTTCTCTATTTGGGCATATCTTGTCTCCGTTTCAGTTAGGGCACAGCTAGCATAGGCTATAGGACGTTCATTCTGGAGAAGAACAGCTCCGAGTCCACTCTGACTAGTATCACATTGGATTTCAAGTGCTTCCTTCGGGTCACAAAATGCTAGCACAGGTGCTGTGGTAATAAGTCTTTGCACAGTTGTGAAATCTTCATCATGGGTTTCAGTCCATGTCCATTCCACATCAGAGCGTGTGAGTTGTCTAATGGGCTGTAAGACATCAGAGAGTCTTGGCAGGAATTTGAATAGGTAGTTGACAAAACCACAGAAACGACGGGCACCTTCCACATCAATGTTGTAAGAAAGAGATTTTGCTTTTGCGAAGTTCAAGCTTCTCTGGATTCAGTTGAATACCAAGTGTGCAGCATCTCTCAAGAAGCGCTCGAAGGTTTGCATCATGACGTGTCTTCACCGTAGACAATGATGTCATCAAACACTCCAATAACACCATCTAGACCTTCCAGTGCTTGGTCCAGGCATTTCTAAAACAGTTCACTGCTCACGGACGTTCCAAATGGAACTCTTTTCCAGCGATACCGCCCAAAAGGAGTCTGGAATGTGGTAAGTTTGCTGGATTCCTCATCCAGATGAACATGCCAGTAAGCATTTCTCAGGTCAAGTATAGAGAAACTTTCGTGTTGTTGAGCTTTGGAAGGATGTCTTCCATCACTGGTAGTGGGTGGTTCACGCTTGATAGACTTATTCAAAGGTCTCGGATCAATGCAAATGCGAAGATTTCCCAATTTCTTCCGCGCAACAACCATCCAACTACACCAGCTGGTAGGTTCATTCACTGGGGCGATTATGTCTCTCTCAGTGAGCTTCTCAAGTTCAGCTTTCACTTCAGACTTCAAAGCATGTGGTATGTGGCAAGAGGGAGAAATGACCGGTGACATAGTGTCGTTGACTTGAATATGAGCTGCTCCAGGAAGACTACCTTGGTCATCTCCAAACATGTCTTGATACTCAGAGAGTAGAGGATCAGAGTCACAGTCAATCTTAGCGACACTTTCAACATTTTTGTAGTGCACAGTAATGAGCTTCATATCTTCTGAAGTTTTCGTGTTGATCAGCGTTGTGAAATATTTCACTACAACAAACTCAGCCTTGAGCTTCTGGCCTGTTTGGGGGTTTCTCATAGTAAGCACAGCTTTTCCTCTTGGTATCAGCACTGAGCCATTGTACATATGAAGTTTGGTTTTGCAGGGCTCAAGCTTAGTTCCCTTGACTTGCCTAACACTTATCACGTTTACACTGGCTCCAGAATCAATTTGACATGTCACAGTGGCACCTTTGATTATCATCTCAGCCTTGATAATCTTCCCTTGTTGTGAGGATACAGCGAGACATGATTCAGAGTCTTCGGAGTCCGAACTCGCTGAATCAGAGTCAACAGCATGAACCTTAGTGTTCTGCCTACATTTGACGGCAAAATGGTTTCTCTTTTTGCACAGCTTGCAAGTCTTACCCCAGGCAGGCCCAAGTTCCTTCTTCATTTTATGTCTGGTTACAGAACCTGCATTTCTGTTTCAGCTGTCCTTTCTTTCCTTTCTTCAGACCTTTGATGAAACAACATTAGCTTCCGCTGAAGCTTCCTCAGACTTCATGGACTTCAACTGTTGTGAAGTGCTCTCAGCTGCACGGCACTTGTCAATGCAAGCCTGTAGAGTCAGATCAAGTTCTTGAAGTAGACGTTCTCTTGTAGCATTGTCTCTGATACCCAACATAATGCGATCACGAAGAAGTGAGCCTTTTTCATGCTCACAGAAGTTGCAGGTCTTGATGAGAATACGGAAAGCAGCGACGTAATCCTCAAAAGATTCGTCAGGCTTCTAATCTCTCATGTTGAATTTGTAACGCTCATATGTCTGATTAGTTCTACCTATGAAGTGATTATCAAAGGCAACAAGAATGTCAGCAACAGTGTGAAGCTCAAGAAGTTGCATGCCACTGTACACACTAAGTCCTTCAGGGCGTAAGGTGTGGAGAAACAATGCTTTCTTCTAGGGTTCTGCCTCTTCTTGAAGTCTGGTTATAACACAATAGTTGTCCCACATTTGTTTGAATAGCTTCCATTCAGGGGCTCCTTTTTTCACACTGAGAGGAGAGGGAGGATTGACACGAGCACTGTGCCTATGCTCACGATGTACTTCACCACCATTAGCAATTAGAAGGTTAGCACCACCTTCGGCATTCTCATCTGCCATTGTGTCATAAAATGAAGCAAAGTATGTAATGGGTAATATCAGAAGAGTAGCACTAAGTATGCAGCAGGAGTGTACCAGAAGAAATGGAGATTCATTCACAAGTTCTGCAGAGAGTTCGGCACCCACACAGGACTCAAGCAGTAGGTAGAGTCAGCACAGACTTCCTCGCCTACAGCAATACCAGTCACAGCACAGAATAGCAATCGGCAATACTCGCAGGACAAATGCTCTCTCGAATGACGTCACCACAAAACACGGGATCAACCGAAGACTTGAGCATCGAAATCAATATTTCTTTAAATAAAGAACGTACTCACAGTTTTTTTAGGTTAACAGTCAGATGCAGAAAACCACACGCTGCCACCATGTTATGTTACTTGCATGCACAGCAAGAACAAGGAGACTTTTGTCCAAACAAACTTAGTTTTAATTCTGCATGTAGTGTGCGCCATTACACAGACAGGTGGGGAGAGGAAGAGGTACGAGTGATTTCTCCTTAATACTCTTGACTCTCGACTGAGATATATCAATAATGTAACATAGCCTATAACAGCCAACGGGACAGTGAGTTCACATCCACTGTGTCTTATGCTCGGCATGGGAAGGCGGGGCACAGTCCTCTCCTGTTGCCGTTTTAAGCTAACCCCCCCCCCCCTCCTCCACCCGAAGTCAGTAACCATTCATTCCTGGATGGAGTGGGGGGGAAATCGGAGTAAAGAGCCTTTCCCAAAACACAACGCCATGCCGAAACGGGGCCTCGAACCCTGATCACTGGTGAACACTGGGCTGAAAGTCCAACGACAAACCCATCCTGCCACGGTGCCTCCTGGTCAGTGTATTGATGACGGTGTAGGTGTGAAGAGCGGGACAGAGTGCCAGCCTGGGTCGGCCAGTGTGTGTGTGTCAGGAGCCAGATGCATACCCAGTGAGGGGGGAGGGTCACCAACCTGCCAGTGCGACATGAATATGGCCATAGACAATGATAACGGCACATGCGGTAAGTCCATCCAATCAAATCGACTCAAAAATTAAATTATTATTCCACATGGAAATCTTGCCGTGCAATCACAGGAAACATATTCTGATCAAGCACACCATGAAAGGACACTGAAACTAAACAAATAACTGTCGGTTAACTGATAAACACACACACACACTCAAATGCACACAATCACACTTGCACGCACGCCCGCGCACACATATATCACACTAGGAAATTAATATGCACAAGATTCAGCGCTATATAAGTACCATTATTATTATTATTATTAATATGTGCCATAGATCACTTGACTGGTTCGTGTGTGTGTCTGGGGATTGAGGGGAGCGTGTGAATATAGTATTCATTAAACTTAATGTAATGTGAAATAGTGTTTGTCACTTTGTGGATCAAGCAATGTTCTCTGTATTTCAAATATATAATTTCTTATCTTTCAGTTGATACTCAGTCAGCACTCTGTGAGTGTGTGTGTGTGTGTGTGTGTGTGTGTGAAGAATCAGAATCAGAATCATGTATATTTTGTTTATTTTTGTTATTTTTGCTTTTCAATCATATCATTATAACAGTTTTCAATATATGAATTCTTGTGACTCCGTTATATGTGTACAAATTAAAAAATATGACAGATAATTTTCATGCTCACACGAAATCGTCTTCGTTCACCTAGTACCGAAAGGTTTGATGCTTTAATGTGTACACTAGCAGTCGTTTGCAGAATTTGATGTAAAGGTTTTCACGAGGAAATGCCATTGTTAAGCATCTTTCTAAAAGCTCATCTAGTGAGATCGGAGCGTTTGTGTCTGTCTGTTTTACAGCATAGGGAAACCACAACTCTGTCCCATATGACATCATAGGGGCTATCAAAGAGTCAAACAAGTTCAGCATTGTTTTTAGGTTTATGTGTTTGCCTCGAATTGAGCGCCTTAGAGTATGGACCACTTTTGCCGCTTGTTTAGTAAGGTTTGAGGTTTGTCTTCAAGGTGTCCTTGAAGCGCTTGCAGGGTCTTCCAAGTTCACGGTGGCCTTCCTTCAGCTGGCTATACAAAAGCATCTTCGGAATCCTGCTGTCTGTCATGCGGACAACGTGTCCTGTCCAGCGTAGCTGGCACTGGATCAGCAGGCTTTTGATGCTGGGCAGGCCGCTCCTATCTAGGACCTAGAGGTTGGAGACCTTGTCTTGCCACTTTATGCCGAGGATCTTTCGTAGGCATCTCTGGTGAAACTGTTAAATGTTGTTAAATGTGACGGCGATACGTCGTCCATGTTTCACAGCAGTACAACAAGGTGGTCAGCACAACAGCTCTGTAGGTTTTCATCTTGGTGCTGAGCCTGATGCCTTTGTTGTTCCACAACCTGTTGTTGAGTCTGCCAAAGGCGGAGCTGGCTTTGGCATGTGCAGCGTCACTTCTGCATCAAGGGCTCCGTTGCTGCATAGGGTGCTGCCCAGGTAGCAAAACTTGTCGACTGACTTGATCTCTGTGTCATTGATCTTGATTGCAAGTGGGGGCTGGGGGGGGGGGGGGGGGGAGGCACTGGCGTTCTGTGAGCTAGCCGGTTGGTACATGGACTCGGTCTTGCTGAGGCTGATGGTGAGTCCAAAGCGCCTGCAGGAGGTTGAGAACCTGTCCATAATGAACTGCAATTCCTCATGGGTGTGTGCAGCAAGCGTACAGTCATCAGCGAAGAGGAACTCTGTCATCAGTGCCTCAAACACCCTGGACCTGAATATGACTGCCTTTATTTTGTCCCTGTTTATCTTAAATTCCCATTGATTGTAGTCGTTGTTTAGTCTGCACAATTTTGTTCGTAATCCAGTTTTAATTGTTGACAGAATAACAGTATCATCAGCGTAGAGTAAGCATGGTAGTTGGCTTGACTCGTCGATTTTTGGAGAGTCTGGATCTTGTAGACACTTAATGATATCATTAATAGAAATATTGGAAAGTGTAGGACTGAGTGTATTACCCAGTGGGACTCCTGTCTTAACAGGAATTTCTGGAGAAAGATCATGATTTGTTCGGGTACATATCGAAGCATTAGCATTCATAGTCTTTATGATATCAAAACAATGCCCTCTTATTCATCATGCCAGACAGTATCAAAGGCTTTTATGAAGTCAGTGAACCAACTGTATAATCTTCCATGTTTTTGCTTGATTATGTTAATAACTCTTCTGAAATAATAAAATAATAATAAAATGTAGGCTTATATAGCACAGTACCCCCATCTCAGATGGGGCTCACCACGCTTCACAATAAAAAAAGAAAAGAAATTTAAGACTAAATGTCGTAAAATATGTATAAAGTCTACAAAGTTTAACATGACAATGGCTAAAATATGCATTTATAAGACTGACATGATAAAAGATATATATATATATATATATATATATATATATATATACATACACACATATATATATATACACATATATACACACATATATACATGTATACACACACACACACACACACATATATATATATATATAGATCATACACACACACACACACACACACACACACACACACACACACATGTAAATTGACACAGGCGTCATCACAGTCTCAAATCCCACAGGTGCAAATCACAGCAAAACAAAGCACGCCACATTCACCACTGTCAAAAATGAACACCAGGGAACCAGGCATCACCGACGCAAAAAGCACATCTAGCAACAAAAATCACAGCAAGCATATACAGATGGGAAAAAAATCAGTGAGAAAAGTACAGTTTGAAAAGAAATTTTTTGAGTGCTCTCTTGAATGCAGGTGTTTGAGTGTAATGGAGGTGTGAGGGCAGTGAATTCCATTGTTTAGGTGCAACAAAAGGAAAGGAACGTTCGCCATAAGTTTTAGTACGAATCTTTGGAATGGAGAGTGTGCGCTTGTCATTTGAAGAACGGAGATGTCTGGATGGTGAATAGACAGAAAGTAGGTCTGAAAGATAGACATGACAAGAATTAGTGAAGAAATTGTGACCAAGGACTGAGAGTTTGTATTGTATTCATGCTTGAATGGGGAGCCAATGAAGGGAAGCGAGTAGGGGAGTGATGTGTTGACGTTTCTTAGCTTTGAGAGTGAGTCGTGCTGCAGAGTTTTGAACTTTTTGAAGTTTGTCAATAAAAAATATGATCAAAGTTATCGAGAATTTGCAAAATCTGAGATGTTCCTTGGCAGAACGTTCAATTTGTTGAAGGTAATTTACGGTTCTATTATTTATAATGAGGCAAAAAATTGTGATTGCATTGTTTAATGTTATCCCTCTGTAGTCATGAGGTTTATAGGGATATACCGATTTTCCATTCATCAGGGTATGATCCTGATCATGGGAGTATATTGAATAGTGTATGGAAGATGTTTATCATTTTGGGGAGGCTTGTTTTTATCATGTCGTTTTTTATACCATCTTTTCTTGGGGACGTTTTCCATGTTGAATATCCTTTACACCTTGAGCTTTGCTCACCCTTGTCTAAGGATTAATGTGTCAAAAAAGCATAAAGATTCATTCAAACATTCATTCGTTCATTCATTCTATCTCACTCTCTCTCTCTCTGCTGGCTCCTTCACATAGATAAACTGTGTAAAGTTTGCTTTGATGTGTCTTATCAGGTGACTTTAAGACAAACACATTGCCCTGACAGAACCTAGTTTAGATCTCGATAGTTCACCCTTAACAAAAGTAACACGCTTATCTATTTTGTTCATATTGTTATTTGGATCATCTTTTGTCAGTTAAAAGACAAGAAGGTTGTTCACGACAGATTGGTACTTGCTGATGACCTGTGAAGATCGTAACTAAAGATCAGTTAAAGGTTCGCGCGGCATGTTTGGTTTGAGAGCTACATTGCAAACATTTGTCAATTTCATTGCCGGCGACATTCGTTGTGTCAACATGAGGCATGTGCTTTACATGCAACGTAGTCATCCACTTCAGAAAAGAAATAGAAAAACATTGACGTTTGGCTCAGGCTATACCAAATGTCAGATTAACTGTTGAACACAACATAATGTGGTTCGTCCGTCGGGATCGACGAGGACCATCTAGTCATCCTGGGGGTGGGTGGGTTGGCCTCTGTGGGTGTGCAGATGACTGGTCAGGCCAATCCACGCCTGGAAGGTTCTGACGCAGTGTGGACAGGGGATGGTGGCGGCTGTTGGGGACTTGCTCGCACTGCTTTTCCTGGCCTGTCTGGGTTGCTGTGCTGCAGCGATTCTGTTGGCCTGACAGGATTTGGCGCCTTTGTGGACAGCTGAACGCCACTTTGGTCTGTCCATTGCATTCAGCTCCCATGTGTCGTGGCGGATGTTGAAGGCCTTCAGAGAAGCTTTCAGAGTGTCTTTGAAGCCCTTCTTTTGGCCTCCATGGGAGTGCTTGCCATGATGGAGTTCGCCGTACAGCAGTTTCTTGGGGAGCCGGTGGTCTGGCATGCGAACTACATGGCCTGCCCAGCGCAGCTGGGCCTGCATCAAGATGGTGTAGATGCTGGGCAAATTTGCACAAGTGAGCACCTCTGTGTCAGGGATCTTCTCTTGTCACTTTATGCCGAGAAGTTTTCTGAGGCTGGTGGTGTGGAAGTGGTTCAGCTTTTTGGCGTGGCGTTTGTAGACCGTCCATGTTTCACATCCATAGAGCAGTGTGGTGAGAACTATGGCCTTGTATACTTTGAGCTTCGTCTCCAGGGTGATGCCTCTCCTGTTCCAAACGGTCTTGTGGAGTCTGCAGTGCTGGCTTTGGCGAATCTGGCATTCACCTCGTCGTCGATGACAACTGTGCGAGCGAGTGTACTGCCCAGGTATGTGAACTTGTCCACCGCGTTCAGTCGTTGCCCGTTGATGAAGATGTTTGGTTCAACGTAAGGCTTTCCTGGAGCTGGCTGGTGCATCACCTCAGTCTTCTTTGTGCTGATCGTGAGGCCAAAGTTGTCACAGGCAGCAGAGAACTTGTCGACGCTGTGTTGCATGTCAGCTTCGGAGGCAGCGTTGAGAGCGCAGTCATCAGCAAACAGGAAGTCGTTGACGGTGTCTGTCCTCACCTTGGTTTTTGCTTGAAGCCTCCTGAGGTTGAAGAGTGAGCCATCTGTGCGGTACCTGATGCCAATGCCTACGTCAGTGTCTCTGAAGGCATCTGTCAGCATGGCTGAAAACATGAGACTGTACAGGGTGGGGGCAAGAACACACCCTTGCTTGACTCCATTGGAGACAGGGAATGGTTCTGAAGTCTCTCCGTTGTCTTGTACTCGGGCCAGCATCCCATCGTGTAGTTGCCGTATGATGGTGATGAACTTTCTGGAACATCCGTACTTCGCCATGATTCTCCAAAGGCCACCTCTGCTAACAGTATCGAAGGCATTGGTCAGATCGATATAGGTGGAGTAAAGGTCGGCGTTCTGTTCCTGACACTTCTCCTGGAGCTGCCTGGCAGCAACCACCATGTTGATAGTCCCGCGTTCTTTCCGGAAGCCACACTGCCTCTCTGGTAGGAGACCTTGCTCAAGGTGCGCTATGAGACGATTGAGTAGCACTCTGGCCAGAGTCTTGCCTGCGACGGACAGCAGGGATATTCCACGATGGTTGTCACAGGCCTGACGATTTCCTTTGTGCTTGTACAGGTGTATGATGGAAGCGTCTTTGAAGTCCTGTGGAACTGCCTCATGCTGCCAGATGAGCTGGAACAGCTGATGAAGCTTCTCAGTCAGCGCCATACCACCTTCTTTGTAGACCTGCAAAGCCCAGGATCTCATCAGCTTTGTTGCTGAACCAGGAATCCTGCATCTGCCGCAGCTACGGCTGGATGGTGCTGTGTGCGCTCTTCAGTATGTCTTTCTTTGACTGTGACTTTGGATCTTCAATATGGGCTCTGTAGGCTTGGCGTTTGTCTTCCAGCAACTGCTTGGTCTCAGTGCAGTTCTCATCAAACCAGTCTTTGTGCTTTCTGGCAGAAGGCCCCAGGCACTCCATGGCAGTGTTGTACACCGTCTTTTTTTTTTTTTTTTTTCTTTTTTCGTGTTTTCCCGGACTTTCTTGGGTCGACCACCGTTTTATTTTGTATATAAATTTAATATGACAATTCAGAATAGATGGAAAAGAAAAAAAATACATAACAAAGATTTTTTTTAAATCTGAATACATTCAACATTAACAATAACAGATGGAAGTCATAACCAAGACCAATACCCATCATTGTAATCAATAGCAATTATGGAATAAATCACCCATACAAGAAAAAGCATACAACTTTTCATTTACTGAATCAAGGCATGTGGAAAAATAAGTTCTGCTCTTTTTTTCTTTCCCTTTTTTTTTTTTTTTTTTTTTTTTTTTTTTTTTTTTTTTTTAGGCTAACATCATTTTATCATTTGTTATTGAGTTTCATTGTTGGAGACTGATGTCAGGAAAAACTGACAGCCGCATCCAAATTTTGCACTTGCTTAACTGATGTTGAGTCACGTTACTGGAAAAAAAATATGGACGTTAAATTTGTCATCCATCTCTCATAAAAAAAAAAGAATCTCTCTCTCTCTCTCTCTCTCTCTCTCTCTCTCTCTCTCTCTCTCTCTGTGTGTGTGTGTGTGTGTGTGTGTGTGTGTGTGTAATACACTCAGACACAAAAATAAAAATCCCAATCCTACACATCGAATGTTAGCCAAGACTCAAAGAAAATACAACATCAAGAATTAACAGAAATTAAATTCTATAGAGAAAATACAAGAAATTGAAAACAAAAAACGAAAGTGCAAAGACCGTTCACTACAACTACCACTACTGATGATGACGATAATAATAACAACAATGACGATGACGATAATAATACTAATAATAGCATTACAGTGACATCCATTTCCGAACTACGAAACAAACTGTAGGCCGGCTATTTATAAACATAAAACTGTTTCAAAGCTTTTGTTGAACATAAAGGCGTACGTACAAAGAGTCATGAACACAAGCGCAGTTTTCGTAAGCGGAACATAGCGTTCGCCACCTACAAGCAAAACAAACAATAATTTTCGACTCCTCCCCCCCCCCCCCCCTTTTTTTTTGTGGCCTCAGTTGCATGCAGGTCATGGAGCACCAGAATGTGTTGGTCTTTTCTTTTTTCTTTTCTTTTTTGTGCTTTCACACGCCTCCTTCACTGGCCAAAAAAACCAAAAACTTTTTTTTTCTCCGTCTGTTTTTTTTTTTTTTTTTTTTTTTTTTTTTTTTTTTTAAATATAACATGTCAGTTTTTGATTAACACATTGTCTCTAAATGTATTCAAAGTAGTATTCTTCCAAATATATTAAGTTATTTGTCTGAATAATCGGTTTTCATTGACAATTTCAGTCAATATTTTAACATTATACATGAGTTTGGAGTTTTCTGACATTTAGGTTGCTCTGATGTGAGTGTGTGATTCTGTGTGTGGGATAACCACAAAAAAAAAATCATCTTAAATATTACAATACATATACGTCAAAAGACATACAATAGGATCAACATTAATTAATGGGGAAAAAAGAGAAAAAAAAAAGAAAGAAAAAAAAGTCGACGCCCGGACAGGAGGCAGGTAACACCCCCGCCCCCCACGCCCCCTCACCCCTTAAAACGACACACGGTGATTTTTTCTTCTGCCGGTCAAGGACGATCGCCACATCGTCCCCAGGACAACTCGTCGTATACCACATAAAAGGGTATATAACATACTTGACAGTACACAATGCGCATTGTCAACATTATTTATCATACTCATTCAGCCAGTCCGTGAGATAAGCACAAGAATTTAACAAAAATGATACAAATAAAGGATACAAAAGTGAAAAAATGAGAGGTGTATGCGTTCAGTGTGTGTGTGTGTGTGTGTGTGTGTGTGTGTGTGTGTGTGTGTGTGTGTGTGTGAGTGTGTGTGTGTGTGTGTGTGAGTGTGTGTGTGTGAGTGTGTGTGTGTGTGTGTGTGTGTGTGTGTGTGTGTGACATCTTTTCTTCTTTTTTTTTCTTTTTTTTTTCTTTTAACATTTACTAACATGGATTCAGTCAACTTCTGAGGCCTAGCTCTCTTTCTTTCTTTTTTCTTTCCCTTTTATAACTTTTTTCATGAATCCTTAATTTCAGTAGTGTCAGTAGCACTTAATTATTGTTATGAGACATTATCATTACAAGAAGTATGTTCTGAATTCAATGAGAAAAAAAATCAAATCAGATGAACAACGCAGAAATATTGCAGACTGGAGAGAATCAGCCACTGTATATGATGGCCCTTCTACGGGATGCACTTTCCACAGCTTCCCCTCAGCTTATTGCTGTCCACATGAAAATAATGATAAAATATGATTTCGAGATATTCACATTGCCAACAAGCAACATCACACTCAGACTTCCAGACGGTGAAACCGATACCAATGTTCACGTATTGCAATACCTGACATATATAAAAGATAACGAAACGTATGTGATATTAATGAACTCTTCACACAGTGTGTGCGTGTGAATCAGTATGTATGCATATATGTACACACACATATACACACATTTATACATATATACACACATACATACATACACATATATAATACACACACACACACATGTATATATATATATATATGTGTGTGTGTGTGTGCGTGCGCGCGCGCGCGCGTGTGTGTGTGCGCGCGTGTGCGCGTATCTGCACGCTCTAGGTTGGGGGGTAAAGTTTCCTTGGCAAATATGTAAATACATATACATGTGTGTTGCTGTAAAGCGTTATTTACGTTCTTTGTATTTTTTTTATTTGTATTACATTTCACCATCATCAGTAATACTTCAGCCCGATACATTTCTTAATTTCAATTCCTTCTCGAAAATATATTGTAAGGGTAAAGCTGAATTTGTTTTTTTGAAAATACTTATAGACATTTTGCCAATTAAGATAAGTAGATTGATATAGTGATAATTTCCCTTAATGTGCGGATCATTTTGTACTCCAAATAACATATCTATATTTGATAGTTTTAACTTGACATTAACTGAGTAATGAATTGTCTCTTCAATAAAACTCCAAAGGTTATATACAACTGGGCATTCACAGAAAAAGTGTTCGATATAATCTGCTTTGTCACAACAGTAAGCGCACTTGTTTTCTTTAATTTTCATTTTATTTAGAATTATATCTGTTGGGTAGATATTATGAAGAATTTTCCAATGTAAAACTCTTAATCTGGTTTCCTTTGAGACTTCCTTTGCTCTTAACCAAGCTGATCTATCTAATTCAAAATTGAATTTTCTGTGCCAAAAATAAAAAGCTGATGGGGTGTCTGGTTCCTTATTAGTCGCTAACAGTTTCTTGATTTGTTTTGGTTTCGTGTTAAATCGGTTTACGTCACTTGTCTGTTCGTCTGTCTGGCGTTTTCCTGTCTGTATCCACTGTACCCAGGAGTTAGGGATGGAATTAATTAGAACATTGTACTCTAGCTGAGTTAGGGATGGAATTAATTAGAACATTGTACTCTAGCATTATAGTCGCTCTATTTTGACCAGTTATACCGCTTACTTCATTCAGTGATAACAGTCTGTTCTCTGTGTGATGCATCATGTGTTGGATTTGAATAATCCCCTTTTTTTGCCAGTGTTGGAAGAAGAGTGGAGTACTTTTATGTGTTATTGACTCACTTGTGTAAACAAGTGAGTCTATGTTTTAACCCGGTGTTCGGTTGTCTGTGTGTGTGTGTGTCTGTGTGTCTGTGGTAAACTTTAACATTGACATTTTCGCTGCAACTACTTTGTCAGTTGACACCAAATTTGGCATAAAAATAGGAAAAAATCAGTTCTTTCCGGTCATCTTGTTTAAAACAATATTGCGCCTGGGATGGGCACAAAAAAATAAAGAATGAAGCCTAATTATATGCAAACTGCATTTACTGTTATATTTATATTTTTTGTATTCTCTAAACTTGGCACTTTGATCTGATATTCTGACCCAACAGCTAGAGCAGTCTTTATTATCATTTTTTGTTCAAACAGGAACTTCTTTTGCTAAGCATGGAAGTTTTATTTATTTTGCAAACGTTTTGGTGCAGATAGTAAAAAAGGGAAATTACTCTGTAATGCTAGGGGGAGTTAATTTGCTTTAAACTGATCTTTCTCATCTTAAACATTACATTTTGAAACAAGAGAGGCAAGGCCTTCAAGACTCACTTATGATGCACCTTTTAAAAAACATCCAAGCTTTTTATGTATTGAGTATAATTTCAAAATGTAATGTTTAAGATGAGAAAGATCAGTTTAAAGCAAACTAAGTCCCCCAGCAGAGTAATTTCCCTTGTTTTACTGCCTGCAGCAAAACGTTTGCAATAAACAAAACTTTCATGCTTAGCAAAAGAAGTTCCTGTTTGAACAAAAAATGAAAATAATGACAGATCTTTTGTTGAGTCGAATATCAGATCAAAGTGCCAAGTTTAGAGAATATAAAAAAATATAAATATAACAGTAAATGCATTATACTCAATACATAAAAAGCTTGGATTTTTTTAAAAAGTGTATCACAAGTGAGTCTTGAAGGCTCTGCCTCTCTTGTTAATGAATTATTAAACAATAACTGGTTTTGGGAAGTAGTTTGCGTAACTTCTTCTAGTTTCGTGATATTCTTGTAAAGTTAGTAAATTTTGATCACGTCTTTCCAGAATTCATTATCTATTCTATCTAAGCCCTTTATTTTTTCTGTTTTACAGTTAATCTGAAAAAAGATTGTCGTATGGTACGAGTTTTCCAATATGCCATTTGTACACCGTCTCATGCAGTGCGCCCTATGCTGCCTCCACATTCTGGTTGTCCAGCACGGTGGACTCAAGGCGTTCCTCCAGGGTGTCAGCAAAGCTCTGCTTGATGTTGCCTAGCTCCAGCTTGTTGACATTCAGGCGTTTGGGTGCTTTCATGCCCTGAGGCCGTCTATTGGGCTGGATGCGGAGGTTGAGTTTGGAGACGATAAGGCGGTGGTCTGTCCAGCACTCGGCGCCGCACATGGCCCTCGTGACTCGTACGTCCTGCCTGCCCTTCTTCCTGACGATGACAAAGTCGATGAGATGCCAGTGCCCAGAGTGAGGATGCATCCATGACGTCCTGTTACGGGTAGGGAGGCAGAAGACGGTGTTTGTGATAAGAAGGTCGTGCTCGGCACATGTCTGGAGAAGTAGTTGACCATTGCTGTTACAGTTACCAACACCATGCTTCCCAATCACGCCTTCCCAGGAGGTGCTGTCACAGCCAAATCTCGCGTTAAAGTCACCAAGAATGATGAGCTTGTCTGCGTTGGGAACAGTGGTGATGACAGCGTTTAGGTCCTCATAGAACTTGTCCTTGATCTCATCCGGGTTGGTCATGGTGGGCATATAGGCGCTGACAATGGTGGTAAACTTCTTCCCGTTGCATAAAGGGAGTCACAGCGTCATCAGGCGATCGTTTACTCCTTTTGCCAGCTTGCCAACGAAGGTGTAGCCTGCGCCTCGCTCACAGAATTCGCCTTCTTCTGCCAGTCTGGTCTCACTTAAGGCAGCGATGTCGATGTTGTACCTGGCTAGTTCACTCGCAATGAGTGCTGTGCGTCTCTGTGGTCTGTCTGAGTCGCCTCTGTCCAGAAGCGTACGCACGTTCCATGTGGCAATGGTCAATGGGGTGCCCCTTCTTTTCTTCTGTCTTTCCTTTGTGTGTCAACCGCTTGAGTAGGGTCCCCGTCAGCCGCGGTATGCTGACTAGGGTGGTGTGGAGCAGGCAGTGTTTAGGGCACCTTTTCTAGCCCCTTCCTCATGCCATGGAGGTGAGCAGTGCTGTCCTGAAGAGGGCTGCTCAGTCGCTCAGGGGGCTGCCGATCTCCACCGCTGCTCCAGTCGGTGAAAAACGACCCTATGGCCTGAGCCGCCTGTGTGCAGGTCCGCGGCTACGACTGCCAGTGTACCCACACCTGTCACTTCGTCGTTCGCCTGTCGCTACAGGGCTTGGTATGGGATAAAGGATGACTGATGACTTGCGCGATGACTTTGTTTATAGTGAGGAGGAGTTGCGCACCATCGACCTCACTCTCTTGTCCGAGACCGTCTGTATCCTGTGGCAAGACGAGGTCAAGACAACTGGAGATGGAAACGGATGCAGTGGATAACCAGGATGTCCTATTTGCCTCATCCTGCCCTCAGCACTCCACAGTGCTCTGCTGCAACCGCCTTCCTCTCTGTTGAACCATGAGGTTTCTTCCGCAGAGTCCGCCGGATCCAGTCTTCATATGCTTGGGTAGACAAGCCCCAACTCACCGAGGGGTAGTACCTTTAGAGGGGGGGGCTTGTCACGCTTTTCCGGGAGTGGTTCGTCCACTGTTGGTCCCCACTGGCATCCAGCTCTCACTTATGGGTCCTAGAAGCTGCTAGCATGCGGCAGCGCCCAAACCACGGGCAACGGCTTTGACAGGCTGGCTAAACTAGGTGAGGGTAGCCAACGGGTCTCAGACCCTCGGTGAGTGGGGGAGGGGGGGGGGGGGCACAGCATCATACAACACAAACAACACAACACCAAATCAAGTGGACAGTTGGCTCAGGCCAGACATAGCTCGCATGTGCTTGTACGTACGTTAATGTGAGTTAATGTGCATATGCGTGCATGCATGTCTGCATGTGCAAGAGATTATCTGCATGACGTGTGTGTGTGTGTGTTTAGAGCCAGTAGCCAATCACTTTGGTCATAGCTGTGTTTAGAGCCAATAGCCTATCACGATGGTCATAGCTGTGTGTATAGAGCCAAAAGCCAATCACGTTGGTCATAGCTGTGTGTATAGAGCTAATAACCAATCACTTTGGTCTTAGCTGTGTGTTTAGAGCCAATAGCCTATCACGATGGTCATAGCTGTGTGTATAGAGCCAAAAGCCAATCACGTTGGTCATAGCTGTGTGTATAGAGCCAAAAGCCAATCACGTTGGTCATAGCTGTGTGTTTAGAGCTAATATCCAATCACTTTGGTCTTAGCTGTGTGTTTAGAGCCAATAGCCAATCACTTTGGTCATAGCTGTGTGTTTAGAGCCAATAGCCAATCGCTTTGATCATAACTCTGTGTGTTCAGAGCCATTAGAAAACGAGCTTGGACAAACATGTTCGTCTTCCTCCACATGTTTAACCAGCAACGCCCAGTGCTTGAATGGCACGTGTGCCTGTAGGGAAGGGTTTACCGTGAATCAAGTGGATTTGACCTGTAGTAAGTGATTGTGTGTCCACCACTTGCATGTTGTCCATTATTCACATATTGGAAGGAATGTGACAAGTAACCCTGAATCATTATTATTATTATTTGGAGCATTTACTCCCATTCCTGAAAATAAGCCCTAGGCGTTTACAAATAGAACACATATGTAAATATCAAAAAGGAAGAAATTGACCACAAGATACCAAACATGATAAAAATTATTCATCCCCCCTTCCCCCCCCCCCCCCCCCTCCCCCCACCTCACACACACGCAATACTCATGCACAGTTGCATCCCTTAACAGAATCGTAAAAACTGCCACCAAGATTACCGGGTCTGATCTACCTTCTCTAGAAGACATATGTTATAAGCGGCTACTCAAAAAAGCAAATCAGTCAGACAGGACGAATCACATCCAGCTTTTGGAATTTTCGAGATGCTCCCCTCTGGTCGACGGTACAGAAATATAAAGATGAAAACCAATCGCTTAGCCAGTAGCTTTTCCCCCAATGACTCTCGAACGAATCCAGTATGATCAATAGAATTGTGCAATCAACAACCATCTACCTGAAGATCTAGTCATCAGCCCCACCCACGTGTAATATGCGCCTTCTGTTCAAACGTGTGTGTGTGTGTGTACGTGCGTGCGTGCGTGCATGTGTGTGTGTGTGTCTGTGCAGTGCGTGTATGTGTTAGTATGCACAAGTTTTTTTTTTTTATATTGATATGCACTTGTATGTATTCTAATTTCTACTGTATCTGTGTTTGTGTATGATTTTCGATTTATATTCGTACCTTATTATGTACTTTCCCTCCAATATTCCTTGTGACCCCGGTACACTTGGTAATAAAGATCTATTCTTTTCTATTCTATTCTGCTCTACTCACGAGCACACGCACGCGCACACACACACGTCATAGCACACAATCGTAAATAGTACATCATCAAAAATACAACCAACAATTTCTAAAACTATCAAAACTCACTCACTCACTAATGGTCATTTTAGTTTATACTGGAAAGGGATGAGCTGTTGAGAATTATTCCGGAGAGAAAAGGTGGGTCTTCAGACTGGATTTAATAGAAAGCAGCGGAGATGAGTGACGGAGAGGCTGAGGAAGTTGATTCCAAAGAAAGGAGACTTGGTATGAAAAACTGCGTTGGCCATACGTTTGGGTTCGAGCATGGGGACTCTAAGCATGCAGGTGTCAGAAGAAGAGCGGAGTTGGCGTGATGGTATGTAAGGATGAATGAAATCAGAAAAATACTGTGGACCAGAAGCCTCAGTGGACTTGAAACAAAGAGAGACGACTTTGTAAGTAATTCTTCCTGGGAGCAAGTGTAAAGTATGAAGGAGATTATGTGTATACAGCATGAACTGTCCGCATACAAAGTATGACCAAGGAATCCAAAAGTCAAGGTATTGCTGTCTGCCCTGTCTTTGATGTCACTGGGCTACAGCGGAACGCTTTGAAATGGTTGTGTGTGTCTGGTGTGGGTTGCCATCAGGAGGTTCAATGGGTTGTTTGGTGTGATGTGTCAGTATATCAGTAACACGTGTTTGCTTCTGGTTGGTTGGTCAGTTAACAGAGGTGACTAATTGGTGATAAACGAGCTGTGTTGGTTGGTTTATTGGTGGGGTTGGCTGGTTAACTAGTTCGATCGCAGGATGTTTCTTTTTTGCCAGGTAATATCATTTATTTACGAGGGGTGTTCATTAAAGATTTCCCCTGACTTTCTTTTGTGTTTTGTAGGAGGCTGAAACTGCATATATATGATAATACACATCTCTATAGTTCACGTGGTTTATTTGCTTCACTAAACTCATGACAGTTTCTCTTTTACCGGTACTGTGGTGGAGTCATGTGTGATAATGGAACCAGTTGAATGCAGAGCAGTCATCAAGTTTCTGTACTTGAGAGGCTGCACACCAAGGGAGACGTTCGATAAGATGAAAGAGACTTCTTTGGAGGATACCTCATTGTATGATATAGTCAGGCACTGGCATCATCAGTTTAAGTGTGGTCGGACATCGTTGGAAACGGTTCCCATTCCCGGGCGACCACAGTCCGCCATTGATGAAGACACCATCCAGCGAGTGGAAGTCGCCATTTTTTTAGGATCGCCACATAACCGTTTGCAAAGTAGCCCAAGACGTCAAGATGAGTGTGGGTTATGTGGAAAAAATCCTTAATGACCATTTGCACATGCGAAAGTTGTCTGCACAATGGATTCCTCAGAAAAGAAGGCACGTGTCCCAGGCTCTTATGGCCATGTGTCAAGAAAACCAGGAGGACTTCTTCGACAGACTAATCGTGTCCAATCCTCGGCGGGCAAGGTCATGCTCATGGTCTTTTGGACCAGCATGGAGTAGTGACAATGGATTTCCTGGCGAAGGGTACCACATTTACCAGGACCTACTACGCTTCGTCGCAACTGGGGGAGGCCATCAAACCGAGAGGCGTGGCATGCTGACCAAAGGCGTCCACCTCCTGGAAGACAGCGCCCCAGTTCACAACTCACATGTTGCCCAGATGGAAGCATGGACCTGCAGCTATGAAATCCTTCTTCACCCGGCCTCACACCATCTGACTGCCTCCTCTTTCCAGCTGATGAAACGCTTATTTATGAGGTCAAGTCGTGGCTTCTGGCGCAACCTGCAACCCCCACAGGCAGGGTTTGGGCAGCTGAATAAAGTTATGGGTGAAGAGTGTCACCCTTGGCGGTACCTATGTAAAGAAAGACAAATAACTGTGCCAAGTTTCGTTCCTCAGTCCATGGGAAGTGGGTCAGGGGAAATCTTCAATGACCATCCCTCGTATACATTTATCAGTTTTGTTTGCTGACTTTTTGTTTTAAAGATTGTGTCCTTAATTGTGACCTTCAAGACCAAATGAAGAGAACACACATGGTTTGTTATATTGTTTCCTTTAGAGTTGATTAGAACAAAAAAGAGATGTATGTGTGCATGTGTTTGTACATGTGTATGCATGCTTGTGCGCATGTCTGTATATAAGTGTTTGTGTATGTGTGTGAATATGACCGCATCTGTGTGTATGTGTGTGTGTGTGTGTGTGTGTGTGTGTGAACGTGTCTGTCGATCAGAGGTGAAGCCAGGAAGTCGGTGTGACGAGCGCAAAGGAGAGTGCGTCTTTGGCACCACGTGCAGCTTCGGTGTTTGCCGTATGACATGCTCCATTTCTTGTAGCCCTCCTTTGTCATGTTCCATTTTTTGTTGCCTTTCTTTGTCATTCTGCTTGTCACTGTCTATTTTTTGTTGCCCTTTTTTGTAACTGTCCATTTCTTTTTCTTTCTTTTTTTCTTCTTTTTTTTCTTTTTTTTCTTTTTTTTACCTTTCTTTGTCATTGTCCATTTCTTTTTGCTCTTCTTTGTCAGTGTCCATTGCTTGTTGCCTTTCTTTGTCAATGTCTTTTCTTTTTTGACCATTTTCATGTTCCATTTTTGTTGTCTAGTTTTGTCATTGTCCATTTCTTGTTGCCCATCTTTGGCATTTGTCCATTTCTGGTTTTCATTCTTTGTCAGTGTACATTTCTTGTTGCCCTTCTTTGTCACACTCCGTTTTTTTTTGGTTTTTTTTGTTTGTTTTTTGTTGTTGTTGTTATTGCTGTCCCATCATCTGCACCATTCAGTGCCAGTACTCTCACGCCACTCATTCCGAGTTCCCCATACACGGCCACACATGGTTTCGTCTGTCACAGTCCCAGTGTCGGCAATACACAGGGAACAGTCGATGTCAGTTCGCCAGGAGGCCACACACCAGAGGAGACCCTGCACTCCAGCTGAGTCACTTTGTTGTTCAGTAGTGCCTGTTCAGACGAACTTAAGACACCACCCACTAAACCTCCCTCCTGATGACAATCATGGAGCCAGACTGAGTGAGCGTCCCCCAGAGTGGAGACTGCCACAACATCCTTCCAACGACAGTCCCCCATGAATCAGCTGACACTGAAGGCCTTGACAAGACTCACCTGAAGTACGGGAGTAGAGTGTTATCGAAACTGAGGTCACCATGAGAACAGAGCATGAAAGGTAACATAATCTGGGACTTTTGATATTGATGATGAAGAATGATGATGATGATGATGATAACTTTGCAGCTGTGGTCAGTTTAGGTTTGGGGTTACGAGAGAAGGGCATACACTACGCAACCTGTCATAATGATATCCCGGTGTTAACCAGGCCCGAGAGATACAGATACTTGTAGTGCTGGTCATTTCCTGGTTCCCTTCTTCGTCATTGTCCATTTCTTGTTGACCTTCGTTATTGTCCATTTTCTGTTGTCTTTCTTTGTCATGTTCCATATCTATTTCTTCATTCTTTGCCATATTCCTTTTTTGTTGGCAATCTTTGACACTGTCGATTGCTTGTTGCTCTTCTTTGTCATTCTTATTTTTTGTTGCTCTTCTTTGTCACTGTCCATTTCATGTTGCTCTTTTTTGTCATTGTCCTTTTTTCTATTGCCTTTTATTGTCATGTTCTATTTCTTTTTACCTTCTTAGTAACTTCTTTTTATACACACACACACACACACACACACACACACACACACACACACACATATATATATATATATATATATATATATATATATACATACCTACTGTATCCAGATCTGGAGGCAGGTGAGAGCTGTTACGGTGACTACAGAGGGCTGTGCACGGCCGGTACAACCTGTGAAGAGGAAGAGTGCAGTAAGTAGACTGTAGCTATGCATTCTCTTCTACTTCTGCGCTCAGGGAAATTAATTTTTTAGAACATTGCATGCTATTTGTTTCTTTAACATTATCTCTTGTTGCACTGACAACCGAACAGGACTGAAAATTTGGCACAAGTACAGTACAGTCGTATCTTGCACATGAATCAGGGCACAAACATTTATATATTTCACAAAAATATTCAATGACAGGGCAAACAAAGCCCCAATAATGTAAGTGCCACGTCCTGTGTGCAAAAAGAATGCATTGTAAAACTAGTGTTGATGGTCAACTTTATCAATATCGTTTCTCTCGGGATTAAACCGGATTTTTGGATCAAGAAAATATTTTTTTTCGTTCTCCTCCATACTAGCTGTCTGTTAGGACATTGGACTGCCGAATAATACCGTCAGTAAGGGACCAAGAGAGGTTCACAGTCTTTTCAAAAGCCTCTGTGATCACGTTTCTTAAGCACAATGCAACTTCCCGCTCACATTTGTACAAAAGATGCAGTCTGGCCTGAAAAATGCTTTCTCCGATTTCTCCGAGGACGCATGGAATTTCTTGATTGTTCAGCAGGTTCTTGTTCTTCTGCGGAGGTGTTTCAGTGACAAAGGTTCTTTCGAAGTGTTTATAACAATCTCCATGGTACCTATGCTCTCGGTTTTGGTCTTCAGGAATTGGCACAGAAGTTTTCCAGTTTGCAGGTTCTAGCAGTTTCTGTTTTGCTATGTCTTGAAGCTTCTCTAACTGCATTGCGGCTCTTTGTAATCAGAAAATTCAGTTGAATGTTGAACCTGTATAATGCATACCTGGGACTTCTTATATATCTTGTTCCCTCACCAAGCAGTCAAAGAAAACAAACGCATATGTGAAATCATGATACCCAGTACGGTCCACTAGTTAATCATATACTACAAACAAACAAAAAAGAAAACATTTTGAAATCATTTACCCCCACAAAACCACATGCTTGAAATCTTTTCTGTTTGATGATATGAGACCAGATCTTGTTGAATTTCTGGACACCAGGTTGGTCCCTCGGTAGCCTCACAATTACCGTTAAGTCAACAAATCGTGTGGCTTCACGTGGAAAACAATGGTGAAATCATCACAGAACACTCTGAGGTTATGAAGTTGACCGTGTTTCAATTTCGTTAACTGGGGCACGAGAGGATATCCTTGTGCCAATGGCTGTGGCTCAAGTGCATCCATACTTTTTCTTGGGAACAGGTAAAAATGAGTTCACCATACACCAGAGACCATTTTCATCATTCTTGGGGGAGGGAGTGCACGGTGGATCCCCCGGCCTCGCGGACAATCTGGCTTACAAATAGATAAAATATCTTTCCACGGATATCACTTACAAGGATGTAAAGCTTCTGGGTGAAACCGTATTTCCGGATCATGAATTCTTACTTTCATTTGCCCTCGAATCCGCAAGATTTTCTTGCTGGTATTCCAGTTTATTGTCGGAAAATGGCGTTTTCTTCAGTCATGGTTTCCAGACAGTCTGATATTCTGTTGCTTGTGCTCATTTAAAAGTGAAGAAAAAGAAATTCTGGTCAGATCACACAGAATGACAGTTCTTTTATAGAAATCATGGTCTGTGGATTACACGCGCATTCTTACACTTAGTATAGATCTAGATCAAAGTTTCAAACTTTCTCTGTTTTTTCTCAGGGCCTTTCGATTTTGGCACATTGTAACCAACACTCCAAACACACACACACACACACACACACACAAAGAAAAAAGAAAAGAAAAAGGTAATCTAGTTTTCTGGTGTTATCTCTTTTCGGATTAACAATTACATTACTACGATCAGACGATGACATGGTGTGAACAGCATAAGCTGATCTGAATCATATCTTAATGCTCACCGTCATAATTGGATTTTGTGCAGATATGTGTTTGTTTGTGCCCCACAGTCTTAGCCACACTGGATCCGCACTAATATCCAAACAACTTCTACGTAAATGTTCGGATATATCGAACTTTTTTTTTTTTTTTTTTTTTTTTTTTTTTTCCCATTCCTCTTTCCCCGACTTAATCGCCAGCTATTGCCTTGGAAAAGTAGCTGGCATTAACATATGCAGCACGATTCTGATGACGAGCTTTTCAAGTAAGAAGGCAGCTTAAGAAGTGCAGGGAACTAGAATTTTCAGTGTGTTCATTCTTGTTCATTATTTCCCTCTGTCTGCAGACACGCTCACACATACTTTAAAAAAAAGAGTTATATACTAGGTTAAGAGTGAGGAAGGGGGGAGGGCGGAGACAGATAGCGAGAGCGAGTGGGGGAGAGAAGGAGAGAGAGAGAGAGAGGATGGACGACAGAAAAGCTTCAATGTCTAACAAACAGCTCACGCTAGGGCAGTAATAAACCCAGACAGATGTAATCACTTGCCATATATGTTTAGAATGCATACAGCAGAACACTGGAACAGCCAAAAACCCTGATAAATGTATACAGTCATCGAACACACATAAAACGCCTCAAGACACGTCAGACGGTAGGAAAGAATGAAAGAAAATGAATCGTTAAAAGTGTATGAAAATGGTATGTGAAAGGTAAATATGATACTGCTGTAAGAAAACGTGAGATGTGGGGGAAAACCGGAGGATGGAGGCCCCACAAAAAGGAAGAGGAAAAAAGGAACAAAAAAAAAGAAGAAGAAATACGTGGGGGGAAAAAGATGAGACTGGAGCTCCCCCCTCCCTCCACACAAAAATCCCTCTTTAAAATACTCGTATTTAATAAACATGTTGATGGTGTAGTTAGTCTTAGTGGCAATCTGTGTGTTTTGATTAAACTGGGGACAAGAAATCAAATGTCATGATGTCTTAAAATCAGAAACAAACGTTCTGGCAATGAACCAGAAACGACGCAATCAAATTTTGCAGATCTGGAGTATAAACGACAGGAACAAGAGATCACACGAAATGAAACGTTTACAGTCATGCTTACAACATATAAACGTTTTGTTTTTATATATATATATATATATATATTTAATCAAACATTGGTAATGACAAAGTGTTTCAAGAGAAAATGAATCTGTTCCATTTTTTCACGGACACACACACACACACACACACACACACACACGGTCACACAGACAACCGAAACATGATGATTACAGACTCAAGATGTGTATGAACACACATGTGAAGCAAAAAGAGGGTTTACATATTATCTTCTTTTCTATCACAGAAATCGACTTTGGGGCAAGATGGCAGACGAAGAGTTTTGGATATTAATGAAATGCTGATTTAATATGGGCATGACTGTGCATTGCTTAGGTAGCAGAATGACAAAAGCAGAGCGGCTGTCAAAGAAATTCTTTAGAATCGGCAGTTGGAATTGTTCCAGCGCGAGAATGAGAATTTCAGCAATTGAGAAATTGGCATATGATTTGGACATTTTATGTCTCCAAGAGACCAGGACAAGTGCAGACAGACGAATACATTTTGAGAATTTCACAGTCTTTCAAAGGAATGAAGGAAGAGGAGTAGCATTCATACTGAACAAAAACCTAAAAAACAAAGTTTCCACCAAAAATCTAGAGAAATGGTGTAGCAACTCATGTGAACTAGTGGGGGTGCGTCTCGAAAAACCTGACGGAATTCACAAAAGCATCGTGCTCATCAATGCCTATGTTCACTCAGGAACCTGCACAACAAAAGAGGATTGGGCCTTTTTAGAGGAAATAGAGAACGAACTTGGAGACTCAGTCATCTGTGGAGACCTCAATGCAAGATCGAAGCTATGGGACCAGCTGAACACCAACCCACAAGGACTCGCACTTGAAGGAATGATAGGGGAAATTCTTCTTAGCCCATTAACAACCACATCCCCAACTCGCCTTGGAACAAGACAAGGTGACAGTGTGATTGACATCGCTCTAACATCTCCAAAATTCAGAACAGAAATGAATGCAGAGACGCTTCCACACCAAGGCAGTGACCACCTCCCGGTAGTGTTCAGTCTACAGAAACTGTCAGATAAACCCTGTATGAAACCGCGTGATCCATTTCAGTATGAAAACAAAGAGACAACCATCATCGAAAAATTAAGACGCAGAAGAAACAAAAGAACGGCACTGAACAGGATGCAAACTATTCAGCCCCCATGGTGGAATACCGACACAGAGAGAGCCTGGATAGAAAAACATGCGGCTGTCAAACTTTGGCAAAAAGAAAGAACAAAACCGTCTCCGGACAAAGATATTGAAACAAAAATGAAAGAAAAAACTAAACAGTTTGAAATCATTGCTCAAGAGGCTAAAAATGACAAGTGGAAACAGTTTTGCGAGGCACTCAGTTATGACTCAACATTGACAGAGTTCTGGCAATTTTATCGTCGCATGGAAGGGAAAACGTGCACAACAACAACCCCAGACATGGTAGACACTGACGGAACCAAGCTAAAGACAAACGAAGAAAAAGGATCCGCCCTGCTCAAACGTTTCATACAACAGAGCGATCAAAGAAACTTAGATGAGAAAAAGAAATATGTTGAGGAGTTAAACCAAACCCTTATGCAGACTGGACCTGATGATGACTTGACAATAGATGATCTAAACGAAGCAATAGCTAAATGCAAGAAAGAATCAGCTCCTGGCCCAGACAAAGTTCGCTACTCGGACATCAAGGAACTATCGGAAGAAGACAGAAGCAGCCTTTGCAATCTATAACAGTTTCCACAATGGACATGTGCCGGAGGACTGGACACACAGCTTCTTAAAACCCATACCAAAACCAGGAAAGGACCATCATCAGGTAAGCGGCTACCGGATCCTAACCATGCAAAACATTGCCGGAAAGCTCATGGAACGCATGATAGCCAGGAAACTTGCAAGGGATCTTGAACACAGGCACATTCTCCCTTCAAATCAAGGTGGTTACAGAACAGGCAAGTCCACATGGGAAAACGCAGCTGCTTTTGCATATGAGGTGTATGAAGGATTTCAAAGAAAAGAAGAAACACTAGCAGTAGCAATCGATCTTGAAGATGCCTACAATAAGGTCCAGTTTGCGCACCTCATGGAGCTGCTACTAAGGTATGGAGTAAGTTTGACACTGACAGGATGGATAGCAGCAGCGCTTCAGGAAAGAACCGTCGTCCTACGCCTCGGAGATTGGATGTCTGCACCTTCTAAACTATCCATGGGACTGCCACAAGGGTCTCCACTTTCTCCTGTCCTCTACAATGTCTAGGAAAAGGGATAGGCAAGATGTACGTGTAACAAAGACCATGTGCGGCGCTGAGTGTTGGACAGACCATCGCCTTGTAGTCTCGGAGCTGAATATTCGAATCCAGCCCAAGAGATGCCCCCAAGGCCAGAAGGCTCCAAAACGGCTCAACATCGCTAAGCTGAATAACATCACCATCAAACAGTCCTTTGTGGAGCTGCTGGAAGATCGTCTGGAATCCGCCTCTCTGGACAACCAGAATGTGGAGTCTGACTGGAGGACCCTGCGTGAGCTGATCTATAGTACAGCTTCAGAGACCCTGGGACACATGACCAGAAAGCACAAAGACTGGTTTGATGAAAACTGTGATGAAATCAAGCAGCTTCTGGATGAGAAACACCGTCTGCATCAAGCCTACCTGAGCAACCCAAAGTCCACATCAAAAAAGGATGCGTACGATGCCATCCGCAGGACTGTTCAGCAAAAGTTACGCCAGATGCAGGATAAGTGGCTGAGTGACAAAGCTAATGAGATCCAGGGATATGCTGACAGGCACGATATGAAGAGGTTCTATGATGCCTCAAAAGAAGTCTACGGCCCCACATCCTCAGGATCATCCCCCCTCCTCAGTGCAGATGGGAATACCTTGATCACAGAGAAGGAGAAAATTCTCGAACGCTGGGCTGAGCACTTCAACAGTGTCTTAAATCGCCCTTCCTCCATAAATGATGAAGCCATAGACCGTCTCCCACAAGTCCCCATCAACGAAGCACTGGACGATCCGCCAACACTTCTTGAGACCCAGAAAGCAATCCGTCTGCTATCCAGTGGCAAAGCACCTGGCTCAGACACCATACCAGCAGAGGTCTACAAGGATGGAGGCACTGTGCTGACTGAGAAGCTCCATCAGCTGTACTCACTCATGTGGAAAGAAGAGACGATCCCCCAGGATTTCAAAGATGCATCTATCATTCACTTGTACAAGCGAAAGGGGAACCGGCAAGCCTGTGATAACCATTGGGGCATTTCCTTGCTCTCCATCGCAGGCAAGATACTTGCCAGGATCCTACTAAACCGCCTCACAGCACACCTTGACCAAGGTCATTAGCCTGAGAGCCAATGTGGATTCCGGAAAGAGCGCGGAACCACCGACATGGTGTTTGCTGCAAGGCAGCTGCAAGAGAAATGTCAGGAGCAAAATGCTGATCCGTTCTCCACCTATGTCGACCTCACTAAGGCCTTCGACACCGTGAGTAGAGAGGGACTGTGGAAGATCATGGCCAAGTACGGATGCCCTCGGAAATTTATTTCCTTGGTCAGCCAATTCCATGAAGGCATGGAGGCTCGAGTCCAGGACAATGGCGAAACATCTGCTCCTTTTGCTGTCACAAATGGTGTCAAGCAAGGCTGCGTCCTGGCTCCAACGCTGTTCAGTCTCATGTTCTCTGCAATGCTTACTGATGCCTTCAGAGATGGCGATGTTGGAATCGGCCTAAAGTACCGAACAGATGGCAAGTTGTTTAACCTCAGAAGGCTTCAAGCAAAAACGAAGGTCATGACAGACATCATCAGAGACGTTTTGTTTGCTGATGATTGTGCCCTCAACGCTGGATCTGAAGCTGACATGCAACTCAGCGTCGACAAGTTTGCCACTGCCAGCAGGAACTTCGGCCTTACCATCAGCACGAGGAAAACTGAAGTTCTTCATCAGCCAGCCCCAGGGAAACCCTACATTGAGCCCAACATCACAGTCAATGGTCAGAGACTCAGTGCGGTGGAGCGGTTCAAATTCCTTGGCAGCACACTGTCACGAAATGCGACCATCGACGATGAAGTGAACGTCAGGATTGCAAGAGCAAGCGCAACTTTTGGCAGACTCTATGCAAATGTCTGGAACAGAAGAGGCATTGGTCTTGAGATCAAGCTAAAGGTCTACAGAGTAGTAGTTCTCCCCACACTACTGTACGCCTGCGAAACTTGGACAGTGTACCAACGACATGCCAAGAAGCTGAACCACTTCCACACAACATGCCTCAGGAAGCTACTGAACATCAAGTGGCAAGACAGAACCCCAGACACAGAGGTGCTCGCAAAAGCCACCCTTCCCAGCATCTTCACCATCCTGATGCAGTCCCAGCTTCGCTGGGCTGGACACGTGGCGCGCATGCCAGACCATCGGCTGCCCAAAATGCTCTTCTATGGTGAGCTGCAACAAGGGAAGAGATCACACGGAGGTCAGAAGAAGCGCATCAGAGATACTCTGAAAGTCTCTCTTAAAGCGTTTGATATCAACCCTGACTCCTGGGAGGAATCTGCAGTGGACCGTGACAAATGGCGCGCTGCTGTGCACAAAGGCGCCAAGTTGTGCGAGGCCAACAGGACTGCAGCAGCTGTTCAGAAGAGGCAGGCCAGAAAGTCACGGGCAAACAAGCTCCCTGACAATGATATGCCTGTCTTTGTCTGCCCCAACTGTCAGCGAACATTTCGTGCGCAGATTGGACTATTCAGCCATCTGCGCATTCACAGATAGATTCATGAGCATCCTCCCCCCCACCCCCCCACCACCCTCCCCCCATCCCCCAGCTGGATGACAACGATGGTCATCATCGATCTCGATGGACACACCACCACAATGTCTACACGAAGGGCCTTGCAGACTTAAATAACAATGGAATAGCTCGGGTGCTTACTCTTGCGGATGATGGCCTGGTCTTCAAAACTCCGAAAGATGCTCAGGAAAGAACTAAAGCCGTCCAGAAACAACTAAACAATATTGCTCAATGGTGCAAAGACACAGGATCTTCCATCAATCCAGCGAAAGCCCAAACGTTGCTGTGCACCCTCAACAACAGAACCGCGAGCAAATCACCACCTTCTGTGTCACTCGATGGGATTCAGATCGAGAAAACTGAATGCCTACGCTACCTAGGAATACACTTCGACAGGAAAACATACGGAAAATACTGTTCTCAAATGCAAAAAGGGCCTTTCAGTCTTAAAAGCAATAGCAACCAAAGGTATTGAACAACGCCACCTCTTCCTGCTATACCAATCACTCGTCCTCAGTGTGATCGACTACGGACTTGGGCTAACAACACCGTCTCAAAGCAACCTCCTAAAATTAGAAAGAGTCCAAAATGAAGCTATGAGGCTGATCCTTGGAACAACAAAAGACACGCCCACAGAAACCATGCGATACCTGCTTGACCTTCCTTCAGTGCAGGCCAGAAACAAGTTAGAACAGGTCAAGACCTACTTCAAAGCATTAGAAAACCCTCAAAACCCACTGCATGACGCAGTCAAAGAACCAAAAGGCAGCCGCCTAGGACGAGGAAGATCATGGATGGGGCAAGCAGAAGACACAATCCAGCTAGTATGCCGACTACAAGACCTGAAAGAAACAAAAGAATGGGAGAAAACCCCCGAAAACCTCAACCATCTATTCAACACAGCCATTTCACCCACTCTAGGAAGACATTGTCGGGAATGGCCAGAGGGCAAAACTGATGCGGAAGTGAAACTACTCATAGAAGAAAACAGTAAAGAAGAGGACATCATCATATACACAGATGGCTCAGTCACCAAAGACCAATCCAGTTGGGGATTCACTGCGAAACAAAATGGAAAAACAGGGAAGAGAATGCTGCCTACAAAGTCACAACCTCCAGCCTAACGATGGAAGGTGAAGCTGTGACACATGCCCTCCAGTGGCTATCGTCCATCCATACGCCCGGAAACCAACATGCCATGATTCTAACCGACTCAATGAACCTCATACAGAAAATTGAAAACAGAATGGGAAGCCCAGAGTGGCATAAGGCAATGCGCAACTTTCAGATTAAAAAACTCACATGGTCATACTGCCCGGGACATGCAGGTGTTAAGGGAAATGAGCGAGCTGACAGACTTGCTGGTAACGCAACACCAACGAGCGCCCTACATCTAGGAAAATCGGAAATCCTCAGAAAAGTCAAAGAATATCAAAAAGAACAGGTACAAGGCCATCACACCATCGATCGCCTCAAAGAAATAAAAGCAGAGAGAGGGAGTGGCCGTAAGTCTAACATGAAAGGTAGAGCACGATGCTTTGCTAATCAAACAAATATCGGCATCATTTCCAAACCAACATTGCGCAAATTTCTTCAAAACGGAACAGAGTCTCTGTGGGCTTTTCCAAATACAATAGACTGAGCAACACTCTAGACGCCACGTTCTTGGCATCAGAGATCTTTTCCCATCCCTCTTGCGGCCAATCAGTGGCAGCCTCTGTGCGTGCGTGTATGTGTGTGTTTGTGTGCATGTGTGGGTCTGTATTTTTGAGTGCGTTTGTGCATGCGCGAGAGTGTAAGTGTACACAAGTGTCAGTAGAGTTCTGTGCACGTGCGTGTGTGTGTGTGTGGGGGGGGGGAGGTGGGGGTGCGGGGGGAGGTGGGGTAGTGTGTGTGTGTGAGGGGGAGGTGGGGGTGCGGGGGGAGGTGGGGTAGAGGATGAGGTATGTGAGTGTATGCATGCCTACACTGTGGGAGCAACAGGATATTGGAACGTGTGTATATATATATATATATATATATATATATCTTTGTACATTTGTGTGTGGAGATATGGGCATATGTGTGTGCGCTTGTGCAAGTAAGTGTTCATCTGTGTGTGTGTATGTATGTGTGTGTGTGCCGTGGAAGCTGTGATACGTAGACTAGAAATGAGTGTGTGGAGGAGGGGGGTAGAGGAGGTGCAGGGTAATGTGTGTGGTGTGTGTGTGTGTGTTGGAGCTCATGTACGTTTATATGTATTTGACTGTGCTTTCATATCTGTGAAACTGCATGTTCGGTGCATATCTGTTATGCATGTGTGGGTGTATATGTGAATGTGTGTCTTCATGTTTTACATCTATTTGCTTATTTATCTTTCTTTTTTTTTTTTACATTATAGTTATTATTTATTTATTTATTTGTGTAAGCTTATCTATCATTTATTCACCTTTTTTTTTTCTTTTTTTTTTCCTCAAGGCCTGACTAAGCGCGTTGGGTTACGCTGCTGGTCAGGCATCTGCTTGGTAGATGTGGTGTAGCGTATATGGATTTGTCCGAACGCAGTGACGCCTCCTTGAGCTACTGAAACTGAAACTGAAACTGTGCAGCTCAGCGTTTACATTTGTGCGCAACGTTTCAATTTGACCAAAAATCGACATTTGATGGTGAACAAAAATGTAATTTGGGTCAACTTATGCAGTTTAAACATCATGTAAATAAAAAAATTTATTTTGTATTTGGCAGAAAACAATAAAACAGGAGATGACCATAAAGACAGGGGGAGTTTGAAGCTTTGAAAGTTCTGTTATCATGGTGGTGAAACGCTGTGACGCTGAACCATTTGTGTGAGCAGCTTCAGGTGGGAACAGCCCCTTTTACACTCACAACTTTGGGTTCGACAACAATTATTTCTGATGCTGAGCCAAAAACAGGATTCAGATGGATGCATGCAAGTGATGTTAACAGATACCTCCCCTCGCCCCCCACCCCCCTAACCCCTCCCTGCCTCCCGTGTTTTTTGTTTTCGTTGTTTCAATCAGCAGGAATGACATGTGACCATGAAGCTTTGTCTCTCTTGTTCTTTCTTTTTTCTTTCCATTGTTCCTTCATTCATCCTTGCTTCCTGCCTTTCTTCAGTTATTCAGTTCTGTGTTTGACCCATTGGTTCTCTCCCCTGTCCAGGGCTGTACTTGAACCAGGACTGTAGCGGTTACAGGGCAGGTCTGTGCGGAATGGGCAGTGTGTGTGATGCATTACTCAAGTGCCGTGAGTAGCTCTCTTCTCTCTCTCTTTCATTGTCTGTATTTGTCCGTCTGTCTGTTTGTCTCAGTTCTGCTGTGTAGAATTACGTTATGTCTGCACGACGTAACAAAGTCATTACAAGCCAGGCCTGAGAAATACAGACACCTGCACAGATAGTCACTGAAGTACATCTGTGGAGGGTATTGCCACACAATGCACAAGCACATCAAAACCTGCTCCATGTATTTTACAAAACACATGGTTACATTCATAACACTTTACATCAATGTTGTATGTACACACCAAAATGCACCTAGCAAACTACACACACACACACACACATAAATAGGAAACATAAATACATGTGAATATACATTAAAACATGCATACATACCCACCTCCCTCCCTTTGCATGCATACATACACACACACCAACATGGGCATGTGCAGGCTCAAACACACTCACAAACGCACGTACATAAATTATACACATTCTCACATAAATGCACATGTGAACACAAACATATATGTGCACACATAGTCAAGCATTCCACATGTTCAGGACGTTTGGATGCAGATGCCACAGAAAACGTATTGCTGAGAGAAGAGGTGAGTTTTGAGGCCAGATTTTGAGGCGAGGGAGTGAGAATTTCGGAGGTTGTCAGGGAGTCTGTTTCACGTCTGTGGGGCTTGAAAGAAAACGATCAATGTCCGTAAGCCTTAGTTCTGACGTTTGGTATCATGAAAAAAGTTTAGTATCAGAAGAAGAGTGGAGCTGGCGAGATGGAGTACAGATATGGAGGAGTTCAGAAAGATAACTGGTCCAGACCTACTGTCTGGAGAAAGTGTCAGTAGATAGCTTGTAGTCTGTTTGATCAGAAACAGGTGACCGGTAAAGACCGGTCAAGAATTGCACAAAGACTGCGAAGTGAAGAAGAAAATGAAACAGTGAGCTATTAATCAGAACATCAGGTAGAGAAGGATGTTGGTGAAACGTTTTGGAGAGGCAGTCATCAGTTCAATCTCGTCGTTATTTAGTCGCAGCTTGTTGAGTCATCCAGTCCTTTAGATCTGCAATGCACTCCCCTGTCTGAGACACTAGAACATCAGTTCCAGCTGTGGGGGTGACTGATGAAGCTGAGAAAATGCATCACAAATTAGAAATAGAACCACTGTTCAAAAATAATGTTTGAATTAGAGTACTAACATGACTGTCACATGATTTATATCATTAACTGGCGCAAGTTTATTGGTCATGTGTTTTATTTAGGGTTTCCAGTGGGCTCTGAGTGCACCAGTGCCTCTGTTGAATATTGTGTGTCGGGGTCCATGTGTGAGGCAGAGCAGTGTCAGTGTGACCCAGAGATCGCTACTGAGACCACCAACAAAACCTGTGGTGAGAGAAATGGGTTATCGTTCGTTCTGTGCTGTTTCGTCCTGCATGTCTGCTTTTTTGCTGCCTAAATAGCTTTAATTTTAGGCTCTGGCAGAAGAAAAATCATCATCACCTGTTTCTTTAAGTTTGGGAAAATCTGTTGTATGTCTGTACTCCTGCTGGCTGTTCCATGGAGTATAGGTATGGGTTAAATGTGAACCAGGTGGACTTAAGCAAGGACGTGTTTCCAACAGCATCTGAGTGCTGTAGATGAGCAGTTCAGAAACATTAAAAATTGTTTGAGGTGTCCTTTTTCCTTGTTTTAAACGAATTGAAATCCCATGTGAGCGATGAAGACTTTTCCTCTCATGATAGCATTATGAATTAGCTCTCTCTCTCTCTCTCTTTCTCTCTGTATGTGTGTGTGTGTGTGTGTGTGTGTGTGTGTGTGTGTGTGTGTGTGTGTGCAGCCCCCAAGCCCAAGAAGACCGGGGGATCTTGCAACAAGACGGATGGGGAAGCCATCTGTGATGACCCCAACGCTGAATGTATTGATGGTGTCTGTCAGTGCTCCGAGGGATACTCCAGTGACACAAGCTTTGTTTGCAGTATGTATGCCTTCATCACTGTTGTGCAACACATGTGAATTGAAAGAAAGTGTCCATGGTGTGCACACTGGATGCAAATGATCAAGTGGTCCAGTTTATCCTGTACATATATATTACTGAAAATGTTAAAATGCACACCTTATGCACGTAGAGCAGCAGCTAAGTACATTGGTGTGTGTGTGTGTGTGTGTGTGTGTGTGTGAACTGGAACATTTCATTGTACATGGGCTGGGGCCACAATACAGTGGAGGCTAAATGGGTGGAGGCAGGGAGAAGGGGAGTCCCTGACAACATGTTGGGATTGGGATTCACCTTGATAAACATTCCAACCAGTACTGTTGTTACACCAAATAACATTGAAAATAACGTATGTTATTATTATAATCATCATTACTATTATCACTATGTTATTATTATTATCATTATCAGTATTCTTCTTCTTCTTCTTAGTCTGGGCAGAGATTTTTCTTTCTTCTGCTCATTAAATGGAAAACATGCACTGTGCATCTGGTGGGCATTTGTTAACTGCAGAAACACATGCGAAGGAGTTATGAAATGTGGTTCTTATGTCTGAGTACATGGGACAGTCAAAAAGAAAATGTTTTTCGTTACTGACATGGAAAAAACGGAAATTTCTATTTTAATCAGAGTCACTTTACCTGTGTACATTGTCATTAAAAGGGATTACATTGAATCGTATCTGTGAAACGGCAACTCTGACGCAGTTCGTATCCATAAGATTAGCATATTTTTATTTTTCGAAATTTGTTTGAGATGACCAGTGTCACACCCCCTGACAACCTCGGGTGGAGTTGTTTTGTGCGAGCCCTTCCCCATTCACCCACTGCATAGTAGCTACAGTTACAGTGTGTAGCTCCCGGATTTACGTTTATCACGTGCATCTGTAGAGTCTTGCTTTTGTGTTGCTGTCACTGCTGAGCGGAGGTTTGAATCTGTCCTGTCAGTAGCAATTTTCGAGGATTTGCGCCCGCGGCCTTCCTAGAGGAAAGTCGTACCCATTTGGGGTTTGAGGATTTTTGCCCAGTTGGCTGGCACCCTCATGTGGGGATTGTTTTTACCTCCTTGTGGCCGTGATTCTGTGTTTCTATGTTCTGAGTGCTCCAGCTAAGAGGGTAGGAGTACCCTTCTGGACGTGTGTCGTCTGTTACTTTTTCCAGTGTCCACGTAGTAGTACCCGGTTGGCCGGTGAGTTTCACAGTTATAATAGTTGATCATATCTCTTGTGGTTTGTCCTTAGTGTCAGATGGCTGTGAAAGGTATTGTTACTTTGTTCGTTTGTCCTGTTCTGTTAATAGGATTGACAGATAGTGAAGTTTGATTTCATTCATTGGGAGATGGGGGCTATTGCTGGAAAAGTAAGCCAGGCTCACTTTCTTTTCCTCTATTGTCATAGAAGTATAACAACACAAATGTTTTTAAAGTATGGCGACAATGTTTTTCAATCTATATCCTTATAGAATTTCAGCCACTGCGAAATGGCTTTAACTGCTTTAACTGTTGCGTTACCAGCAAGTCTGTCAGCTCGCTCATTTCCCTTAACTCCTGCATGTCCCGGGCAGTATGACCATGTGATTTTTTTTATCTGAAAGTTGCGCATTGCCTTATGCCACTCTGGGCTTCCCATTCCGTTTTCAATTTTCTGTATGAGGTTCATTGAGTCTGTTAGAATCATGGCATGTTGGTTTCCGGGCGTATGGATGGACGATAGCCACTGGAGGGCATGTGTCACAGCTTCAACTTCCATCGTTAGGCTGGAGGTTGTGACTTTGTAGGCAGCATTCTCTTCCCTAACTGTTTTTCCATTTTGTTTCGCAGTGAATCCCCAACCGGATTGGTCTTTGGTGACTGAGCCATCTGTGTATATGATGATGTCCTCTTCTTTACTGTTTTCTTCTATGAGTAGCTTCACTTCCGCATCAGTTTTGCCCTCTGGCCATTCCCGACAATGTCTTCCTAGAGTGGGTGAAATGGCTGTGTTGAATAGATGGTTGAGGTTTTCGGGGTTTTTCTCCCATTCTTTTGTTTCTTTCAGGTCTTGTAGTCGGCATACTAGCTGGATTGTGTCTTCTGCTTGCCCCATCCATGATCTTCCTCGCCCTAGACGGCTGCCTTTTGGTTCTTTGACTGCGTCATGCAGTGGGTTTTGAGGGTTTTCTAATGCTTTGAAGTAGGTCTTGACCTGTTCTAACTTGTTTCTGGCCTGCACTGAAGGAAGGTCAAGCAGGTATCGCATGGTTTCTGTGGGCGTGTCTTTTGTTGTTCCAAGGATCAGCCTCATAGCTTCATTTTGTACTCTTTCTAATTTTAGGAGGTTGCTTTGAGATGGTGTTGTTAGCCCAAGTCCGTAGTCGATCACACTGAGGACGAGTGATTGGTATAGCAGGAAGAGGTGGCGTTGTTCAATACCTTTGGTTGCCATTGCCTTTAAGACTGAAAGGCCTTTTTTGCATTTGAGTACAGTATTTTCCGTATGTTTTCTGAAGGTCAGCATCCTGTCGAAGTGTATTCCTAGGTAGCGTAGGCATTCAGTTTTCTCAATCTGAATCCCATCGAATGACACAGAAGGTGGTGATTTGCTCGCGGTTCTGTTGTTCAGGGTGCACAGCAACGTTTGGGCTTTCGCTGGGTTGATGGAAGATCCTGTGTCTTTGCACCATTGAGCAATATTGTTTAGTTGTTTCTGGACGGCTTTGGTTCTTTCCTGAGCATCTTTCGAAGTTTTGAAGACCAGGCCATCATCCGCAAGAGTAAGCACCCGAGCTATTCCATTGTTGTTTAAGTCTGCAAGGCCCTTCGTGTAGACAAGGCCTTCGTGTAGACATTGTAGAGGACAGGAGAGAGCGGAGGTGTTGGTTGATATGATGGTGTGCAGAAAGGGTGTCGGTTGATATCATGGTGTGCAGAAAGGTGTTGGTTGATATCATGGTGTGAAGAAAGGGTGTTGGTTGATATCATGGTGTGCAGAAAGGGTGTTGGTTGATATCATGGTGTGCAGAAAGGGTGTTGGTTGATATTATGGTGTGCAGAAAGGGTGTTGGTTGATATCATGGTGTGCAGAAAGGGTGTTGGTTGATATCATGGTGTGCAGAAAGGTGTTGGTTGATATCATGGTGTGCAGAAAGGGTGTTGGTTGATATCATGGTGTGCAGAAAGGGTGTTGGTTGATATCATGGTGTGCAGAAAGGGTGTTGGTTGACATGAATGTGTGCAGAAAAGGCACTGGGGCAGGCGTGTGAACCAGACAATAATGAATGTCTCAAGGGAACAGTTTGTGATGAGGGCCTGTGTAGTAAGTATGTTGTCTTTCTGTGTCCTGTGTAGTAAGTGTGTTGTTTTCCCATTTACTGTGTGTTGTGTTTGTTTTATGTATAAAGTGTAGTATGCTGCTTTCCTGTATTTTTTCTGTATACAGTGGATTGTGAAATTTTGCATAATAGCAGCATGCACACAGACAGACAGGCACACACACACACACACACACACATGTACGCGTGTGCGCGCGCACACACACACGTACGCATGTGCGCACACACACGCATGTGCGCACACACACACACACACACACGTACGCATGCGCACACACACACACACGTACGCGTGTGCGCACACACGCGCGCGCACACACACACACACACACGCACACACACACAAGCAAACACACACACACACAGACATTGTGTCTCTGGCTTTTTACCTCTGTCTGTGTCTGTATGTCTCTGTCCACCCACCCACATCCATTTCTTTCCTAACCGAAGAAAAAGGAATAAAAATGTTCAAGCCCAGTGCACACACCACATTACATCCTGCCTCACCGCATCAAACCACACCACATCACACTGCACCACACCAACCTACCCCATCAGCCCAGTGGAGTGGTGGCATAGGAAGCCAGAGAATCTGATGGTATATGATCGATTCCCACATTTTCCAGAATTTTCTCCCCCTCCGGTAGACCTTGAGTGATGGGATGGATGCTAGTCTTTCGGATGAGACGATCATTCGGATGAAACGATTAATCAAGTTCCCATGTGCAACATGTACTCATTGCACATAAAGAACCCATAACAACGAAAGGGTTGCCCTTGCACAAATCTGTAGGAAAACACACTTCACTTGTAAAAGAAATGCACTTGCAGACAGAAAAAAGCAAACAGGGAAAGTGCTGTACTGTGGTAACGGGCTCTATCCAGAGTGAGTAGCTTGAATTTCACACAGAGAAATCTTTTGTGAAAAAAGTACTACACTTCACTACACTACAATACACTACACCACACCCCAACGTCTTCACAACGATGTGTGACCAGTGTGTGTGTTGCAGAACATGACGTGGACAGCAGCTGTACCTCTAGTGCACTCTGTGTCTCTGGCACCATCTGTGATCTGTCTGACACCTGCAGTAAGCCTCCCTCTCTCCCTACCCCCTCTCTCTCTTTCTGTCTCTCTCTCATCTCTTCTCTTTCTCTCCCCCTTCCTCTCTCTCCCCTTTCTCTCTCTCACTCTCTCTCTCTCTCATCACTTTGAAGCATTGACAACATGTCTCACGTTGTTGGTGATGGTTACTGCAGTTGACCTCCCCTCCCTCACTCTGCCCCCCCCCCACTCTTCCCCCCCAGCCCCCCTCCCCCCGCCGTCCCTCCACCTACCCCTGCGCCCCCCTGACCTCCCCTCCCTCACTCTTTCGCTTCGTCAAGTCTCCACACTCAGCTCTTTCAAGTCTGGCCTTAAAAGCCACATCTTCCCAGAATAGCCTCCCTTCCCTGCCTCTTCCTTGTCTTCAGTTTATCCAGTTTTAGAGTTATGCATGCGTGTGAATGACTGGTGCGAAAGTGCTTTGATTTGTCTCTGCACAAGATTCAGCTCTATATAAATACCATTATTATTATTGTTGTTGTTATTATTATTAACCCCACACAACACTCAGTAATACATCAAGGCAGATCATCAGTGTTCACACATTTGTACAACCAAACAAAAATACTTCCTTTCTGATCCAGCCAATAAGTGAACATGATCAGTGCATTGTCAGTTCCAAGGTGTATGTGGTATTTCTCCATCATCCTGAAAGGAAATTCATCTTTAAGACTGCTGTTGCCATGTGGTTACTAATTTGGACATCATTATAATTGGTTGCTGTGGTTCAGGGACATCATGATAATTGGTGGCTGTAGTTCAGTAACAGTATCATAATTGGTGGCCGTGGTTCAGGGACATTATTGTAATTGGTGGCCGTGGTTCAGGGACATTATTGTAATTGGTGACTGTGGTTGTGGCTCAGTAGCAGCATTATAATTGGTTGTTGTGGTTCAGGGACATTATTGTAATTGGTGTCTGTGGTTCAGTAGCATCATTATGATTGGTGGCTATGGGTCAGGAACATTATAATTGGTGGCCGTGGTCCTCCCGAAACCTGGAGGGGGACAAGCTGGTGTTCTCTTGACCCCCTCGCGGGGTGGGTGGGCGGGTGGGGGGTCACTACCTTGTCGTGGTTGGGAGGCTTAGTGGCCAGTGATCGAGCGAGTTATGTCGGTGGGGGCATCAGTGCTTCTTGGGGTTTGCTGCTCTAGTCCCAGGTCTTAATTGACAGCCTACAGAGCCATTGTAGCTGTTCAGGCTGAATAAGTGGTGGTTTTTGTACTGATGCCCCTGATAGGGCTTCCCATGCCGAACAGGTCGTGAGTGAGGCCCAAACTAAAAGTGACCCACTGTCCCTTTCGCTATTCTCTATTCTTCTTTTTACCGCCTCTTTTCTGTCCTCAGCTCCCCATCAAGCCTTCTTTTCCACATTCTTTTTTCTCTGCGGCCTTCTTCAGGCCCGCCGTGTTTGCCGTGCGGCGCAACCTGTGATGGAGGGGAATGAGATCCTGGGGATTGAGAGAGCACACTGCTCTCAACACATCCCTTTGGCTCGGACCTCTCCTAAGACAGGCGGCACACATTGGCCCATGTGTGTCAATCGGCTACACCTTCGTGGGGTTGGGTCAAGACTGGCAGTTTGGAGGCTAGCGAGGATAACCCCCGTAGTGCTCGGTTCTCTGTCCCCGGGAGCTGGGCATGATCGGGGGGATCACGTTCGAGCTAAGCTGTTAGTCGTATATCCCTCCCGAAACCTGGAAGGGGTCAAGCTGGTGTTCCCTTGACCCTGGCCCCAAAGTTGGACCCCATGGTGGGTGGGTAAGGGAGGGATGAATATACAATGATTAAAAAACATGAATTCTAAACAATCACTCCCCACTAAACTTGGCAAAAGAAGGAGACCAGGAACAGACGACTCGGACTCGGATTCGGAGGTCGTTGAGACCTCTGGATTTCGGCCGTCGTGGCTTGTGATGGAGGGCGCTGATGACGACAAGCCCTTGTCGGCTCTCAGCCCCTTCGCTATCCAGAAGGACTTCCAGAGTCTGGTGGGATCACTGAAATCTATCAAGAGGCTGAGGAGCGGAGCATTTTTGGTGGAGACAGTCTAAAAGGCAGACACAGCTTCTGCTCAAGGCGACCACTTTTGTGGATAGGGCGGTGAGGGTTTCCCCTCACAAAGGTCTCAACTGTTCAAAGGGGGTTATCAGATGCCCGGAGTTGAGAGGAGTGTCTGAAGCAGAGATCAAGAGCAAGCTGTCCTCTCAGGGAGTGACCGACGTTTACAGGGTGACAGTAAAGAAGGGGTCGGAGAGAGTCCTGACCAACACATTTTTCCTCACCTTCTGCTGCTCGAATGTCCCCAAGGACATTCGAGTTGGATACCTGATGGTCAATGTAAGCCTGTACGTGCCGTCCCCTCTAAGATGTTTCAAATGCCAGAAATTTGGACACGCGCGGGACCGATGTAAGGAGGAAGAGGCGTGTGGCACCTGTTCAAAGGTGGCGCACCAGGGCGAATGCGTCAGTCCAGCCCGTTGTGCAAACTGCGGAGGCGGCCACCCATCCTCATCGAAAGACTGCCCTGCATGGAGAAAAGAAAAGGAAATCCAGAAGGTGAAGACGGAAAACAAGTATCATTCTTTGAGGCAAGAAAACAAGTGGAGGCCGCGTTGCCTAAGGCGTCTTACGCCTCTGTCGTCAGACCCAGGATGGTGGACGTCGCGGTCCAGACGACGTCCACAGGGACGCAGACGGACGACGTAACTACCTTAATAGAACCGTTGGCCTTGGGTGGAGGCGCCGTGTCCACCCCTTCCCATCCTGTGCGGCAGTCCTCAGGGGCTGCTGGGCGGGAGCGGAAAGCCTCGGGCGGAGGCACGTTGTCCGCCTCCCCCCCCCCCGCCCCCTCCCCCGCCACCACCTCCCGGCCCCCCTCACCCCGCCTCTCGTCTGCCTGGACCTCGGGCTGGCAGAAGTGGCCAGAAACCCCCCGTACCTCCAAAACTCAAGGAGGGGATCGGGAAGAGCCGAGGTGGTGGATATTCCGGCTTGGTCGGAATCAGAAAAATTAAATTCCAAAAATAGGTACTCGATGTTGGCCGACCTTGAGCCACCGCAAGCAGAGGAGCAGGGGGTAGCGATGGAATAGGCTGCTGCTTTATTTTTTTTAACCTTTTTAATGGCAGTGATCCACTGGAACATCCGGGGATTCTACGCCAATTTCCAGGAACTTCAGCTGCTTTGTCGTGGTTTGAAACCTTCAGTGCTGGCACTGCAGGAGACTCTGCAAAGAGATGGCAAGGTTTTATCTCTCTCTGGTTTTAACTCCATTTTTAAACCCACTCAACCGAAGCAAGAGGGATTGACGGGAGGTGTCGCTCTTTTTATACGCAAGTCCCTTTTATACAGTACAGTTCCTCTTTCCGGACGAAGGAATGCTCACACATTCCTACACAAAACGTATTCGGTTTCGGACGAAGGAATGGAATAGCATTCTCCGAAAGTAAAATTCCATCATGCGCTGTACACCTGATTTTGTGATTAGCCAAGCAAAGTGCACTATTCTGGGTCACTCCACAATCGAACAGCATGATTGATTAGTCTGTGATGTGTGGCCTGTCTCGCACACACGCTGACAAAGTCACTGACCGGTCGTCTGCTCGCGTGCCAGCCTGTCAGCAAAGCGGGCTCTTCTCAAAATGTTGTGATGCGAACAAGGCAGTGACGGCAATGTTTTTGGGTTGCTGAAGTACTTGAAATGCTACAAACTGAAGGGTCGAACATTGAAGAGGTGGATGATGATGAAGAAGAAAGCGAATTTAATGCAGAAAGCGAGCATGGGTATGGTGATTCGGGGTGAAAAAATGGCAGTATTTTCTACATATGGCAAAACTGTAAAAATAAGATGAGAAATTTGATTTTTTTTTAATATGTAATAGCTCAGCACGTAATAAACCAGTTCTGAAAGTTTCATTTTCTTACACAGTATTTTGTATTTTTTGTATTTTTTTTCCAAACCCTTACAAATGGGCCGTCTGTGGGGAACAGCAAGGGAGAAAACTTGTCGTCCCGAGTGAGTTAAGCACCCCTTTACAGGCGGTGGCAGTCAGAGTCACACTTGGGAAAACCATCACTGTCTGCTCTCTGTACCTTCCTCCTTCCATCCGTGTTCTGAGGCAGGACCTCATGTACCTGGTCGACCAGCTCCCACGACCATTTCTACTGTTGGGCGACTTCAATGGACACTCCCTGCTCTGGGGAAGTGAGATGACATCAGCCCGAGGTCTTCTCTTGGAAAACCTTCTTTCCGATATGGACTTGTGCTGTCTTAACGACAAGTCTCCCACTTACCTTCATCTGTCCTCTGGAAAGCTCTCGTGTTTAGATCTGTCGGTCTGCGATCCACCGTTGGTCCTGGACTACTAGTGGAAAGTGCACGACGATCTGCACGGGAGTGACCACTTTCCTGTCGTCCTCCGCCCTACATATGAAGAAGGTGACTCTCTGCCTGACCGCCTGAACTATGACAAAGCTGACTGGGGAATTTTTACCACGAAGATAAGAGCAGAGCTGCAGGAAGAAACAGTATTAAAAAGCAAGGACCCTGCTGACACTCTGACTCAGATCGTTTTAGATTGTGCCAAAGCAGCAGTCCCATTGTCTACCTCCAAGCCTCAGATGCCAAGAACGCCCTGGTTCAACGCGGAATGTCGGGAGGCCCGTAAGTCTCGGAAGAGAGCGCAGCAACACGTCTTTTGGAGACCGGAGACCGATAGCGTTCGAACCCATCAACAGCTGAGGGCGAAAGCCAGGTATGTTTTTAAAAAGAGCCAGAGAAAGTCGTGGAGAGATTTTTGCTCTTCCTTAACCTCCAACACACCCAAGAAGAAAGTGTGGAGGGTTTTAAAAAAAATGAAGGGCAGAAACGTCTGCCCAACTTTCCATCACCTCAGACTTTCAGACGCTATGGTCACAGAGAAGAAAGCAGTTGCCAATTTGTTTGCCTCCACAATCGAACAGAACTCGAGATCAGCCAACAAATGTGCTCGGTTTCTCAAAACCAAAAGTCTAACACCCTGTAACTTCTCTTCCGACAACACAGAGTTACAACCTTCCTTTCACTATGAATGAACTTAAATCTGCCCTTCAGACCTGCACGGATTCCTGTCCAGGAATGGACGAGGTCCATTATAAACTCTTAAAACATCTTCCTGAAACCTGTCTGGACACCCTCCTCAAAGTTTACAACCACATCTGGATCACAGGCTTTTTTCCACCCTCCTGGCGGAAAGCCCTCATAATCCCGGTGCCGAAACCGGGAAAAGACCCCTCGAACCCCTCCAACTACCGCCCAGTAGCACTGACCAGCTGCATCTGCAAACTGATGGAGAAGATGGTCAACGGTAGACTGATGTGGAAACAAGAGATGACGGCCTTCTGGCAAAAGAACAGTGCAGTTTCCGCAAGCATCGTTCTACCATTGACCATCTGGTTCATCTGGAAACCACTGTAAGAAATGCCTTTGTAAACAAACAGCATGTGGTGGCCATATTTTTTGACTTGGAGAAAGCTTACGATACCACCTAGAAATTTGGAATCCTCTCGGACCTGCACAAGCTCGGCTTCCAAGGACACCTGCCCCAGTTCATCCACAATTTTTTGCAAGACAGACAATTCCAGGTGAGGGTCGGCACCACCCTGTCTGACATTCACGAGCAGGATCTGGGTGTCCCGCAAGGGAGCATTCTGTCGCCGGCTCTCTTCAGCATCAAAATTAATGACATCGTTCAATCCGTTCAGAAGGGATCGGACAGCTCGCTGTTCGTGGACGATTTCACCTTGTATGCAACTGGCAGCACATATGCCAGCATCCAGCGACGGCTTCAGCTCTGCGTCAACAAAATCCAGTGTTGGGCAGAGGAGAATGGCTTCACATTTTCGTCGTCCAAAACTGAATGTATTCATTTTCATAACTTTCGCCAGTTTTATCCAGACCCTGAAATCTGTCTGGGAAAATCCACCATCCCGGCGGTCAAGGAAGCCAAATTTTTAGGGGTCGTCTTTGATCAGAAGCTGAACTTCCTCAGCCATATTAAACAGCTGAAAATATCTTGCCAAAAAGCCCTGAACATCATTCGAGTTGTGGCACACACGGACTGGGGTGCTGATAAGAGAACTCTCTTGCACCTCTACAGAGCCCTGGTCCGGTCCAAACTGAATTACGGAAGTGTAGTATACAGCTCGGCCAGACCGTCTTACTTGAAACTGTTGGACCCTATACACCACCAAGGGCTCCGTCTCAGCTTAGGTGCGTTCCGCACCACCCCTGTGCACAGCCTGTATGCAGAGGCGGGGGAACCGCCTCTCTCCAACCGCAGAGTGAAGCTGACCCTAAATTATTATTTGAAATTGTTTTCTGAACCTACAAACTCTGCTTACAACGCTGTATTCAACAACCCTTTCGACAAGAAATTTAAAGACAACCCAAACTGCATCCCTCCTCTCGGACTCCGCATTCAGCCGCACTTACAAAATGCCGATCTGGATGTCGGTGGCATTTCAGATTTCTCCAAGTTCCCCGACAGCCCTCCATGGACCTTTAGAACACCTGTGGTCCGATTCGATCTGGCCTTGTACCGTAAAGACTCTACCAGTTCTCTGGCCTACAGAACTTACTTTTCGGAACTCTGCCACAAATTCCCCACTTTTCAAAGTATCTTCACTGACGGTTCCAAGTCAGAGGACGGAGTCGCTGCATCTGCGTTCTGTCCCGCCTTTCCTGACCGGCCCTCAACGGAACACATCCTGTCTGACAGCTCGGTGTACACTGCGGAACTGACTGCACTGGTTCTGGCGGTAAAAATGGTTCTCTCTTCGAAACAAAAGAGATTCATGATCTTTTCCGACTCCTTGTCAGCCCTGGAGGCGATCACCTGCAGGAATATCACTCCTCCCAAACTGCTGGAATTTTATGAAGCTTTTACTCTCGCAACGAAGAAAGGATACGAGGTTGTGTTGGCCTGGGTTCCCGGACATGTTGGCATTCATGGTAACGAAAGGGCGGACCAGCTGGCCAGGAACGCTGTAAAGAAAGAATTGTCCAGATCCTTTGTACCATACACAGACATGAAGCGGAAGGTGAACACTTACGAGAGGAGTGGAACACGCAGACGGACAACAAGCTCTTCCAGATCCGTCCAGACCTAAAAGAGACCCTCCCTTCGGGGGTGAAGAACAGAAAGGAGGAGTCTGTGCTGTGCAGACTGCGTGCGGGGCACACTTTTTTTTTACTCATTCTTACTTGTTGAAGGGGGAAGAGGCCCCTCGATGTATTCCCTGTGATGAGCCTCTCACCGTGAAACACGTGCTCCTTGACTGTTGGGATCTGCATGACGTTAGACGCAGACATTACACGGCGGTTTCTTTGAAGACTTTGTTTCGTGATGCCCCTCCGTGGGCGCTGATGGGCTTCTTAAAAGAAGTGAACATTTTTAACCAGATTTGAAGGTTTTAAACTATGGAAGTTTTTTTTTAACTTTGGAGGGGAAAGTTTGAAGTGGTGACTCGTTTTAATTGTTTTTTGTTTTTTTTATCCTTGTAGTAGTTATTAACGCGGCGATAGCCTTGAGATGGCCTTAGTGGTCGGCGAGCCTCTAAGCACCATAATTTCATTTCATTTCATTTTGGTGGCCGTGGTACAGTAACTTTCTTATAATTAGTGGTTGGCGGCCGTGGCTCAGTAACATTATTATTGGCGGCTGTGGTTCAGTGACATTATTATTGGTGGCTGTGGTTCAGTGACATTATTATTGGTGGCTGTGGTTCAGTAACATTATTATTGGATGTGGTTCAGTGACATTATTATTGGTGGCTGTGGTTCAGTGACATTATTATTGGATGTGGTTCAGTGACATTATTATTGGTGGCTGTGGTTCAGTGACATTATTATTGGATGTGGTTCAGTGACATTATTATTGGTGGCTTTGGTTCAGTGACATTATTATTGGATGTTGTTCAGTAAGATTTTTATTGGATGTTGTTCAGTAACATTATTATTGGTGGCTGTAGTTCAGTGACATTATTATTGGTGGCTGTGGTTCAGTAACATTATTATTGGTGGCTGTGGTTCAGTAACATTATTATTGGTGGCTGTGGTTCAGTAACATTATTATTGGTGGCTGTGGTTCAGTAACATTATTATTGGTGGCTGTGGTTCAGTAACATTATTATTGGTGGCTGAGGCTCAGTAACATTATTACTTGTGGCTGTGGTTCAGTAACATTATTACTTTTGGCTGTGGTTCAGTAACATTATTATTGGATGTTGTTCAGTAACATTATTACTGGTGGTTGTGGTTCAGTGACATTATTATTGGTGGCTGTGGTTCAGTGACATTATTACTGGATGTGGTTCAGTAACATTATTATTGGATGTAGTTCAGTAACATTATTATTGGTTGCTGTGGTTCAATAATATTATTATTGGATGTGGTTCAGTAAGATTATTATTGGATGTTGTTCAGTAACATTATTATAGATGGCTGTGGTTCAGTGACAGTATTACTGGTGGCTGTGGTTCAGTAACATTATTACTGGTGGCTGTGGTTCAGTAACATTATTATTGGCGGCTGTGGTTCAATGACATTATTATTGGTGGATGTGGTTCAGTAACATTATTATTGGTGGCTGTGGTTCAGTAACATTATCATTGGTGGCTGTGGTTCAGAACTGAAGCTGGGAGGCAAATGCAACGATGAAAGGCAGGGGTCCTGTAGCATCGGGACCGTCTGTGACCTCTATCGTCAATGTGGTGAGTGGGAAACGAGAGCAGGTAGTTTGGTGGATCTCAGTGTGTGTGTTTGTGTGTGTTTGTGTGTGTGTGTGTGTATGTGTGTGTGTGTGTGTCTTTCTGCCTGTATGTTTTTTGTGTTTGTTGATTTGAATTGTGTGTCAATATAAGAGCTTTGCACAAGAAATTAGATACTTATTAGACAGGGAAATGACTGTGTTGATTTGAATTGTGTATCAATATAGGGGGTTAGGGGGTGCACGGGAGGGGTAGTACCTCTAGAGGGGGGGCTTGTCACGCTCTTCCGGGAGTGGTTCGTCCTCTGTTGGCCCCCACCAGCACCCAGCTCTCACCTATGGGTCCTAGAAGCTGCTAGTATGCGGCAGCGCCCAACCCCCGGGCAACGGCTTTGACAGGTTTGCTAAACTAGGTGGGGGTAGCCGACGGGTCTCAAACCCTCGGTGAGTTAGGGCTTGTCTACCCAAGCATGTGAAGACTGGATCCGGCGGACTCTGCGGAAGTATCAGTATCAGTATCAGTAGCTCAAGGAGGCGTCACTGCGTTCGAACAAATCCATATACGCTACACCACATCTGCCAAGCAGATGCCTGACCAGCAGCGTAACCCAACGCGCTTAGTCAGGCCTTGAGAAAAAAAAAAATATATAGTAGTAATGAAAATAATGATAAAATAATAATAATAATAATAATAAAATAAATAATTAAATAAATAAGACAACAATAATGATAAATAAGCAAATAAATATAAAACATGAAGACACACATTCACACATACACTCACACATGCATAACAGATATGCCCCAAAAACGCAGTTTCATAGATATGAAAGCACAGTCAAATACATATAAACGTACATGAGCTCCAACACACACACACACACACCACAAATTTCCCTGCACCTCCTCTACCCCCTCCTCCACACACTCGGAGTTTCTAGTCTATGTATCGCAGCTTCCACGGCACACACACCCACACACACACACAAACACGCACACGCACACACACTCACACACACAGATGAACACTTACTTGTACAAGCACACACACACACGTCCATATCTCCCACCCCCAACCCCACACACATATATACAAAGATATATATATATAATATATATATATATATATATATATATAATATACGTTCCAATATCCTGATGCTCCCACAGTGTAGGCATGCATACACTCACATACCTCATCCTCTATCTCACCTCCTCCCTGCACCCCCACCTCCCCCTCACACACACACACACACACACACACACACACACACACACATGCACAGAACTCTCCTGACACTTGTGTACACTTACACTCTCACGCATGCACAAACGCACTCAAAAACATAGACCCACACATACACACAAACACACACATACACACACGCACAGAGGCTGCCACTGACTGGCCGGAAGAGGGATGGGAAAAGATCTCTGATGCCAAGAATGTGGCGTCTAGTGTGTTGCTCAGTCTACTGTATTTGGAAAAGCCCACAGAGACTCTGTTCCGTTTTGAAGAAATTTGCGCAATGTTGGTTTGGAAATGATGCCGATATTTGTTTGATTAGCAAAGCATCGTGCTCTACCTTTCATGTTAGACTTACGGCCGCTCCCGCTCTCTGCTTTTATTTCTTTGAGGCGATCGATGGTGTGATGGCCTTGTACCTGTTCTTTTTGATATTCTTTGACTTTTCTGAGGATTTCCGATTTTCCTAGATGTAGGCCGCTCGTTGGTGTTGCGTTACCAGCAAGTCTGTCAGCTCGCTCATTTCCCTTAACTCCTGCATGTCCCGGGCAGTATGACCATGTGATTTTTTTTATCTGAAAGTTGCGCATTGCCTTATGCCACTCTGGGCTTCCCATTCCGTTTTCAATTTTCTGTATGAGGTTCATTGAGTCTGTTAGAATCATGGCATGTTGGTTTCCGGGCGTATGGATGGACGATAGCCACTGGAGGGCATGTGTCACAGCTTCAACTTCCATCGTTAGGCTGGAGGTTGTGACTTTGTAGGCAGCATTCTCTTCCCTAACTGTTTTTCCATTTTGTTTCGCAGTGAATCCCCAACCGGATTGGTCTTTGGTGACTGAGCCATCTGTGTATATGATGATGTCCTCTTCTTTACTGTTTTCTTCTATGAGTAGCTTCACTTCCGCATCAGTTTTGCCCTCTGGCCATTCCCGACAATGTCTTCCTAGAGTGGGTGAAATGGCTGTGTTGAATAGATGGTTGAGGTTTTCGGGGTTTTTCTCCCATTCTTTTGTTTCTTTCAGGTCTTGTAGTCGGCATACTAGCTGGATTGTGTCTTCTGCTTGCCCCATCCATGATCTTCCTCGCCCTAGACGGCTACCTTTTGGTTCTTTGACTGCGTCATGCAGTGGATTTTGAGGGTTTTCTAATGCTTTGAAGTAGGTCTTGACCTGTTCTAACTTGTTTCTGGCCTGCACTGAAGGAAGGTCAAGCAGGTATCGCATGGTTTCTGTGGGCGTGTCTTTTGTTGTTCCAAGGATCAGCCTCATAGCTTCATTTTGTACACTTTCTAATTTTAGGAGGTTGCTTTGAGATGGTGTTGTTAGCCCAAGTCCGTAGTCGATCACACTGAGGACGAGTGATTGGTATAGCAGGAAGAGGTGGCGTTGTTCAATACCTTTGGTTGCCATTGCCTTTAAGACTGAAAGGCCTTTTTTGCATTTGAGTACAGTATTTTCCGTATGTTTTCTGAAGGTCAGCATCCTGTCGAAGTGTATTCCTAGGTAGCGTAGGCATTCAGTTTTCTCGATCTGAATCCCATCGAATGACACAGAAGGTGGTGCTTTGCTCGCGGTTCTGTTGTTCAGGGTGCATTCATTTCTGCTCTGAATTTTGGAGATGTTAGAGCAATGTCGATCACACTGTCACTGTCCCCTTGTCTTGTTCCAAGGCGAGTTGGGGATGTGGTTGTTAATGGGCTAAGAAGAATTTCCCCTATCATTCCTTCAAGTGCGAGTCCTTGTGGGTTGGTGTTCCGCTGGTCCCATAGCTTGGATCTTGCATTGAGGTCTCCACAGATAATGACTGAGTCTCCAAGTTCGTTCTCTATTTCCTCTAAAAAGGCCCAATCCTCTTTTGTTGTGCAGGTTCCTGGGTGAACATAGGCATTGATGAGCACGATGCTTTTGTGAATTCCGTCAGGTTTTTCGAGACGTACCCCCACTAGTTCACATGAGTTGCTACACCATTTCTCTAGATTTATGGTGGAAACTTTGTTTTTTAGGTTTTTGTTCAGTATGATTGCTACTCCTCTTCCTTCATTCCTTTGAAAGACTGTGAAATTCTCAAAATGTATTGGTCTGTCTGCACTTGTCCTGGTCTCTTGGAGACATAAAATGTCAAAATCATATGCCAATTTCTCAATTGTTGAGATTCTCATTCTCTCGCTGGAACAATTCCAACTGCCGATTCTAAAGAATTTCTTTGACAGCCGCTCAGCTTTTGTCATTCTGCTACCTAAGCACAATCTTTTCCCACCTCTTTTGCCACGCCTGTTTTGGGGTTTTGGGGATCTGAATTTATGTCTTGTGCAATGCAGCTGATCCCCGAGGTGCACGCGAGACAGGGTTTTGTAAGTATCCATAGAAGGGTGTTCTATGTGGTGAGGGAAAAGTTCGGTCGCCCTGACAGAGCCTCTTATCAGGGAAGGGCAATGGATGTCCATCTGTGTGGAGTCCGTCAGCCTGGTGTCGCCCTAAGGCCAGACTGCATACAGTTAGTGACTGTTTAACCCAACAGCCATTCATCCCATTGGTACTGTATGAAAGCCGTGGGATTGGGGATTTTTGTCAGGTTATCTCCTCTTAGCCAGTGGAAGGGTACATCTGGGTATTGTTGCGTAGCAGATTTTATTTTGCAGAAAAATACAGGTCCTTCTCTTTGAGCCCTCTCAATAATTTACTAATAATTCAAACATTAAACAATAACGCCATGACAAATTATTAATCAAATTCACAGAAAAATCACTTAGCTTTTGTTCTGAAGCTTGCAGGTTGCCTGTAAAAACTGACCAGATGATCTTAACACCTGGCGGATTCATTCAGCCCCACTACACGATTTCAAATGCTGCCCCCACCCAGCTCACAGTCAGGAAGGGTCCGCTAAGTGTTGCATAACTTCAACGTTCGAATTGTGCGCGGTTTCGGCCGGTTTCTGGGTGATTCTCGGCCCTCTCAGTCGGCCCTCTCTGTCATTCACTAATAATTCAATAATTAAGCAACAACACTATGATAAATTATCAGTCAATCACACAGAAAAATCACTCTGTCCACAGAAAAGATAAGCGATTTTTCCGTGCATTCAACGGACAAATCATCTTTGAGCCCTCTCAATAATTCAATAATTTACTAATAATTCAAACATTAAACTCTTTTTTGCATTTGAGTACAGTATTTTCCGTATGTTTTCTGAAGGTCAGCATCCTGTCGAAGTGTATTCCTAGGTAGCGTAGGCATTCAGTTTTCTCGATCTGAATCCCATCGAATGACACAGAAGGTGGTGCTTTGCTCGCGGTTCTGTTGTTCAGGGTGCACAGCAACGTTTGGGCTTTCGCTGGGTTGATGGAAGATCCTGTGTCTTTGCACCATTGAGCAATATTGTTTAGTTGTTTCTGGACGGCTTTGGTTCTTTCCTGAGCATCTTTCGAAGTTTTGAAGACCAGGCCATCATCCGCAAGAGTAAGCACCCGAGCTATTCCATTGTTGTTTAAGTCTGCAAGGCCCTTCGTGTAGACATTGTAGAGGACAGGAGAGAGCGGAGACCCTTGTGGCAGTCCCATGGATAGTTTAGAAGGTGCAGACATCCAATCTCCGAGGCGTAGGACGACGGTTCTTTCCTGAAGCGCTGCTGCTATCCATCTTGTCAGTGTCAAACTTACTCCATACCTTAGTAGCAGCTCCATGAGGTGTGCAAACTGGACTTTATTGTAGGCATCTTCAAGGTCGATTGCTACTGCTAGTGTTTCTTCTTTCCTTTGAAATCCTTCATACACCTCATATGCAAAAGCAGCTGCATTTTCCCATGTGGACTTGCCTGTTCTGTAACCACCTTGATTTGAAGGGAGAATGTGCCTGTGTTCAAGATCCCTTGCAAGTTTTCTGGCTATCATGCGTTCCATGAGCTTTCCAGTGATGTTTTGCATGGTTAGGATCCGGTAGCCGCTTACCTGATGATGGTCCTTTCCTGGTTTTGGTATGGGTTTTAAGAAGCTGTGTGTCCAGTCCTCCGGCACATGTCCATTGTGGAAACTGTTTTGATATAGATTGAAAAGTTTGCTTCTGTCTTCTTCCGATAGTTCCTTGATGTCCGAGTAGCGAACTTTGTCTGGGCCAGGGGCAGATTCTTTCTTGCATTTAGCTATTGCTTCATTTAGATCATCTATTGTCAAGTCATCATCAGGTCCAGTCTGCATAAGGGTTTGGTTTAACTCCTCAACATATTTCTTTTTCTCATCTAAGTTTCTCTGATCGCTCTGTTGTATGAAACGTTTGAGCAGGGCGGATCCTTTTTCTTCGTTTGTCTTAAGCTTGGTTCCGTCAGTGTCTAACATGTCTGGGGTTGTTGTTGTGCACGTTTTCCCTTCCATGCGACGATAAAATTGCCAGAACTCTGTCAATGTTGAGTCATAACTGAGTGCCTCGCAAAACTGTTTCCACTTGTCATTTTTGGCCTCTTGAGCAATGGTTTCAAACTGTTTAGTTTTTTCTTTCATTTTTGTTTCAATATCTTTATCTGGAGATGGTTTTGTTCTTTCTTTTTGCCAAAGTTTGACAGCCGCATGTTTTTCTATCCAGGCTCTCTCTGTGTCGGTATTCCACCATGAGGGCTGAATAGTTTGCATCCTGTTCAGTGCCGTTCTGTTGTTTCTTCTGCGTCTTAATTTTTCGATGACGGTTGTCTCTTTGGTTTCATACTGAAATGGATCACGCGGTTTCATGCAGCGTTTATCTGACAGTTTCTGTAGACTGAAAACTACCGGGAGGTGGTCACTGCCTTGGTGTGGAAGCGTCTCTGCATTCTGCGGAAGAAACCTTCATGGTTCAACGGAGAGGAAGGCGGCAGAACACAGTGGAGTGCTGAGGGCAGGATGAGGCACATAGGACATCCTGGTCATCCACTGCATCCGTTTCCATCTCCAGTCGTCTTGACCTCGTCTTGCCACTGGATACAGACGGTCTCGGACAAGAGAGTGAGGTCAACGGTGCGCAACTCCTCCTCACTATAAACAAAGTCATCGGGCAAGTCATCAGTCATCCTTTCTGTGAGGCCAACAAAATCGCTGCAGCAGAGCAATGCAGACAGGCCAGGAAAAGCAGTGCCAGCAAGTCCCCGACAGCCGCCACCATCCCCTGTCCACACTGCGTCAGAACCTTCCAGGCGCGGATTGGCCTGACCAGTCTTCTGCGCACCCACAGAGCCCAACCCACCCACCCCCAGCATTACTAGATGGTCCTCGTCGATCGTGACGGAAGAAGCACCCGTATCAATATAACAGCTATGCACAAGAAGTTATATACTTATTAGACACGGAAAAGACTGTGTGTTGATTTGAATTGTGTATCAATATAACAGCTTCGCACATGAAATTATATACTTATTAGACAGGGAAAAAACTGTGTTGATTTGAATTGTGTGTCAATATAACAGCTTTGCACAAGAAATTATACTTATTAGACAGGGAAAAGACTGTGTGTTGATTTGAATTGTGTATCAATATAACAGCTTTGCACAAGAAGTTATATACGTATTAGAAAGGTAAAAGACTGTGTGTTGATTTGAATTGTGTATCAATGTAACAGCTTTGCACAATAAATTATATACTTATTAGACAGGGAAAAGACTGTGTGTTAATTTGAATTGTGTGTTGATATAACAGCTTTGCACAAGAAATTATTTACTTATTAGGGAAAAGACTGTGTGTTGATTTGAATTGTGTATCAATATAACAACTTTGCAAAGAAATTATATACTTATTAGACAGGGAAAAGACTGTGTGTTGATTTGAATTGTGTATCAATATAACAACTTTGCAAAGAAATTATATACTTATTAGACAGGGAAAAGACTGTGTGTTGATTTGAATTGTGTATCAATATAACAACTTTGCACAAGAAATTATATACCTATTAGACAGGGAAAAGACTCTGTGTGTGTGTGTGTGTGCGCGCGCGCGCGCGCGTGCATGAGATCTTCATCTTCAGACCTAGAGTCTTAAAAGCAGAGCACTGTGTTTGTTGCAGCACTGTCGGTGGATGAAGACTGCAACAACGAAAGCTGTGTGGCGGGTGCGCAGTGTGTTGACAACACGTGCACGTGCAGACCTGGCGTGGCTAAACGTGACGGACTTTTGTGCCGTGAGTGGGGTCCTTCTCTTTCCTCTGTCTGCCTGCCTGCCCTTGATTCTTTACTGAGGCTGATAGTGAGTTTGTTTGTCTGTCTGTGTGACTTTGTGTGTCTGCCTCTGTTTCTCTCTGCAACCTCATTCACCTCATTCCCTCCATAGCTTCTCTCTGTATCTTTCTCTCTCCCTCTCTGTCTCTTTTTCTTCCTCTCTCTCTCTCTCTCTCTCTCTCTCTTTCACGCACACTCTCATATAATCTGCAGTTTTGAAGTTTAAACCTTACGCCACTTGAGGCGACGCCTGCCGACTGCAGGGGTTCACTACTGTAGGCGATGCCCGCTGACAAAACTATTAGAGTGACTTCCCACGATGCTCTTCTCTGCCTTGAATCACACAAAGGTGAAAGGTCAGTCCTTCACCTTCAGCCTCGATATCGTATTGCCTTTGTTTTGGAACGGGACGTGTCATTTTCACCGCCTGTTTTGACGGCAAACGAAGCAAGCCGAACTGCCGTCCCTCAACACTTGCTATGGACGCTCAGCCCAGTACTTCTAGCGGAATTCGTGCTTCTCGTCAGTATACTTTAGCTGACGCTGTAACTATTATTGTGAATGAAATTCCAAACACTCATTTCGCTGCTGACAGTCACTCAGTGGAAGTGTGTTGATTCACCATTCAGTCCGAATGACGAAACACACTGACAACACTGACGAAGAGGAAGAAAGCCGTGGACGGAAAAGGTAGCATGTTACTGCTTCAAGCGGGCTGCGATGTGTGAAGATAAAAATCGATTTTCAAAAGCATTATTGAGAATATGCAACTACCTCTTTGCATAATACAGAGAAATTCACCGAGATTGATTGAATGGTTAAAGTGATATTGTAGTTTGAGTTCAGCAACCCCCATGTGTCTTGGTCGATCTTGTGCACAGGCAAGTTTCTGGCTGTGCTCTGGCTAAGCTGATTAGTTTCACTCTGGGCAGGCTGACTGACAGAGAAGTGGCGAAAGGTTTAAATGACCTGGATTTTTTCAGACTGATTAATAATCTTTTTTTTTTTTCAGTTGATGAATCATATTGCTCAATTACATTGTCATAGGCCTATCTATCTGACTTTAATCAGTTGCCATTTTCATGCTGGACTTAATGTTTGGAGTTTGTGAATTTTCAGGGTTTTTCCACAGGCCTTGAATTTGTAGTTCTTATAGCCTAAAATTTTTAGTTTTGATTGACTGGATTTTGCAATTCCAATTGTCAGGAATTTGAAGTTCTGATTGTCTGGAATTTATAGTTGTGCTACTTCTACAAAGAGAGAGTGATGTCTCTTGAATTGGATTGTTGATGTTTTGCAGTCCTTGTAAAAAATGACGTTTGGAGCGTTTTTGGAGAGTGTTGTTATTTTTTAGCTGCGTGACATTTCTTTAATAGAGTGTTCGGCATTTTGTGAAAATATTTATAGGGTATCATCGCCGTCACAGGTTGGTAACTGTCAGCTTCATCAGAGCCTTCTAGGTCTCAGCCTTGGTGGGAGGGGCAGCTAGCGAATCATTGACTGGTAGTTGTGGGAGGGCTGCAATTACCTCGTCAGATACGGACGAGTCCCTGTTGAGGAGGGTGTTGAAGTGCTCTGCCAAGCGGGCAAGGATGTCTTTCCTGTCTGTCAGGAGGGTGGTCTGGTCAAAGGCTCAGACAGGGGTTGATCCTGTGACTCTCGGCCCATACACAGCTTGGAGACCATCATGGGAGGTCTTCATGTCGTGAGCATCAGCAGCGGACTGAAGCTCTTTGGACTTTCTCTCCCAACAGTTGTTCTTCATCTCATGCAGCCTCTTCTGTATGAGTTGCTTGGTTTGCAAGAACTGGTTCTTCTTCCTCTGGCAGTCTTTATCAGAAATGTGATCCTGATGCCGTATATGCAGTGTGTTCAGGAGCTAGGAGATTCCAGAGTTGTTCTCGTCAAACCAGTGTTTGTGGCTCCTCTGTACAAAGCCGAGTGTGTCAGCTGCTGCTGTGTATGCAGCATCTCCAAAGGTGCTCCATACCTCTTCTACATCAGTCGATGCAGAAATTTCTTGGAAAGCTGCTTGGATTTGATGCTGTAGCATGTCCTTGGTGATAGGGAGGTGGTGGATGTTCAGCTTCCTAGGGGATTTCTGCCTGGCTGGTTGGAGCTTGCATGCAAGTCTGATGTTCATCTTGCTGCGTACCAGGCGATGGTCTGATCAACAGACTGCTCCTCTCATGCAACGTGTAATGGAAACATCACCTCTGTCCCTCTGCCGGACAATCACATAGTCCAGCATGTATCATTGATTGGAGCGGGGGTGCATCCGTGTGTTCTTGTACTTGTCCACTTGTTCGAAGAGGGTGTTGGTGATGGTCAGTCCATGCCGCACGCAGAGCAAGAGCAAAAGCAGTCCGTTGGAGTTGCACTTGCCAGTGCCATGCTGTCCTAGAACTTTTGGCCATGAGAAGAAGTCCACGCTGACGCAGGCATTGAAATCCCCAAGGATGATCAGCCTGTCCTTTTTGTCTACTGCTGAAATGATGTGGCTGAGCTCTTTGTAGAAAGCTTCTTTGATGTCATCAGGGTTGGTCATTGGTCATCGTCGAGGCATAGCAGCTGATGACTGTTGAGCAGCAATCCTTGGACAGCTTTAGACGCATGGTCATCAGCCTATCGTTTATCCCATGTGGAAGGCTGTCAAGCTGTCGTGCAAGTTTGATTCGTATGGCAAAGCCCACGCCTGAGGTTCTTGGGGTGCCATCTGGCTTCCCAATGTAGTAGGAGGTATAGCACCCTCCAGCTTCCTCCAGCTGGGTTTCACCGGCAAACCTGGTTTTGCTCAGGACTGCTATGTCCACCTGGTAGCGATCAAGCATTCTAGCAGTGAGCGCTGTGCGCCTTTCTGGTCTGTCGTCTCTGTCTAAAAAGGTGCGAACATTCCAGGCACCCAGAGTCAGGGCATGACTCCTAGTTCTTTTCTTCTGTTGTTTTCGACTGCTAGTGTTGGATCTCCAAGTAGGTGCGGTTTCCTACTAGGTACTAGGTGAGGCAGGCAGGCTAAAAACACTGTGGGAGGATACGGGCGCCGCATCTGCCCCAGTCTATAGCGGACGACCATCACCCCACAGCTGCCTGCGTGCAGAGTCATGACTAGGAACTGCCAGCAGCATCCTATGCCTGTCCCCGTTACCACTTCTCCATCGCCACACGGCTTGGGAAAGCTGGGTGTTGAAGGGCTAGCTCGTCGTTCCGACATAGCCTGGTTGCCTGACCAGCACAGGTGACTTTTTTTTAGTGAAGAGGAGTTGTGCAGTCCCTTCCCCACTCTCTTGCCTACTGACGCTCACAGTCCCACAGGTGCAGATACTGCCACGTGTAGTATGGCTTCGGCAGGTGCAGGTTTTTTTCTTTGGAGCTCCGTCTCCTAGGAGGACTTCCAGCCAAGGATAAGAGCTTTCTCTGCCCTTTGGTCATCCTCTTCCACCTTCACAGTCATTGGGAAAGATTTCCTCCTCCGCCTGGTCCGTCGCTGGGAGACTTCACATGCGTAAGGTAGTACTGGGTTACATGGTACCGGTAGCAAGGGCTATGCCACTGACCTGACCACAAGTATTGGTGGTAGCGTTACTAAAATGACTGAAACTAAAAACTATTGCATCTACATAAACATTTAAGATGTCTTCAGGTCCAGGAAAGACTGTAGACTTACAAGACAGCAAATACTAATCATAAATCTTTATAAATGACAGCTTTTGTTATAATTGTATTAAAAAATGTGCTCTATTCAAGATGATCGGGGATAACGTGCTCTATTAATGCCAAAAATGATTATCCTTTTCGACATTTTTCAGGGTTTTGTCCCAAATTGAAGGCAAAATCAATATGTATGCATCACTTTTATGTAATTGTTTTCTTGTTTATACTTCATTATTAACTATTAATCAGCACAGCTGATTGTACCAGTTCTAAAGTACCGACATCCAGCTGAACTAATGCATGGTCCCTATATCAGCGCTTCAGTATAAAAAGGTTGACAGGAAGCAAGTCTTACAATACAGCATCAAAGGTATTACTGAAATAAGTAATGTAAAGTTGGTTTCCCAAACATCTGAACCATGTTGGGATTTGTGACAAGACCTCTACGAAGCTGGGCATTGAAACCACAGATTTAAGAATAGATCTAGTTGATCAGTGGTATAAAACGAGGTCTCCACTTTTTCGTTAAACGGACGTTGCTCCTTAAAAGATCTCGGGTCATTTTATAAAGTATTTTAAAGAAAAAACAATGAACTTTTCAGTGATGGGTTTGTCTAAAAGATTTATTTTGTCTGGAAGTGCAGTAGAGTGTCCAATAAAAAGGGTAAATTTAGAGCCACGTTTTTTGGTTGTTTTTTTTTCTATATAACAAATTGATTGAAAGATATCAATTTGAAACTTAGCCCACTTAAGAAGTAGAGAACATGATCTTTTATTTGATAGGTCTATTAAGTCGGTTGGTTGTAAGGAGTGGTTGTAAGGAGCAACGTCCGTAACCTATTTTCGTCACCAACCCTCTCAGACCAGAAGCAGACGACGGCAAACTTTTTTTCTTTTTTTTTTTTTTTTTTTTTTACCACGCTGCGTTTTGGAGAGGCTGCGTTTTGGAGAGCGAAGGTTACTCTACTTCGGGCGATCAGTTTCACTCGCACTGCCTTACACACAAAAAGAAACACTTAGTTGTTACACAGCATCACATAGCGCCCGGACCTGCCTACAGGATGATTGTGTTGATGGCAGTGTTGTTGATGATCATTATGACTATGTTGATGGTGGTGTTGATGAGCACTATGATTGTGCTGATGGTGATGTGGATGATCATGATTGTTTTGATGGTGGTGTGAATTGTCACTATGTGTTGATGGTGGTGAGGATAATCACAATGATTGTGTTGATGGCAGCGTGGATGACTGTGTTGGTGGCGATGTTAATGAACATGATGGTGTTGAGGATCATGATGATTGCGTTGATGGTGGTGTGGATTATTGTCATGATTGTGTAGCTGATCATAGTGCTGTTGATGATTATACAAGTGGTGGTGTTGATGATTGTGTTGATGGTGGTGATTGTGTTGATGGTCATGATGAATGTGCTTGTGCCAGTGTTGATGAGCATGATGACTGTATTGATGGCGATGTTGATGAGCATGATGACTGCATTGATGGCGATGTTGATGAGCATGATGACTGCATTGATGGCGATGTTGATGAGCATGATGACTGTATTGATGGCGATGTTGATGAGCATGATGACTGTATTGATGGCGATGTTGATGAGCATGATGACTGTATTGATGGCGATGTTGATGAACATGATGACTGTATTGATGGCGATGTTGATGAGCATGATGACTGCATTGATGGCGATGTTGATGAGCATGATGACTGCATTGATGGCGATGTTGATGAGCATGATGACTGCATTGATGGCGATGTTGATGAGCATGATGACTGTATTGATGGCGATGTTGATGAGCATGATGACTGTATTGATGGCGATGTTGATGAGCATGATGACTGTATTGATGGCGATGTTGATGATAATAACTATGGTGGTGGTGGTGCTGGCTGTGATGATGGTGTCAGAGGCGTTATGAGTGACTGCAGTGTTTGTGTTCAGAGTTGTACTTTTTATTTCGATGGCTGTATTGAAGGTAGGGTTGATGATGATGATGATTGTGCGAGCCGTGGTGCCGATGGCTGTGATAATCGTGTCTGTGGTAGTTTTGATGATTGTTATGGTGGTGTCGCTGATAGTGATGATGATTGTTATGGTGGTGTCGCTGACAGTGATGATGATTGTTATGGTGGTGTCGCTGATAGTGATGATGATTGTTATGGTGGTGTCGCTGATAGTGATGATGATTGTTATGGTGTCGCTGGTAGTGATGATGATTGTTATGGTGATGTCGTTGATAGTTTTGATGATTGTTATGGTGGTGTCGCTGATAGTGATGATGATTGTTATGGTGGTGTCGTTGGTAGTGATTATGATTGTTATGGTGGTGTTGCTGATAGTGTTGATGATTGTTATGGTGGTGTTGCTGATAGTGTTGATGATTGTTATGGTGGTGTCGTTGATAGTGATGATGATTGTTATGGTGGTGTTGCTGATAGTGATTATGATTGTTATGGTGGTGTTGCTGATAGTGTTGATGATTGTTATGGTGGTGTCGCTGATAGTGTTGATGATTGTTATGGTGGTGTCGCTGATAGTGATGATGATTGTTATGGTGGTGTCGCTGGTAGTGTTGATGATTGTTTTGATTGTGTGATGTTGATGATCATGATGCCTTGCCTTGCTACAGTAAGTGAAGTGGAACATATTGTGCAGTTCCAGTGGCCTTCAATTTGAATTGTAGCTGTGCTACAGCAAGTGGAACATATTGTGCAGTTCAGTGGTCTTTAATTTGAATTGTAGATGTGCTACAGCAAGTGGAACATATTGTGCAGTTCCAGTGGCCTTCAATTTGCAATGTGTGGTTGAGCTAAAGCAAGTACAATATATTGTGCAGTTCAGTGGTCTTCAGTTTGAAATGTAGTTGTGCTACAGCAAGTGGAACATGCTGTGCAGTGCCAATGTATGGGATGGTGGGGAGCGATTGCAACCAGGTAGAGGGATGTGTAGACCCCCTGGCCAGGTGTGTGAACGACGTGTGTCAGTGCCAATCCTCTTCCGTCATGGTCAGAACCGACTTAAGCTGCAGTGAGTGTGTCTGGCACTGGTGTCTGTGGGGTGTTTGTGTCACGTTGAGTCTGTCTCATGGTTTGCTTCCTGTCTGTGATGTGACTGTGTGTGTGTGTGTGTGTGTGTGTGTGTGTGGTTCTGTTTGCTGTCTGTCTCTGTGTGTTTGTGTGTGTGTCCAGGTCTATCTCCTTGTAGATGTGTTGTAAATGTGTCCTTATATTACGTATACTACTATCACCCAAGCTTTTGTGATACAGTTTTCTTTGTTTTTTAAAAGTTAGTTTTAGCCAAAGCCCATGTGCCCGGAACCCAGACTTCATCAGTCATTGCTCTCTAGGGATAACCTTGGGCGCTCACTTCGGCTCACCCTGGAGGGTATATGATGATGTAGTGTGACAAGGGCACTTGAGAGTTTGATTATCCATTTAACATGATGAGTAAAACTGCTTAAAACTAAATCATAAGAACTAAGGGAGAGTTAAGATGACAACTAAAGGAAAGAACGATATACTTAAGTTTGTGAATCACCATAAGCAGCAATCAGTACCATTCGTTGTATACTCTGACAGCGAATCAATTCTAGACCTAGTAAAAGATAAATCAGCAACAAAACAAGAAATCATGTAATGTCAAGCTTCAGTATTAGACTTATTAGAAGTGATGGTGTTGCATGCAAACCAATGACATTCCTAGGACCTGATGCAGCTAAAACATGCATCCACAATCCGTACAAGGTATTGCAGTTTGTAAAGAAAGCACTAAAGAATTCCCAGAAAATGACCATAACCCCAGAACAAGTAGAAGACTTTTGCAACGCAGATATTTGTTATATTTGTGATAAACCTCTAAGTTTTTGATAGAGTTAGAGACCACGACCACATCACAGGCTTATACAGAGGGCCGGCACATTATGAATGCAACCTGAGACTAATAATTAAACCAGATCAAGTAGATCTATCAATCTATAATATGTGTGGCAATGATTTGCATCAGCTAATTCAAGAACTTGACAACACAGCCTTTGGTAAAATCATATGTATTTCAAATAACATGGACAAATACATCTCATGAAGCTGCAGCGAGTTGACGTTTGTAGACAGTCAACAGTTCTCGTTAGCGTCATTAGAAAGAAAAAAAAACTGATGCACAAGGCAAGGAAAACCTAAACCACACAAGAGCTCACTTCAGAGACAATGAGAAGTTTAAACTGAGGACACCAAGGGTGTATTTCCAGATTAATATATTGACAGCTTTGACAGGCAAGGAAACAAGTTTACCCCCCAATAGGAACTTTTTAGCTCTCTAACAAATGAAAACACCAGCTGATTACATGATACTCTACTTGAATAGTGATGTTCTACTACTCACGGACATCTTTAAGAACTTAAGAAAGACATGTATGACAGTATACAAACTGGATACACATCGTCAGGTCTTGCTTGGGATTCTCTAATAAAAGTAACAGGAGTGGAACTAGAGCTGCTCACTGACGTTGACATGTACAACATGTTGAGAAAGGCATCAGAGGTGGCATTAGTATGGTCCCGATATGGTACGCTAATGCAAACAACAAATACATGACAGAATACAACCCCGAACTACCATCATCATACTTGATGTACTCAGACACCAACAACTTGTATGGATGGGTTTTGATGCAGCACTTACCTAGAGCCAACTTTAAATAGCAAAATGATATCAAAATTAAAGAGGTACAAACCAAAGCTGATGATGCTGATCAAGGTTTGATTGTGGGAGCAGATATCAGTTACCCTGAATGTTTACATAATCTACATAATGAGTACCCTCTGGCACCAGAAAAGCTGAAGGTGCAGCATGAAGATCTATCGCAATACGAGCAAAAGCTAAGACGAAAATCAAATTTGACGGGTGAAGAAGTAAACAAGCTTGTGCCCAACCTTAGAAGCAAAGAGAAGTATGTAGTGCACTACAGAAACTTAAAGCTCTACACCCAGATGGGTTCGAAAGTAATAAAGATTCATGGAGCAGTTGAGTTCGACCAATCCCCATGAATAGCCCCATTTATAGAGATGAACACCGACATGAGAAAGAAGGCAACAACTGATACAGATGCAGACCTATTCAAACTAATGAACAACACACAACAACTGATGCAGATGCAGACCTGTTCAAACTAATGAACAACACAGTTTTTGGCAAAACAACAGAGAACATCAGAAGGCGTGTTAATATTGAACTGTTCAGGGAAAGTGACGAACAAAATATAAAGAAGCTTTAGCATCCACTAGAATTATTTCCTCAACCACAACAGAAAGTTTTATGATAATACGATTCCCATTTTGGTCTCTTTTGATATCTTTAACCTTAAATTCAAAATTATTGTTAAACAGTTCTGCTACTCCTCTTGAGTTTGCTTAATGGGAAGGAAAACAAGCTGTATATCCCCATTCAGACTCTTCATGGGTATATTTGTCTAATTTCTTATCAAAGTGTGCATGTTGTAAAGCGATGAATTGAATATGCTTTTCATTTTAGATAGTAAAATACGTCTTTCTTTTTCTTGCATTTCCTAGGCTCTGGCAGTTTAATGACGAAATAACTAAATTATCTATTTTATGTGCTTTTTTTTTTTTTGCTTTTTTTTTTTGCTTTTTTTTTTTTTTTTGATAACAGATTTTTTTTAATCAATTATAAACATACAGAAAAAAGTCAAGACATGACATACTGTTAAACAAGTTGAATACAACTAATTTTCAATTCTTCTGAGCAATCATTAATCCCACACGCAAAGGCGAAAAGGAATATAGCATCGGAAAAGAAGTTGGGTGTCTGTTTCCTATCAGTCTGTAGTGATTGTATGTGTGCAAGTCAGTCTGTGTGTCTGTTTGCCATATGTCTGTTGCTTTGGGTCTGCTGTTGTTTTCCTGTGCACGAGGTGAGGGAGGAAGGGTGGGGCAAAGGGGTGTGTGTAAGTGTGTGTGTGTGTGTGTGTGTGTAGTGGGGGTATTGGGATGATCGTGTGAGTTGTTCGTGTGGATGTGAAGGTGTGTGTGTGACGGGGGGGGGGGGGGGGGGGGGGGTGCATGGGTTGAAGATGATCGGGGAGTTGTTTGTGTGGATGTGAGTGTGAGGGCAATGGCGGGGATGTATGTGGGAGTATATATGTGTTGGGTGTGTGGTGCGAGCAGGGGGCCGGGGGTGGGGGGGTGATGTAGGGGTGCCCATGTTCGTGCTCCTGCATGAATGCACCTCTTGCGTGAATACAGTCTGTATTCGTAGTTGTGTGCTCTCTGAGTCTCTAAGTTAGTATGTGCATGAGATTTCTAGAACTTGTGTCCCATTTTTTCTTGTTTACAGAGGCATTGTTGGAAAAAAGTAAGACTTGCTTCTTGGCTTTGAGTGCTGCAAGAGTGAGTATGTTGACTGTGTTGTATGCATCAGAGACAATGATAACGCATTTGATGTTTTATTTAAGAAAGCCATGGCCCCATTTGAATGGGTACACATAAGTAATAATGAGCACATAAATGTCATTATACACGTAATTCATGAATACTGCATATTTGGACAATATAATAGTGTCAACTCTCACAATCCTATCATGATTCAATGACTTAAAGAAAAACACAGCCAAAGTGTTTAATAATAGTTCCTTTTTTTTTAAGCCTAAACAAAGGTGATTCCTATAATGCGTCGGAGCAATGAATATTCTTCAAAGATCATCTGATACTGGACAGCAAAAAGAAAAGAAAGGAAGGATGGAGTCTCCCGACGGATAAGTAGGCAGGCAGGCATATCTGTCGGTGTGTGTCCTCATATGGGAGAAGAGGCCGATTCTGGATGTGCAGCACTTCCCGCAGGTGTTGCAAGGGAAAACGTCTCCAGAAGTTGAGCCCTGCTTCCTTCGCTCACGCTTCTCCTTAATGGCCAGCGTTCTCTTGTTTTCAAACGTCTTTATGCCACTAGAGCACAGCATCCTCCAGCTAGAGCGGTCAAGGGCATCAGTTTCCCAGGAAGCGATGTCTATGTCACAGGCTTTGAGGTTTGTCTTCAATGTGTTCTTGAAGCGCTTGCAGGGTCTTCCAAGTTCGTGGTGGCCTTCCTTCAGCTAGCCATACAGTAGCATCTTCGGGATCCTGCTGTCTGTCAAGCGGACAACGTTTCCTGTCCAGCGAAGCTGGCACTGGATCAGCAGGCTTTCGATGCTGGGCAGGTCGCTCCTCTCTAGGACCTGGAGGAGGTTGGAGACCCTGTCATGTCACTTTATGCAGAGGATTTTTCGTAGGCATCTCCGGTGAAACTGCTCACGTTGTTGAATGTGACGGCGATACGTCGTCCATGTTTCACAGCAGTGCAACAAGGAGGTCAGCACAACAGCTCTGTAGGTTTTGATTTTGTTGCTGAGCCTGATGCCTTTGTTGTTCCACAGCCTGTTGTTGAGTCTGCCAAAGGCGGAGCTGGCCTTGGCGATGTGCAGCGTCTCTTCTGCATCAAGGGCTCCGTTGCTGCATAGGGTGCTGCCCAGGTAGCAAAATTTGTCGACTGACTTGATCTCTGTGTCATCAATCTTGATTGCAGGTGGAGGGGAGGCACTGGCGTTCTGTGAGCTAGCTGGTTGGTACATGGACTCGGTCTTGCTGAGGCTGATGGTGAATCCAAAGCGCCTGCAGGAGGTTGAGAACCTGTCCATAATGAACTGCATGTCCTCATGGATGTGTGCAGTAAGCACGCAGTCATCAGCGAAAAGGAACTCTCTCAACAGTGCCTCAAACACCCTGGACCTGGCGTGGATTCGCCGCAAGTTGAAAAGTTTGCCATCTGCGCGAAACTGAATGTAGATGCCCCGGTCACAGTCTTGGAAGGCGTCAATCAGCATGGCAGAGAAAA
>NC_134907.1:1776009-1923509 GCF_041734735.1 Babylonia areolata
TTACAGATAAGAGGAATGCATTGATAAACGAGTTTGAAAATCGACGGTATGATCACTGTCTGTCTCTGTGTCTGTCTTACTCTCTGTCCACTCTCTGTCTGTCTGTCTGTCTGCCTGTCTGATTCTCTCTCTCTCTCTCTCTCTCTGTTTAACTCTCTCCATACGAACGGCGAAAGAGACGACGTTAACAGCGTTTCACCCCAATTACCATCATCAAAATATTGCAAGCGGAAGGCTCTTATACTGAAGAGGTGAATGTTGACAAAGAATACCACAATTCTGACGACGGAAGCTAAAGGTTGGGCCATTCAGACACCCACTGGACATCCGAGGGGTCTGTGTAGAGGAGAAGAGAGGACTGGCCGTACTGAGTGAGTTAATTGGAGCTGCGACAATTTGCTCGTTTTTTGAAATTTATACAAATTTTTCACCAAGTAAGTTGTTTGATCATCAGAAATTATAAATGCCATGTGACGGGCGCAATAGCCGAGTGGTTAAAGCGTTGGACTGTCAATCTGAGGGTCCCGGGTTCGAATCACGGTGACGGCGCCTGGTGGGTAAAGGGTGGAGATTTTTACGATCTCCCAAGTCAACATGTGTGCAGACCTGCAAGTGCCTGAACCCCCTTCGTGTGTACATGCAAGCAGAAGATCAAAAACGAACGTTAAAGATCCTGTAATCCATGTCAGCGTTCGGTGGGTTATGGAAACAAGAACATACCCAGCATGCACACCCCCGAAAACGGAGTATGGCTGCCTACATGGCGGGGTAAAAACGGTCATACACGTAAAAGCCCACTCGTGTGCATACGAGTGAACGCAGAAGAAGAAGAAGAAGAAGAAATGCCATGTAGTAACGAAAAAATATCGCCTGCTTGTGACAACAGTGTGCGCTGTGATTTTCTTGCTGGGTGTGAAATTGGTGCTGGTAACTGAACGTGATACCAGACTTGTGCATTATGTGTTTGAGTGGTGCAGAGGAAACGCGAGAATATTTGTTGATACCTGTGATCAGAATGCATCAGAATGGCCTGTAGTGGACGGACAGTGACAATGTGGGCAGTTAGCAAGAAGCCAACAAAAAGGTGGACAGCTGTACTGAGGAGCTGAAGACTCTATGAAGACGCTTGAACGTAGTGAAAAACACACTTTTACATTGCTATGTGGAGATTCAAGAAGTTAGAAGAAGCGACAGCAGGAGACTGCAACGTGGAGACTCGGTAGAGGACTGAGACAGCACACTCCACAAGAGGACGGCGCAGCAACACGTTAGAGACGGAAGACAATGTCCTAGAGGTCGGCGCCACAGCAACTGCAAATATATCAGGTGTTCGTTCAAATGGGTCACTGTATGTGAATTGTAATGTGTTGTGTTTCAGTATGTTTCAAGCGCACTGGAATTTGGGGAAGAGAATTGACTTCATTGAAACATGGAAACAAGTAAATGGTCTTTGTGTGTGGAATGGAACGTGAGAGAAATGAAATAGCATTTATTGGAGAACTAAACAATGGTATTGTCTTCGTAGGTCAGGTCAGTGGCATAGCCCTTGCTACTGGTACAATGTAACCCAATACCACCTGCTGCATGTGAAGTCACCCAACGACGGACCAGGTGGAGGAGGAAACCTTTCCCAACGGCTGTGAAGGCGGAAGAGGATGACCAAAGGGCAGGGGGAGCTCTTATCCTTGGCTGGAAGTCCTCCTAGGAGACGGAACTCCGAAGAAAAAACCTGCACCTGCCGAGGCTGTTCTACACATGGCAGTATCTGCACCTGTGGGACTGTGAGCGTCGGAGAGGCGAGAGAGTGGGGAAGGGACTGCACAAAAAACAAAAAAAAAAGTCACCTGTGCTGGTCAGGCAACCAGGCTATGTCGGAACGTTGAGTTAGCCCATCAACACCCAGCTTTCCCAAGCCCTGCAGCGGTGGAGAAGTGGTAACGGGGACAGGCAGAGGATGCTGCTGGCAGTTCCTAGTCACGACTCTGCACGCAGGCGGCTGTGGGGTGATGGTCATCCGCCGTAGACTGGGGCAGATGCGGTGCCCGTATCCTCCCACAATGTCAGAGCAGCCCTTTTTAGGGACAGCACTGCTCTCCCCACATGGGGAAGGGGCGATAAAAGGATCCCTAAACAAAGCCTGCCTCACCTAGTACCTAGTAGGAAACCGCACCTACATGAACACCCAACACTAGCGGTCGAAAACAACAGAAGAAAAGAACCAGGAGTTATGCCCTGACTCTGGGTGCCTGCAAGGTTCGCACCCTTTTAGACAGAGACAACAGACCAGAAAGGCACATAGCGCTCACTGCTAGAATGCTTGATCGCTACCAGGTGGACATAGCAGCCCTGAGCAAAACCAGATTTGCCGGTGAAACACAGCTGGAGGAAGTTGGACGGGGTTACACCTTCTACTACATTGGGAAGCCAGATGGCATCCCGAGAACCTCAGGCGTGGGCTTTGCCATACGAACCAAACTTGCACGACAGCTTGACATCCTTCCACGTGGGATAAACGATAGGCTGATGACCCTGTGTCTGAAGCTGTCCGAGGATCGCTTCTCCACAGTCATCCGCTGCTATGCCCCGACGATGACCAACCCTGATGACATCAAAGAAGCTTTCTACGAAGAGCTCAGCCGCACTATTTCAGCGGTAGACAGAAAGGACAGGCTGATCATCCTTGGGGATTTCGATGCCCGCGTCGGCGTGGTCTTCTCCTCGTGGCCAAAAGTCCTAGGACAGCACGGCACTGGCAAGTGCAACTCCAATGGACTGTTTTTGCTCTCGCTCTGCATGCAGCATGGACTGACCATCAACAACGCCCTCTTCAACAAGTGGACAAGTACAAGAACACATGGATGCACCCATGCTCCAGCAATGGCACATGCTGGACTATGTGATTGTCCGGCAGAGGGACAAAGGTGATGTTTCCATTACACGCTGCATGAGAGGAGCAGTCTTTTGGTCGGACCATCGCCTGGTACGCAGCAAGATTAACATCAGACTTACATGCAAATCCAAGCAGCTCTCCAAGAAATTCCTGCATCGACTGATGTAGACGAGTATGGAGCACCTTTAGAGATGTTGTGTAGCTGACACACTCGGCTTTGTACAGAGACTGGTTTGATGAGAACGACTCTGGAATCTCCAAGCTCCTGGACACACTGCATATACGGCATCACATTTCCGATAAAGACTGCCAGAGGAAGAAGGACCAGTTCTTGCAAACCAGGCAACTCGTACAGAATAGGCAACGTGAGAACACCTGGTGGGAGAGAAAGTCCGAAGAGTTTCAGTCCGCTGCTGATGTTCATGACATGAAGACCTTCCGTGATGGTCTCCAAGCTGTGTATAGGCCGATCAACTCCTGTCCGAGCCTTGGACCAGACCACCCTCCTGACAGACAAGAAAGACATCCTTGCCCGCTGGGCACAGCACTTCAACTTGCGGCGACTCCACGCTAGGTCCAGGGTTTTTGAGGCACTCTTGAGAGAGTTCCTCTTCGCTGATGACTGCGTGCTTGCTGCACACACCCATGAGGACATGCAGTTCACTATGGACAGGTTTTCAACCTCCTGCAGGCGCTTTGGACTCACTATCACCCTCAGCAAGACCGAATCCATGTACCAACCAGCTAGCTCACAGAACGCCAGTGCCTCCCCCTTCCCACCTGCAATCAAGATCGATGACACAGAGATTAAGTCAGTCGACAAGTTTTGCTACCTGGGCAGCACCCTATGCAGCAACGGAGCCCGTGATGCAGAAGTGACGCTATGCAACGCCAAAGCCAGCTCCACCTTTGGCAGACTCAACAACAGGCTGTGGAACAACAAAGGCATCAGGCTCAGCACCAAAATCAAAACCTGCAGAACTGCTCTGCTGACCACTTTGTTGTACTGCTGTGAAACATGAACGATGGATCTCCGTCACTTCAACAACTTGAGCAGTTTCACCATGGATGCCTACAAAAGATCCTCGGCATAAAGTGGCAAGACAGGGTCTCCAATCTCCAGGTCCTAGAGAGGAGCAGCCTGCCCAGCATTGAAAGCCTGCTGATCCAATGCCAGCTACGCTGGACAGGACACGTTGTCCACATGACAGACAGCAGGATCCCGAAGATGCTACTGTATGGCCAGCTGAAGGAATGCCACCGCGAACTTGGAAGACCCTGCAAGCGCTTCAAGGACACCTTGAAGACAAACCTCAAAGCCTGTGACATAGACATCGCTTCCTGATGCCCTTGACCGCCCTCGCTGGAGGATGCTGTGGTCTAGTGGCATAAAGACGTTTGAAAACAAGAGAACGCTGGCCATTAAGGAGAAACGTGAGTGAAGGAAGCAGGGCTCAACTTCTGGAGACGTTTCCCTTGCAACACCTGTGGGAAGTGCTGCGCATCCAGAGTCGGCCTCTTCTCCAATATGAGGACACACACCGACAGATAAACCTGCCTGCCTACTCATCCGTCAGTCCGACAGGAGACTCCAACACAAGTGTATGTGCGTGTGTGTGCATTTGTGTTGGGGTGTGGGTGTTTCTAATCCCGCCTCTGTCAGTGGACCAACCTTTTTATCTGTAATAAAACACGAGTATTAGTTCCATTATAACGCCCTGAGTGTGTTCTGATCCAAAAGGCTGTTTGTCAGTTAGGTTGCCATTTCTGAACTATTTATAGTAAATACTTTTAACTTGTATCAAAATAGAATGTATACTATACTATAGTGACACCATGCCTACTTTAATTGCATGACGTCATTGAAAAATGTGGTGTGATTAACAGTGTCAAAAAAAAAATATATATATATATATATATCATTGCGCAGAACAGTTCAGACACTGTCTTCTCAGGCTCAAACTTCAGACGGTCCAATGTCAACTCATGCTGATTTGACATTTGTGCATGGAGACCAATGTATGTTATACAGGACAGTTTGCTGCTGGATTGGTATTTGAAAACAAGGAATAACTTGAAAAATAAGTACCGATGTCAATGTCAAAAGTGAGACCTAGAATCATCAAACTGGCTGAGTTGAACGGAAGCTGGGGAAGACTATGGAATGAGGAAAGTGACTTCCAGATGGATTCCTCAACTTCTGACAGGAGCAGAAAGAACATGGTGCTCAGAGCTCCAAGCGACTGAAATGTTTGAGCCAGAGGGTCCCAAAGACTACGTGACGTGTCACAGGTGACGAAACGCTCTCAGCCATCCCGAACAAATGGTGTGATCAAAAAAAGGCCGAGCTATTGACGAAAGACTAATTGTGCCGAGACCCGGTTTACACAGCTGGAAGAGATTTTTTCGCATTTGCTTCAACTCCCAAGGCTCTGTAGCTGTAGATATTTTGCCTTAAAAGTCTGCTCTTATTACGTAGAGAGTGTTTTGTCCAAAGTTCTGCAGTCCATATATGAGTGGCGCCGAATGTGGGCACCAGCAAAACGCTCCTTCTATGTGACAAAATAAGTACCCATAAAGCCAAGTTTCTGTGACCTGTCCCCAAGAGCAACTTCTCCCTCACCCACCCTACAGTCCTGACGGCCTGTTGCGATGTTTATTGTTTCTGATTCTGAAGCAAAACATGGTTGGTAGTCAGGTTTTCAAGAATAATGGCTTTGGGGAAAGCAGTGAAATCACCGTTTGCTGTCATGTCTGTATCAGACAATCAAAAAGCATTTCATTCCTGGTTGAGGAAGTTGAAACTGTGTGTGGATAGACAGCACATTCTCCACATACGTTGGACTTGCCATTTTTGTTTTGGGAAGAAAGCGACAAGACTTTTGGATCAGCCCTTCTATATTCCAGACAAATATACTGATAGGCAGGCAGACAAATACGCCATGCATGTAAGGAAGGTGTCAGTGTGTCTATTTAAAAGTGCACCAAATACAGTCATTCTGTGATCTTGAGCTGTATAAAACTGAAAATAAGTCAGATTTTTTCCGCATAAATGACAGTGCACGATTAGGTCTATCACACTTTGTCTGCCAATACCAAATTTGGCTTAAACATAATAAGGAAAAAAATATTCACAGTCATACCGATTACAGGTTTAAGTCTCCTGAATTCAGTTGTACTTCCGGATCATTAACGGGTTATTTCGTTGAGGCTCGTTCCGGAATCCGAAAACACCATAATCTTTTCCCAGTTTCCAGAACATAGGCTATGTATGGGAGAACCACACAACATCGTTTTTATTGTTTGCAGTTAAAAGAAAAGAAAAATTCTGGACAGAACACATACAATGACACTAAGTATACCACTGTGCTAACTGCATATAAATTTATATTTATATAATATTTAATATTCTGAATTAAGTGGAATGAACATAAAAGAAAGTTGAATCGAATGTTTCATTCAGTTTCGATCAGCCTGTTATCGGACTGGTTTGTGCAGATATATACATGTTGCTGTGTACCCGAGGCGATGTCAACATCTCCTTTACCGTCAGATTAAAAGAATTTTTTTAATAATTGAGGTATGTCAAGAAAACATTATAAATGGTGATATTGCCTCAAATACAATAATATTTTCATTGCACACAAAAAACAAAAACAAAAAAAACCATAGCTTTAAATATTAAATTTGGTCGTCAGATGCATTTGTGGATAAGACTACTTGTTTCTGAACAGAACATTCTTGGTTCGATCCTGCTAGCACACACATATATATATATATATATATATATATATATAGGTGTGCTAGCAGGATCGAACCAATATATATATATATATATATATATGTATGTATAAATGTGTGTGTGTGTGTGTGTTGGGGTTTTTTTTCCCCAAAGCTTATTGATATTCAATACAGGAGCCATTTTAACGATTTTTGTTATCCCTTTTTTTTTTCTTATGATTCCATTACTGGAAACAGCGCGTGTCACAAGTGAGGCTTGAAGGCCAAGCCTATCTTGTTATTTGTTGATTATTATTATCATTATTACGATCGTTACGATCGTTGTTGCAGGGTAGAACTGTGTCGGCTGTCGATAAAGGCCAATTCGGTAATGAAGCAGCAGCAGGGGTCACCAAAAGTGAAGCCTGAATCCATGTCGCGCCAAGCAGCAAAAGCGGATGGTAAGCCACAGAAAGGGCAAATAACAGAAGTGGAGGGTGAACCGCTGGAGGGTCAAGCACCACCACTGGAGAGTGAACCACAGCAGGGTCAAGCACCACCACTGGAGAGTGCACCACAGCAGGGTCAAGCACCACCACTGGAGAGTGAACCGCTGGAGGGTCAAGCACCACCACTGGAGAGTGAACCACAGCAGGGTCAAGCACCACCACTGGAGAGTGAACCGCTGGAGGGTCAAGCTGCAGTAGTGGAAGATGAACCGTCTGTACTACAGGAAAGCATCCTGTTGGCTTGATTTAGTCTGTCACCACAACGTCCATGGTGTAGTCTGCATTGTGTGGACAGGTCATCGGATGCCTTTGCTTTTTTGTTATGTTTTGTAGTGTTTTGTTTCACATAAAGCAGCATTGTTAGTTGGAGGAAAATGAAAAAAAACACCCAAAAAACGAAAAAACAAACAAAACAGGGCAATTTGTAAATCTTTCGATATATAAGTACAGGTATGTACAAGTATAAGTCAAATACACATATAATTGTGAACAATCATCCACCAGCCCCTCTTACTTCAAAGAGATGTACACAGTAGCAATGGATTTGGGAACACAAAAACAAGAACACAGTTTGCCAGTTGCATAAACTGAAAAATACCCAATCATGAACGTACTTTAAAAATGATCAAGCTGTGGTAAATATAGAAGACAACTGGTCATACAGATTAGAGACAAGGGACAGCATGATTAACTTAACACATGGAGTTAAAGAGATCTTGGAATATGTGGAAAAATAGTTGTTTGCAAAGTGTTATAATGAGTTATCAATTTAAAAAACGAAACAATGAAAAAAAAATCTTTTAAAAGTTTTATACTGAACCAATTCATCTTCGTAATGCAGTCTATTGGTCAACCAGAGCGGGTTATGACAGAGGTAAACAGAACTCCGTCTGAATTCCTATGGCAAATTCAGAAAACAAATGGGAAATCTTTTGAAAAAGTAAAGAGAACAACAATGGAAGCAGATGTCAGTCAAGGAGGGGTGAATATGATTGATAATGATATGCAAGACAGTTTTTATACTAACAACAAAAGTCGAAAACTGGAGCTATATATCCCAAAATGGCATCTTGATAAACTTGTAAATAATGCTGGAGCTTTTGACATAGACTGCATGTCGAAAATGTTAGTACCCGATTGTGATGTCAAAAACCCATTTCGGCACACAGCACATAATACTCAGTTGGGCCACAAAACACTTGTCAACGGAACCGGTTTAGGACAAGAGAACTTCCAATTTTCCTGATTGACTGATTCAGTGCAGAGGACATACACTATTCTTTCTCTTGTGGAAAAAAGCGGGATTTGATGTATTGAACCTTTTGTCCCAACAACAACAACAAACAAAAAACAAAACAAACAAACCCACTTTGCATCGGACATTTCATATAAATTGTCTAAGTGAATTATAGAATTTATGTTTGTGAACATCTGTGTGCAATAGATAAGATCCAAATGCCTTTTGGTTTTCATTATTTTCGTTGTTTTCCATCTATGTATTTTAGTTCGCATGAATTTGACCCACGTATGTGTGTGTGTGTGTGCGCGCGTGCGCGCGCGCGCACGTGTGTTCCTGCCTGTGTGAGAGAGACAATGAGACAGAGAGATAAAATGATTTGTCCATTTTCACGTTTGGGACCCTTTGAAACGAAGTAAATAAACATACGTCAGAATGATTAGGATGATACGAAATAAGCGAGAAATGAATTGCTTAAATGATTACCTATAAGGTATGCATGAATGCGTGTTGTTTTGTTTTGCTGCTGAGAGGTTTGAGTAGGGTTATTGCATCCTTGTGGATAATGTGTGTGTCTGTTGGTGCTCATGTACGTCTATGTGTATTTGATCGTGCTTTCATATCTGTGAAACTGCATGTTTGTTGCATATCTGTTATGAATGTGTGTGTGTGTGTGTGTGTGTGTGTTACATTTCTTTGTTTATTTATCTTATCTTGTATGTGTGTGGGGGTGGTTGGGTGTGTGTGTGTGTGTGCGCGCCTACAGTTGACTTAATCAAGATTTTGCGAATTTTAAATATTATTTTTATTAGTAGTAGTATTTTTATATATTTATCTATTATTTTATTTGTTTATTTAATTATTTTATTCTATTTTACTTTTTGACTCACTTGTGTAAACAAAGTGAGTCTATGTTTTAACCCGGTGTTCGGTTGTCTGTGTGTGTCTGTGTGTGTGTATGTCTGTGTGTCCGTGGTAAACTTTAACATTGACATTTTCTCTGCAACTACTTTGTCAGTTGACACCAAATTTGGCATAAAAATAGAAAAATTCAGTTCTTTCCAGTCATCTTGTTTAAAACAATATTGCGCTTCTGGGATGGGCACAAAAAAATAAAGAATGAAGCCTAATTATATGCAAACTGCATTTACTGTTATATTTATATTTTTTGTATTCTCTAAACTTGGCACTTTGATCCGATATTCTGACCCAACAGCTAGAGCAGTCATTATTATCATTTTTTGTTCAAACAGGAACTTCTTTTGCTAAGCATGGAAGTTTTATTTATTTTGCAAACGTTTTGGTGCAGATAGTAAAAAAGGGAAATTACTCTGTAATGCTAGTGGAGTTAATTTGCTTTAAACTGATCTTTCTCATCTTAAACATTACATTTTGAAACAAGAGAGGCAAGGCCTTCAAGACTCACTTGTGATGCACTTAAAAAAAAAATCCAAGCTTTTTATGTATTGAGTATAATTTAAAAATGTAATGTTTAAGATGAGAAAGGTCAGTTTAAAGCAAAGTTCCCCAGCAGAGTAATTTCCCTTGTTCTACTGTCTACACCAAAACGTTTGCAATAAATAAAACTTCCATGCTTAGCAAAAGAAGTTCCTGTTTGAACAAAAAATGATAATAATGACAGATCTTTTTTTCGGTCGAGTATCAGATCAAATTGCCTAGTTTAGAGAATACAAAAAATATAAATATAACAGTAAATGCATTATACTCAATACATAAATAGCTTGGATTTTTTTTTTTTAAGTGTATCACAAGTGAGTCTTGAAGGCCTTGCCTTTCTTGTATATTTATTTATTTATTTATTTTTGTTTTGTTTTGTTTTGTTTTGTTTTGTTTTGGGTTTTTTTTTACTTTATTTATTTTATTTTACTTTATTTTATTATATTATATTTATATTTTTGCTATATTCTAGTTTTGTTGGGTTTTTTTTTTCTTCCTTGATTTTTTTTTCCTAGGCCTTAAGGCCTGACTAAGCGCGTTATTTGGGTTACGCTGCTGTTAAGGCATCTGCTTGGCAGCTGTGGTGTAGCGTATATGGATTTGACCGAACGCAGTGACGCCTCCTTGAGCTACTGATACTGGTACTGGTCTTGGTGGAGCTGTGACTTTATGTCATAAAAGATAAATTTGTCTTTAATTTCCTTTCATATGAAGATTGATGTCTGTGCAGTGATAAGGGAAGTGTGCACAGGCTATTCGTTTATCTTTAATTAATTTGTGTCTTAAATGTTATCATCTTTCTGAGTACTTTCCTTTTAAATGATGATTGAAATGTACCTTTTCCGTTGTTTTGTTTTATCTTAAAATGTATTACCTTCTTACCTGTATGTTCTTTTTTTTAACATGATATTGGATGTGTGTGTAGGATGGTGTGTCAACTACTCATTTGTTTTTCACTTTTGTATTTCTTGACGAATTGTATGTTCTTTTTTTAACATGATAATGGATGTGTGTGTAGGAGGGTGGGTCAACTACTCATTTGTTTTTCACTTTTGTATTTCTTGATGAATATTTGTCCCTTAAAATCTTATGATTATCTTACTTAAAATTTTCCTATGATGATAGAAATATATTTTGTTGTTGTTGTTGTTTCACTTAATCTTCAAATGTAATATTTTCTTACTTGAATGTTTTCTTTTTGTGATGGAGTCTCCCGTTGGACCGACGGATGAGTAGGCAGGCAAATCTGTTGGTGTGTGTCCTCACATGGGAGAAGAGGCCGATTCTGGATGCGCAGCACTTCCCACAGGTGTTGCAAGGGAAAACGTCTCCAGAAGTTGAGCCCTGCTTCCTTCGCTCACGGTTCTCCTTTATGGCCAGCGTTCTCTTGTTTTCAAACGTCTTTATGCCACTAAAGCACATCATCCTCCAGCGAGAGTGGTCAAGGACATCAGTTTCCCAGGAAGCGATGTCTGTGTCACAGGCTTTTTTTATGTTTGTCTTCAAGGTGTCCTTGAAGCGCTTGCACGGTCTTCCAAGTTTGCGGTGGCCTTCCTTCAGCTGGCCATACAAGAGCATCTTTGGGATCCTGCTGTCTGTCATGCGGACAACGTGCCCTGTCCAGCGTAGCTGGCACTGGATCAGCAGACTTTCGATGCTGGGCAGGCTGCTCCTCTCTAGGACCTTGAGGTTGGAGACCCTGTCTTGCCACTTTATGCCGATGATCTTTCGTAGGCATCTCTGGTGAAACTTCTCACGTTGTTGAATGTGACCGGGATACGTCGTCCATGTTTCACAGCAGTACAACAAGGTGGTCAGCACAACAGCTCTGTAGGTTTTCATCTTGGTGCTGAGCCTGATGCCTTTGTTGTTCCACAGCCTGTTGTTGAGTCTGCCAAAGGCGGAGCTGGCCTTGGCGATCCGCAGCGTCACTTCTGGATCACGGGCTCCGTTGCTGCACAGGGTGCTGCCCAGGTAGCAAAACTTGTCGACTGACTTGATCTCTGTGTCATCGACCTGGATTGCAGGTGGGGGAGGGCACTGGCGTTCTGTGAGCTAGCTGGTTGGTACATGGACTCGGTCTTGCTGAGGGTGATAGTGAGTCCAAAGCGCCTGCAGGAGGTTGAGAACCTGTCCATAACAGTGCCTCAAGCACCCTGGACCTGGCGTGGAGTCGCTGCAAGTTGAAAAGTTTTGCCATCTGTGCGAAACTGAATGTAGATGCCCCGGTCACAGTCATGGAAGGCGTCAGTCAGCATGGCAGAGAAGGGAATGGAGAACAGTGTGGGTGCCAGGACGCAGCCCTGCTTCACTCCATTTACCACAGGGAACAGGTCCGATATGTCAGTATTTTCCTGTACTTTCGCCTGCATGCCATCGTGGAATGACGCAATCAGCTGGATTAGGCTGTCTGGGTAGCCGAACTTTACGAGGATCTTCCACAGACCACGGCGGTTCACCGTGTCTAAGACCTTAGTCAGGTCTGCAAAGACCATGTGGAGCTCCTTGTTGTGCTCACCGCACTTCTCTTGCATCTGGCGTTCGGCAAACACCATGTCACATGTTCCCCTGCCTGAGCGGAAGCCGCACTGTGCTTCAGGGATGACTGTTTTGGAGACATGGTCAACTAGTCTGTACAGTATGATGTGGGCGAAGATCTTGCCAGCGATGCAGAGGAGATTCCACGGTGGTTATTGCAGGATGTTTTGTCTCCCTTCAGTTTGTAAATTTAATGTGGACAATTGAAGCATCCTTGAAATCCTGGGGGACCTCCCCTCTCTCCCAGATAGACTGGAACAGGGTGGTCAGCTTGTCTGTCAGCACCTCGCCTCCATACTTGTAGCCTGGATTCCATCCACTCCTGGTGCTTTTCCTGACATTGTCAGCTTCAGGGCCTTCCGGGTCTCGGCCTTGGTGGGAGAGGCAGCTAGCGAGTCATTGACTGGTTGAGGAGGGTGTTGAAGTGCTCTGCCCAGTGGGCAAGGATGTCTTTCTTGTCTGTCAGGAGGGTGGTCTGGTCAAAGGCTCGGACAGGGGTTGATCCTGTGACTCTCGGCCCATACACAGCTCAGAGACCATCGTGGAAGGTCTTCATGTCGTGAACATTAGGAGCGGACTGAAGCTCTTCGGACTTTCCCACCAGCCTCTCTCACGTAGCCTCTTCTGTACGAGTTGCCTGGTTTGCAAGAACTGGTCCTTCTTCCTCTGGCAGTCTTTATCAGAAATGTGATCCTGATGCCGTATATGCAGTGTGTCCAGGAGCTTGGAGATTCCAGAGTCGTTCTCGTCAAACCAGTGTTTGTGGCTCCTCTGTACAAAGCCGAGTGTGTCAGCTGCTGCTGTGTACGCAGCATCTCCAAAGGTGCTCCATACCTCTTCTACATCAGTCAATGCAGAAATTTCTTGGAAAGCTGCTTGGATTTGCTGCTGCAGCACGTCCTTGGTGATAGGGAGGCGGTGGATGTTCAGGTTCCTAGGGAGTTTCATCCTGGCTGGTTGGAGCTTGCATGTAAGTCTGATGTTCATCTTTCTGCGTACCAGGCGATGGTCCGACCAACAGACTGCTCCTCTCATGCAGCGTGTAATGGAAACATCACCTCTGTCCCTCTGCTGGACAATCACATAGTCCAGCATGTGCCATTGATTGGAGCGGGGGTGCATCCATGTGTTCCTGTACTTGTACTTGTTGGAAGAGGGTGTTGGTGATGGTCAGTCCATGCTGCGCGCAGAGCGAGAGCAAAAGCAGTCCGTTGGAGTTGCACTTGCCAGTGCCGTGCTGTCCTAGGACTTTTGGCCACGAGGAGAAGTCCACGCCGACGCAGGCATTGAAATCCCCAAGGATGATCAGCCTGTCCTTTCTGTCTACCGCTGCAATGGTGCGGCTGAGCTCCTCATAGAAAGCTTCTTTGATGTCATCAGGGTTGGTCATCGTCGGGGCATAGCAGCTGATGACTGTGGAGAAGTGATCCTCAGACTATTTCAAACGCAGGGTCATCAGCGCATCGTTTATCCTATGTTGAAGGCTGTCAAGCTGTCGTGCAAATTTGGTTCGTATGGCAAAGCCCACGCCTGAGGTTCTTGGGGTGCCATCTGGCTTCCCAATGCAGTAGAAGGTGTAGTCCCCTCCAACTTCCTCCAGCTGGGTTTCACCCGCAAACCTGGTTTCGCTCAAGGCTGCTATGTCCACATTGTAGTGATCAAGCATTCTAGCAATGAGCGCCGTGCACCTTTCTGGTCTGTCGTCTCTGTCTAAAAGTGTGCTAACATTCCAGGCACCCAGAGGCAGGGTATGACTCCTGGTTTTTTTCTTTGTTGTTTTCGACCGCTAGTGTTGGATGTCCAAGTAGTTGTGGTTTCCTACTAGGCGAGACAAGCTTTGTTTAGGGATCCTTTTATCTCCCCTTCCCATGTGGGAAGAGCAGTGCTGTCCCTAAAGAGGGCTGCTCTGACACTGTGGGAGGATACGGGCGCCGCATCTGCCCCAGTCTACAGCCGACGACCATCACCCCACAGCCGCCTGCGTGCAGAGTCGTGACTAGGATCTGCCAGCAGCATCCTCTGCCTGTCACCGTTACCACTTCTCCATCGCCGCAGGGCTTGGGAAAGCTGGGTGTTGAAGGGCCTGGTCCGTCGTTGGGAGACTTCACATGCGGCAGGTAGTACTGGGTTACATGGTACCAGTATCAAGGGCTGTGCCCCTGACCTGGCCTTTTCATATCTAATAATTGATGTGTGTATGGTGTCTGTTCTAATTGCTTGTATTTTGAATTGAATTAAATTGAATTTGAATCGAAAATGTTTTGATTGCAACTAAAGTTCGCAACGAAAGTAATTGATATAATTTACGGTTATTTCCCACTTTCTTGAAAAAGCAGCATATGTCAGAAAATTTCCGCCTTTATCTATGACAACTTCAACTAAAATGATATTTTTGCAGTCCATGAATGAAATCAGAAAAAGCTTTCGTTGACGTTGAAATAATCATCATGAAAGACTGGTTCAGCTGCAGGTTCTTTCCCTCTCCAAATTTACATGCTTATCAAAACTGTCAAATGCCACGAATTTATCTTTCCAAAATTTACTCTGAAATGACAGCAAACATTGTTACAGAACTTTTACTCATGTGACCAGTAATAAACACAAAACAAGCTATTTGGATCGTTAGAGCTATGAGTGGGTTTAGTCGCACAAACGCATGCATGTGCTCAATTTTTGTTTTTGTGGAATCTACGTTCTGCCTCTCGTACTTTTTTTAGCGGTAACTATGTAGCAATTTCAAAATGCTTCTAAAGTGTGCATTTATGGACCAAACTTGATGTATTATACATCATTGTCATCAGAATAAAACTAACTTTCAAACTATGAGTTTTTAAAAAAATCTTGTGGAACATGGTCATTCTGATGAACTTTGACCGCTGTTGCTAAAAATAGAAAATTTGAGCATTTTTAGTACTTTTCACATTCTCACTGAACATAAAATCCAAGATATTTGGTTCAAGTTCACATTTTAAATTCTATTGAGAAAACAACCATTTTTCTTTCATCATTCTTCTTTCATTTCAAACAGATTTCACAGTACTGTGTCAAAAAGTACATGTTCAGTGCTATGAATAAAAACATAACTATATTTCCTGATTGATTACTACAAATCATATAAGTCATGTACAACAGACAACAGACTTCTTGTTTTGCAGAAAAAAGCACAACAGTTTACACAGTAAACACTAATGTAGCATCCCAAGGATACAAAAATATAAATTATTCACAAACTAGTCAGTTTCTTAAACAATATATTTGTTGATATTGTTGCTAAAAATTGAACACTGAACATTGACCTGTTTTAACAGTGGAAACAGTTGCTTTGGTTCTTTGGATACACATGGGTTATGAAGAAAATGCCAAAAAGGAAACCAATTTGCTTTTATTTTTTTTATTTTTTTTTTTTTATGTATAGGTATATAAAGAATGTACAGAAAACATCCTGAGGAAGAAACTATGAAAGAAATGTATGGGACAACAAACCCATACATAAAAGTCATCACCCTTCCATTCTGGCTTTTCCCTGTCATTGGTAATAACAAATTGAGAATACGTGTTTCAGATGTCATCACTTACTGGTACAAGAAAAACAAACAAACAAAAAAGTAAAAAAACAGACCCTTCCCCTACGCTATCATCCTTGCATTTGAGTCCCACACATATGCATGCATGACATTACTTTCATGAAAACTTGCATTTGAGTCCCACACATATGCATGCATGACATTACTTTCATGAAAACTTGCATTTGAGTCCCACACACATGCATGCATGACATTACTTTCATGAAAACTTAGAAGGCAGCTCCTGCTATCCACAAAGCACATGTGGTTTCCACAGGTAACACACATTACATTGTTTTTTGTTTGTTTGTTTCTTTGTTGTTTTTTTCTGCAACTCTGCATAACATTTTTTTTTTTTTTTTTTTTTTTTACAATTCTTTCTCTCGCTCTCTAATTTTTTTTTTTTTTTTTTCAGGAGAATGGAATGTTTAGTAAACAGAGTTTGATTGGATGCTTCTGGAACTTCTTCCTATTCACCCAGACGTGCAAGCTGCCTAATCACTTCTTCAGTAAAGTCTAATTGACCAAATATAGCATGCCTCTGTAATTCTGGAATGCCTGGGTGAATTGTTTCTAAAATCTTGAAATAAAATAAAAAGTTACTCGTGCAATGTCAATGAAATGGAAAAAAAGAAGAGTTTTCCATTATTTGTTTGTTTTGTGTAATGCACTGTATTTGTTGATTAACATAACTTTTGTCCACCCTACCCATATTTTCATTGTCTTTGACTAGTTGTGGCTGTCTGACACTGACTTTTCTAAACTTCCTCTCAGAACTTTTGATCAATGATGAACAAAGCCGGATCTATTCGCTTTATGAGTTGCTGACAGAAATTAAACAGTTTTGTTGTCTCCCTATTGCATAGAAAGTATGTCCATTGGCTGCAAAAATCGGTTGATGTCAGCCCTTGTTTTGACATCCTCCAGGTAGACTCCAGGTTCAAATGGGGGAAGAGGGTTCTGTGATCCTGAATCTTCCGTGTTGTAACCTGCATTCCTGTAACAAAAAGCGAAAATCCTTTTTTTCAGCTGATAGAAACGTGCACCAAAAATAATGCACACACTCACAAACGCACGCACACACACACAAACACACACACAATCACCATTGGCAATACCATGTCGCACGCACACACTCACAAACACACACACAAATACACACACACACACATACATTCACCATTGGCATTACCATGTTGTACACACACACACACACACACACACACACACACACAGACTGACATGTGGAAAATGCATAAATCGTGGACACGCACGATTTTAACCAGCGCAGTACAAATACAGTTCATACAATTGCTTAGTTTGTTTTGAATTCTCATAGCGAAGCACTTGCTCGTCTGCAAGCAGAAACTGGGTCAGTCTGCTAGATCCAGCATGCTATATGTACAATTACATGTTTATACGTTATTGACTGTGAAATGATCAATAAGACATAAAAAATAAACCGACAAAGATTTCCAGTGATTTTAGTTAACTGAGATCGAATGATGAAAACGAAACACTTACGCATGGCGTCGTCTGCTATTGTCTGGAATCGACGGAGGGAGATAGGGTCTTCGTCTGTATCACTGTCAGACATGGCATCCTGTAGCTCCCAGCTCTTTTCATCGGAGCTGTCGATGGCAAGGTTTTCCGAGAAAGAGTCGTTTGAATTCATATTGCAAGAAAAATTGGTTAGCACTTGCTGGGTCAAACGTCAAAATCCAAGATGGCGTTGGAAGCGAAAACATGTGGCGAACTTCTCCTTTCACGTAGATTCAGGACAATATATATATATATATATATAATGAACAGAATACATGAACACAATAAGGGCATTATACATTAAATTACACATATGTTGTGAAACGTAAAGTGGTAATAACATCAAAATAAAGAGGCTGGTCTTTTACAGTTCGCCTTCCAAAACAATGCACCAAATACAAAATCAGCAAAGTGTATTCGGTAAGAGCACACATTTTGTCGGTGAAAAAAAAAAGAAAGAAAAAAATCAACTCTTTACTTGCACACTTTACATGTCAGTCGCTTTTATTTGTCAGAGCAGAGGTGGTGCATGGGGAGAGAATCAGTTCTTCTGTATTATTCAGAGCATAAAAAACCCAACTTATACATATAATATTCCACATATTTGATGCAAGAGAGAAAAGTTTGGATACAGAACTGTGTAACAATGTGAATAAACCAGCTGGAGAGGAAAAGAGAGATGGAAAGTTGAGAGAAAGTGAGAGAGAGAGGGAGAGAAAGAGAGAGAATGGGCGGGGTGTGGTGTTAACTGCCAAATCAACTGTCGCTTTAATATGTCTTGCAATCTCTGAAGAGATAACTATCCCTCCAAAAAACATATTACAGTCATATAAATGAGAGCATTATGAATTAAAAAAAAAAGAAAGATGCTTGTTAGGTTCACTACTTTCCACTTCTGTATTTAAGAAAATTATTCAAATAGTGGTTTGTAAGGAAGCCATTCTTGGTCAAAAAACATTTTTCTGCTTTTCATCACATTAGAATAGCATTCCACATAATGTCTGTTTTTCAGCAGTCTAATGAAGGCAGTTATGTGAGGTTTATTGTTGTTCCATTTGCACTTATAAACATGAAATTTAGCGAGTGATAGTATCAAATCAAGAATTTTATCCGTAACAACTCCATCTTTCACCCCGAACAAGATGAAATCTTCTGAAAATGTTATATATGCACAAGTTTCTCAAGTACTCTTCATTAATCTTTCGAGAGAGCTCCAGAAAACACCAGTAATATGACAGTTCCAAAAAAGGTGTGCAATTGTTTCCTCTTCTTCGCCACAAAAAGAACATAGGGGCGAGTCAATCACTTTACGCAGAAAAAATATCTACCTGTTGGTAGGATACGTAGCAAAAGTCTGTACTGGAACCATCTCAACTGTGTGTCAGATGGTGACTGATGGCATTTTTAAATACGTTTTCCCAAGTTAGATTTTCATGATTTATGTTCCATTTGATAATTCCTGCAGGTTGAACGTCTGAGTAAATAAGAACTGAATATATAGCTTTGTTGCCTGTAGCGATTACTGTCCAAATTTTCGGTTCTAGTAGCTTATACCTAGCAGCCAGTGCAACAAGTAGTTTATTTTGATATTTCTTTATAGCATTGATGACACCAACATATAATAGGTGACTTGTTCTAACATTTGGATATTTTCTGGAGAACTCTCTATAGTCAAGAAAACCACCTTCATCATTCAACAAATCTTTCACGTGATTAATACAGTGTTCAACCCACTGCTTGATATAAACCACTCTCCTATCTCTTAGTACGTTTATGTTATAGTGTATACATTCTGAAACAAAATCATGAACATCATTAGAATGACATTTAAGATACATCTTTTTTATAAGGTTTAAGGACATCTTGCCAAAATTTGATACCTGTTTTTATGAGTAATGTGTCCACATATTCACCACCCATTAATTTAAGTTTATCGAGTCCTGGGACAGCAGAAAACGACAACTCCCGAAGGTTGTCACAGCTAGAAAAGAATATTCCTTTCAACCAGCAAACTTTAACAGCAGACAAAAAGGCATGAACATTTAAAATTTTCAGTCCACCATTTTCATATTCATAACACACACATTTTTTTGCAATTTTACTTTGTTGCCCATTCCATAAAAACCCGAAAAACAATACATCTACTTCTTGCAATAACGTCACTGGGGGTGTCCGGAAGATTAGTGAGCAAAAAAGTAAGTTGTGACATTGCCAAAGTTTTTATGGCAGTTATTTTCCCAAAGGGTGTTAACTGTCGGGGTTTTTTTTGGTTTTTTTTTGTTTGTTTTGTTTTGTTTTTCCATTTTGCTAAAAGATTCTTATTTTGCTCTATTTTCCCTCGGTAATTCAGGTCAATCATATCATCAATTTTTGTAGTAAATTTAACTCCAAGTACAGTAAAACTCCCCGGGTCCCAGCGAAAATTCTTATCTCTCATGTACCTTATTGGAGTATTCTTCATCTTGCTGATCCAGATAAGATTAGTGTTTTCATTGTTTATCTTTAGTCCTGACATCAGTGCAAACTGTTCCAGCAATTCAACAGCTTCTCGAAAAGACACTTCACTTCCATCTAAATAAACAGTAGTATCGTCTGCAAACTGAGACAACAAATGTTCTTTGCCATACATATTAAGTACATGGATTCTGTCATTCTTGTGCATAAGTAAAGACAGAATTTCTGCACATAAAAGATACAGATAAGGTGAAAGAGGGTCCCCTTGGCGGACTCCTCTGTCAATATCAAACTGGGAAGCGTACTTTCCATTCACACAAACACAAGCTGTAATATTGCAATAAAACGCCTTAATCCATTGTTTAATACCTGGTCCAAATTTGAAGAAATCTAAAGTGCTATGTATAAATTTCCATGATATCAAATCAAAGGCTTTCCCAAAGTCTACCGTGAGAATATGGCCTGGAATATTTTCTCTCTCTCTTTTTTAAATTTTTTATTTCTTTTTTTTTTTTTTTTTTTTTTTTTTTTGCAAGAAACAATATATCAGTTGTAAAAAGGTGCTGTTGTTAGAGAGTGTTGTTCGATTCTAATAGAAGAGAGATGGGAGAGCAGACAGGGGGATATAGGATCAACTAATGATGCACTCACTCACTCTCTCCTCACATCAATAGCAGGGCCACATGGAGTGGTTTTTATAGAGTGTTTACTTTACAGTGTTTACTTTACAATACAACATACACTAAGCAGTTCACCCTATTTAGCAAAAGCAACACACACTAAGGCAGCACACAGTAAAAAGTTCACCCTACACCTAAAGCAGCACCTATAAGCAGCACCTATAAGCAGCACACCTGGAACACAAACACACAACCAAAACCCAGGTCAGGTAAAATCTCAAAATATCCTGACATCACTGACATGAAAGGCCTATACCCTCTCAGCACCTTTCATCACATGTTCACCAGTATGCACTCCTCTCACACATAGATCTATGTGAGGTAATACAAGCTTCCCCAAGCTTACCTGCCACCAGCAGTGACATACCAATTACCATACTGTGTACAAAACATATCACTGACCAATACAACCCTGTGTTCCAACTCATGTTACCCATCATTCAATTAAACTGTGTGTTACCATTATCAAACAAATCTCTTTGTCTTCACAAAGTGTCCCTCTGACACAAGTACATGAAAGGAAATCATTACTTCCAACATATCTCTGGTAAACAGCAATGTGCAACAACATAGCACTGACCCTCAATGCTCTCATAGTTTGCCAACTCACTAATCACATTACAATGTTCCTTCCCACTTTGTCTGAACAAAGTAAACCACTGACACATAGCACAACTCCTACACATGTTATCACAACTACCAACAATCAAACATGTGTTCCATAACACTTGCTGTTACCCCATGTGCACACACACACACACACACACACACACACACACACACACACACATGAAAAACCCTCAACACACACTGACATTGTGTTAGTCTATAGATCTGTTCAGTTCACACTGAACCAACACCACCTACTATACAAAACAAGTAAGTAATACATCAAAAATACAGAACAAGATATCTGTAACCAAATAGAAGGGGGGGGGGGACTCAAAAGATTTAGGCCAGTACTTCTCTCAGTGGGTAGCTTTCACACATTAACCCCTTTTCTTTCCACAAGCCACAAGATCAACTTAAACTGGCTGTCCACTGACAAAACAGTTTCCCAACACAACTAAGTTATCAACATAACATAAAACCATTACAAGTTGTGTACTCACAGCCCAACAGGGATTTCCTTGTTCCTCACATCACTGATCAGTCAGTCACCCTGTGTCAGTCAGTTCTTCTGGGAGACAGCTAAGAACTGGCTGTGCTGACTGGTTTTATCCCTTCCCACAACATATTGGGTATACTAATGCAAACTACAACACTCACTCCCCCAACTAGTTGAACTAAAATAACCAATCTTTGCTTATCCTCATGACGCTAAGTGAATGACTGACAGATTCACTGTTTGATCCCAATTCGTCCAATTCAACAGATTGATCCCATTCGCTACAATTCAACCCACTTGTCTATACACATTCTATGATGACAAGTTCACCCATTTACGTCACAAAGAGATTGGGGAGACAGGACAATACAGCTCTCGGCCTGTTAGCCGGCTTGATCAAAGTTCGCATTAGCATAAATTCTCCCTAGCTTTCATTCTGAAGTCCCGCCATCTACGTCAGTTGCGTTCGTGGAGGGGAGATGGGGAATGACTTGAAAGACGGGCCGCCACACGGGATATTCTGCTCAGCACGGGGATCACGGCAGACATCACATAGCCGCACGTGTTTCAACAACTGAGGCGGGTGACGCGGACCAAAGGCACCGACCATGGAGTGGGGTGAGGAGGTGGAGGGGTAGAAGGGGGGAGGATGGCGTGGTGTCGGCACAACCTCAAAGACTGGACTTGGGATGGAACGGGAAGGGAGATAAGAAGGAGGGGTGTGGGGGGGGGGGGGGGGGACACTGCTGGCACACTATAACACATACATTAAGCGGATATTCTCTCCTATATATTTTCCTTTTAGAAAACCTGTTTGAGCTTTATAGATTAATTTTGGTAATAACAATTTCAGTCTATTGGCAATGCATGATGAAGCTATCTTATAAGCAGTATTAAGCAAAGAAATGGGACGCCAGTTTTTCAAAAAATGCTTTTCTTTATTTTCCTTAGGAATTAGTGAAATAATACCAAATCACTGAGTGACTGACATATTCCCTGATGACAAGCCAAAATTCAGTGAACGCATTAACCAAGTATCAATATCACAAAAGAAAAACTTATAGAATTCACAAGTGAAACCATCACTTCCAGGACTTTTTTGTTTTTCATTATTTTCAGGGCAGCGTGCGCCTCAGCATAGGTAATTTCACCTTCTAAAGATTCCTTTTCTCTTTCGCTTAGTTTTGGAGCATCAGGGATTATGTTATCTAAGTTGACATCCATCGTCTCCCTCTCTTTTTACAGATTTTCATAAAACGCTTTTGTATCTTGTAAAATGTCTTTATCATCACATACATGTTTAACGTCACTCTTCTGCAGAAAGGAATTTGATTTGTTCACAAAATTTCGTTTCTCTAAATTGCAAAAGCATCTACTTGTCTTTTCGCCATTTTGTATCCAGAAAGCTCTTGATCTCACTATCATTCCTTCAAGTCTTTTATTTCTAATATCTTCTACTCTGTCTTTTTTCATCTGAAGATCGTAAATCCCATACTGCCCTAAATCCTCTTCTAACTTTGTAATTTCATCTAATAATTGCTTTTCTTTTTCCTCTTCTTCCCTTTTCCTGTAAATGGCATAAGATATGGTTTTCCCTCGTATTTCCATTAACAGAGTATCAAAAAAACAGTTGATCATCAATACGAAGGTGTATACTTTCATCAGGAATTGCATCTATATTGTTAAAGTTATAAGTTAATGCGGCATATTGTATTTTCACATCTTTGATTACCTGTTTTACTACTTTCACATATTCTTTGTCTTTCAAAAGAGAATTGTTGAACTTCCAAAATTGCTCGTCTCCTTTTCTCTCGTCCGTTTTCAATTCAAGGGAGACGATGTAGTGGTCAGATCTATAACCAGGAGATGCATTGACATACTTAATCTCAGTTAACAATAATTCTGAAACTAAGAAGCAATCTAATCTACTCTGCTGTATTGAATTAAACCTTCTCCATGTATATCCCCTCCTGTCAGGATACAGATGTCTCCAAATATCTATCATATCAAACGATTCCATCATGTCCAAACAATTTTTTTCTACTTCGTGGACGATTTATATAGCTACTATAGTTCCTAGCATCTACCCGTGCATCTAATATAACATTCCAACCTCCACAAATGACAATATTTTGGTTACCTATTTGTTCTAAATGGCGACAAATATTTTCCAAAAAATCTACATTATCTCGATTGCTACTGCCATATATATATTTATTAAAGTAATTATTTTACTGCAAAACTCAATATCCATAACCAAGTAGGATCCTTCATGATCTCGTGCAACATTGTGTAACTTGTGCTATATATTATATTTTTTTTAAGATAATAGTATTTTTCATGATAAATGCGTCTGTTTTGGTTTATTTTTGCGAACGAATGCTTCTATTAACGAAAATGTGCTTCGATGTATGATAACTTCCGAAAATTCTCCATCGATCACTCGTGGTCGAAATCAAGGGAAAAAACTGCTCCGGGTTAATGATTTTTCTTTGCATGTTTTTTCACCTTGTGAACTTTTTTACAGTGTGCACCAGTTTACAAAAGGATGTAGACCGTCTTCTTGATCTTGACTGATTTAAATTATATGTCCCTTAATCATAAAAAAAATCCAAGTTTATGTTAACTGCAACACGACACAAACGTCAAAACAGACAACATTGTTCAAATAATATCAAAGTCGTTGAAAACGTGCAACAAAAAGTTGATTACCACAAGCTTCTTGGGCTAAACTTTGACAATAGTCTCTCTTGATCAAATCATGTTTCTTTTTATCGAAGAAGAACCTGCCGAAAAAAAAAATTCAGCGTAGTAGAAGAAAACATTTTCTTGATCAACAAACACGAAATTTAGTTCTTATGCCTATATACGACCAGATATTGACTATACTTATACATGATCGGACTCAGCGAGTAAGAATTGCTAGAAATATCCAGAAATCTTGTACTGACGTTCTGTCAAAATAATCCTTCTTAAATCTTTTTCTCTGCAAATTAATGACTACAAGGTACCCAATATTCTGATCTTTATTCTAAGATGTCGCATCAATAAAGGTGTGTTCACGTATAAAAAAAAAATTAATTAATTTTAAAAAATATATAAAAAACATTGCACCATCTTATCTTTCTGAGAATTTCATAATACGAAACATTCAAGGAAACAATATATACACCACCCATCCAAGTACTGATCTCTGCATGTCATCTCTCACCTATTCGGGTAGTAAGTTATGGAATGAAATCCCTGATTATTTCTTAAAAAAAACAAACTATCCTCCTTTAAGAAAGCTTTCCACAGGTACTTATTTGAAAAATTATGAAAAGTTTTTTGGGGTTTTTTTTGTTTTGTTTTGTTTGTTTGTTTTATTTTGTTTTTTTAGTGCATTTGAATTGAATGCAAATAATGTATTTTGCTTTATCACCTCTCTCTCGCTCTCTTTGTCTGTCTCTTTTTGTCTATCTGCCTGCCTGTCTGTCTGTCTCTCTATGTCTCACTGAAACTTTCATTGCATCAGACTTTGAATTACCTGTTTGCAAAGACTTCCTAGTATTCACGTCAAAAGCAAGAAAGGTGTCCCATCAAGGGAGATATTCTGGTGGGGTCATTGTACTGATAAGAAAATCATTTGCTGCTTTCGTAGATCAGTATCAGTATCAGTAGCTCAAGTGCGTTCAGTCAAAGCCATATACACTACACCACATCTGCTGAGCAGATGCCTGACCAGCAGCTTAACCCAACGCGCTTAGTCAGGCCTTGAGAAAAAATAAAATAAAAAAACTTTACGAGAGTCCTTTCAACAACGTTATGATATCAAGGAGTTTTTAACTAGCACATTGTTTTCCTCAGAACTGAGTTTCTATTGTCTCCTGATCCAGAAGCAACGCTTCTGTGCACCTTCAGGGGCATTAACTCAGAACCCTAATAGAGTTTGATACAGAAATGGTGTGTTTGATGCTCTCTCTCTAAATTAACAGTCACTTCTTGTTTCATGATATTCAACTCATTTTGTAAACCAACAACAATGTCAAGAGAGAGAGAAGAACGAATTAAGATGCAATTGCAAACACTGTGGTTGTCAAAGTACTCAAAGAATTGATTTCTACAGAGAAGCATATGATGTTAGTCTGCTCTTATATTCCACCCCACCCAATGATTCTCCATTCTGGAAAAAATATTGCAGGAGTTCGTATATGGCATGGAATAAATATATGTATTATAGACATACATGAAATACATGATCATTTTTATATTTTGTCAAATGTGGACCTAAATGCTAGAACTGAATCTCAAATCTGCTACTTCAATGGAGACAGTACTCACTTTCAGGAAACATGTTTTTCAGATTGTACTTTCCGAGACATCACAGGATAGTCAAGTGAATGTGTTTAATCTTCTTCTTCCTCGTTCGCCTCCCATTAGATGAGCAGCCCGGTGTCCTCGATGAAGGCTGCCGTCCGTCGCAGCTCCTCCAGTATGCCGTACAGTTTGGCTTCCACTGCTGTCGGTGTTGGCCAGTACTTCCTCCTGGATGCTGCATGCGTCCTACAGTCTTGAAAGATGTGGTCGGTTGTCATTGGTCCCTCACCATAAGGGCACTCTGCACTCTATCCAATGCCAAATTTTGTGTACATGTGGTGGAGCAGGCGGTTATGTCCTGTCCTCAGGCGGAAGATCTTGACCTGTTCCCGTCGTTCCAGCAAATGGTATCTGTCTTCTGGGTTATATTTGGGGTGCTGGAGGCGCCATTTTATTCCTTGCTGTGCCTGGATGATTGTCTTTCTGTGCACCGTCTTTTGCCAGAATGTCCGCTTTTTCGTTGCCTCTGATGCCACAGTGTGCTGGTACCCATTGTATCACCACTTTCTCCACTCTGGCACTCAGGGCAACAAGGGCTGAAGTGAGATGGTTCTGTTCTTTGCAGCGGGAGCTCTTGAGGGCTTGGAGCACGGAGAGAGCGTCTGAGAACACCACCATCTGCCCTGTTGTTCTTGTGGAGTTCTGCGAGACTGTTGTGGCTGCCTCATAGAGGGTTTCTCGCTCAGCTCGGAAGTTGGTGGAATATTTTCCTGTTGGGATTGCAATTTCTTCTTCTCCGTCTTTGTATCGGAGGAAGATTCCAGCTCCACCATCCCCCGTTGCTTCTGTGGCGGAGCCATCTGTAAAGACACAGGTCCAGTCTTCCTGGGGGTACTGGTTGCAGATATACTCCATGGCCAGGGCCTTCCTTTGGGTGTCTGACTGTGTTCCTCTCTTCTCCAGAGGTGACGACTGTTGGGAAAACCTGCCTCTTCCAAGATAGGTGGGTGACATTTGCCGGGATAGGCTTTGCTTCGTGTTCCATCAAGACTGGGGTTTTTCTTTCAAGGCGTCTTGACTGGTGGATGAAGCTGCCTCTTTTCAGCCGGCTCTTGGTGGGTCTGCTCATTCTGTTGTTTATTGGATGGTTTTCAAGCGTTTGAATTTTGCTGCCTGGATGGGGATCTTTGTGTTCCTTCTGTCCTCCAATGACTGTAGCCCAGTGGACTCCTCCATCTTCAGGATTGGGGTGGATCTCATGGCGCCAGTTATGACACGCTGAGCTTGGTTCTGTATCTTGTTGAGATGGTCAAGGTTAGACCTTGCAGCTGATGCCCATGCTGATGTCCCGTACTCAACTACAGGTCGGACTCTCCCCGTATAGAGGATACGTTCATCAGCCCCTCAGTCCATCCCTGTAAATTTCTTCATGATCGCCAGTCTCAGCTTGGCCCTGCTACAGCATCTGATGATCTGCTGTTTTCAAGTGAGCCTGTGGTCAAAGGTCACTCCCAGGTAGGTAGGTGTGGGTTCCTCTGCAAGCCTTTGGCTGTTCAGTGTCAGTTTCGCCTCTTGCTTCTTGCTGGATAGGCTGAAGACTGTAGGTTGTTTTGCTTGAGTTGACAGAGACAAGCCATTCCTTGGTCCAGTTGCTGATCTTGTTGAGTGCAGTCTGGAGGCGTACCTGTGCTGTAGTGGTGTACTCTTCAGAGCACCAGAGTACCAGGTCATCTGCGTAGATCGCTCCTCTGACCCCTCTTGGCAGTTCTCTGACGATGTCATCTATGAAGATGAGGAACAGCGAATATGTTTAATGAACAGCTATTTGTGAAATGTGTTTGACTATCATCTTAAATGGACTCAGTAGACAATGTTTTGATGATAGCTTGCTGCTTATGGTATAAGCACAGTGGGGTTGTTGTTTTTGTTGTTTTTTTGCATGATATGAACTATCAATGTATGTTAACATTGTCACTGACTGTGGAAAGTTTAACAAAATCTGATCATCTTCCAATTATAATGGAAGTAGAAATACAGAACCCTGCTGGTGATGCATATGGGAAGATGTAGCAAGACACAAAGAAGGTTATGCTGGGAAGTTTGTTTGAAACGAAGAGTATAAAGGTGACTGTCGCGTGCAACTTTTCAAACTAAAGTTATGGCCAACTCTCTCACGCTCTCTCACCTTTATCCAAACAAAAGCCTTGAATAAACAGATACAAAACACTTACTCCAAATACTTTTAACAAATCAGACACGATACAATGCTTAACAATTAGACACCACAAAGAAAAAAGTCTGTTCGTTTTCCTCTTCCACATGAGGAACACCCACAATTTTCCCTTCGTCACCCTCTTCTGTGACAGTTTGTCTTTTTCCCAGTAATACTCAGCTTAGGTGGGGGAGGGGGGGGGGGGATAGAAACTGGCACCACACAGTTTGCAGTTCGTTGTCCTGGAAGGTGGACTCTGGTGTTGGCTTGGGGAAACACGTCCACCAGCGACGCTCGAGCTCCCCAGGCGGAAGACGGCCACTCAAACAGCGGTGATGAAGTCGGGTCTCCACACAGGAAGAATGGAGTTCCCTAGACAAAAACCTAGAATCTGCGGCTAAGTTCTGGTGAATTATCCACGATTTTGGTAGGATTCCGCCGCCGCCCACCATCTCGGGGCGGAAGGGGAATCACAATAGCACTACGTTACATTATGGACTGACTCATTCACTCCCCTTAAATCCTATCATGGTTTACTGGCAAAGCAATCTGAACAAACTGAATGGTTTTTCAGTCTTTCTACGAAATATTAATTCCCGAAGTAGTTTACAAATCCACGGAAAATAATCTCACAAACAAATGTAGGCTATACCTTACTTCACTGTTTCCACATTCAGAACTGGGAGAAATAGTAATTCTAGCACATTAAACAGAATACATGAGGTAATTTGAAACTAATACGGTGAAAGTAATACCGATTTGGAGAATAATCAAACACTCGAGCAAAAAACCACGTGTCAGTTTCAAGCAAACTGGTAACGTTCCAGATTAGGAAATAACTGTCTACGACGAAAATGAGAGATAGCACATGTAACGTCAGACCGTAAAAATTCAGGTAACAAACACATGAAGAGCAGAAGTGACTAATAATACAGATACGTATATTTTCGGACGGCTGTACAACAAATACTACAAACTGCAAGATCATTTTACCAATGCAACGACTAAGATAAATGAATGAATACCTCAACGGTTTCTGGGCTCCGGCCAAAATACCGGCTGAGCATCTCTCTCCATAGGACCCTACACTGGCCTGGCCGAGTGTCTTGCTCCACTGACTAATGGTGCTGGTTTTCCAAACGAAGAAAACTTTCCATAACTCACAAATCGGAAATCTGCACGTCATGCTTTCCAGTGCAACACGTGCATTCCATAGACTTGCTTAGCTACATGGAGCACGCGGGAGAGCTACAAGGAGAGGGGTCTTCCAAAAGTGGCAGCGTTCACACACACGCACACACAACCCTCCTTGTCCGTGACAGTGACTTTATTCAAATGTGGAAGAGCAATGACATTCAAGTTGATCTCACGCTGGCCACCAACACTTTGGATAGAAATATAGACAGTGCTATAAATATATTTGTCAAGTGTTTAAAACATTTCAGTCAGTGTATGATTAAACCTACAACTACTAACAGGAAAAAGAAATCAGAAGGGTTGATTAATGCAACGAAGTAAAAAATGAAAACAGAAGCAGACTGAACTTGTTCAGAAAAAAAAACACGTAAAAAAGAGGACAGGATACAGTATATAAAAGCCAGACAGAAATACAAACATGTATTGAAGGAGAAAAGGCGATTTTATTGTTGGGTACGAGATGAGAGAGTTCATCGTTCTGGAATGCATGTATCATGTAGACAGAGAGAGCCTTGCAGACTCGTACAACGTCCACGCCCAACGTTCCATTCAATTTTTCATTTCATGCAACGCCAAACAAAAACCCAAATAACAAAGAAAAGAAACAAAGCAAGTATAATTGATAACAATGAAACAAAAGTGAGCCAATAATTATCAAGCAAAAGGGTTCATACCATGATCAAATGATCATGGTAAAATAATAGCAGAAAACAAAAAAACAGCATCCACCATGTCCACAAGATCATGGTAAAGTACTATCAATGAAACAAAACAGCATCAGCCATGTCCACATGATCATGGCAAATTAATGAGGAGCAATAATAATAATAATAATCCATACCATGTCAACATTATCATGGCAAAATAACAACAGAAATAACAAAACAGCATTTAACAATCAAAGTGTTTATACTAATTACAAAACAGGTTGGTAATCAGAACATACTGTATTACAGAATGCAGAACTTTAAAAATGAAGTACTTACAGTTCACAGCACCTGAGTGAATAAATTGTGGAATTTTTCCACAGAAAAAACCCATGGAATTATGTGGAGCTTTTTCACAAACAATTATGTCAGCACGTAAGGTTAAAAACCATAATCAAAATTCCTCAAAACAACAAAAATGATTTTCAATGTGTAGGGCCCTATGAACATCACAATGCAACTATTTCCTAAACAACAGCAAAAATAAAAAAGAAGTAAGTAATAATGTTTTAAGAAAATAAATAAATAAATAAATAAAAACACAGCTAAGGACAGATGTTCCAGCAGGCGTTCTTGCCTATAAACGTCAGAAACGCATTTCTGCCTGTGCCCCCAAGTCATTGAAAATGAGTTAACAATCATCAGCACCCAAAATCACTGCTTCGGATCTCAAAATAATCATTAGACATTAAGAATGTCAACCAGCCACCGGAAAACTGCTAAACAAAGGAACATTATCAGGACACCAGCATGAAAACCGTGTTTGGCAGAATGCTCTCTCTCTCTCTCTCTCTCTCTCACACACACACACACACACACACACACACACACACACACACACACACACACACACACACACAGAGAGAGAGAGAGAGAGAGAGAGAGAGAGGCTTTATCAGCAACTCCGTTACTATGCTGACATTCTCTGGCAAAAAGACACATTTCTGGCTCATCACTGGTACAACTACAAGCAAGCAACACAGTTTAAACATTACACAAAAATCAGGCGTCAGCATTGTTTAAAATGTAACCTCCTCCAACCAATATTTTTACTCGAGTCGTGAGTTTACTAAGAGAAATAACATTCAGACCGTTTTAAGAACAAGTTCACAGTATGGGAGAGTCGTCTCCCTTCCTATAGAAAACAGGAATGTGTGTTTTTAAATGAACAAAAGAGGTTGAAATCTATTTTTGTTTTGCTTAAGTGACACCCCTTAAACAATAGAGTTAATTCTAATGAAAAGAGTTATTGCTTTTGTAATTTTGGTGGTCCGTGGTGTTTGGAGATTGTATATTTTGGTTGTTCATCAAGTTAAACCAAGATCCACGTATTTCTATTGCATCCAGTCCATTGAGGATCCACGTGAGCTCCCATTTCGTTTCGTGACGAAGAGAAGTTTGGGTCGAGTTCCTAAACCAGGGGCACATTTTGTTTTCTTTCCCATCTTGTTCTCTACCGTAGTACCTAATTTTGCTGATTTATATTACTGTGATCCCGAAACTGGTACCCTCTGTTCTTTTTTTCTTTTTTTAATTGAGTTGAAAGTGCGTTGTGGAACTGGTGTTATTTGGATTGGGTTTCTAATATCGTCGACAGTGTAAGGTCAGTATCAATCAATCAATCAATCAAAAACACTTTATTAATCCACATGGAAATTAAGTGTAGCATTGAAAGCGGAAATTCTGGAGATAATAATTGTAATCAAGCTAGAGAAAAGAGAGTTTAGTGTGGACTGAAAGCCTGTGCACCAAGCCCCAACCTCACAACCCCCCTTGTTGAGACTGTAGCCACCCCACCCTTAAACAAATAAATAGAATTGAATTAAAATAGAAAATGAAATGCAAAATACAAAAGGGTCTTTCAGTAGATCAGTTTGACAAGACAGTTCAGGGGGTAGCACGTGAGGGTGACCAGTGTTACAGTCAGCAGCAGGGCAGGTGAGGGAGGGATGGCGACTAGAGGCAAGAGCCAGGAGGAGGACCTGCACCTCTTGCATGAAAACAGGACGGAGGTGGAGCTGCTGAAGAGAAAACTGGAGGAACTCCCGCTGCGTCACGAGGGAGAGGGTGCTGAGCTGAAGCAACAGCTGGATGAGAGACCGCCCACACTGGAGCGACCTGCTGCACCCATCCCACCAGTAGAAAAGGAAGTGAAGCTGCCATCACCCCATCATCTGAGGATATTCACAGGGAAACCGCTTGCAGGAGGTGAGGAGGTGGACATTGGAGAAATGGATGGAACAATCACAGTCACTCCTAAATAAGCAGGACGTTCAAGAACTGGACCCACGACTACTGGCGAATCAGCGAGGAAAAAGGAAGAAGTGTGGCTCGAATAAGGAAATTGTAACCACGTTGCAAAGAGTGTTCAGGTTGGTTACCAATCCAGGAGATGCTGCTGATGTTTGCGGGTAGGAGGATCAGGCCAAGAGAGCTCCCCGCAGAATTTCTGGGCTGGCTGTACACTGAGATACTGAAGATTGACTGAAGTAGCCAACCTGACACGGTACAGTCTGAACACCGAACTGTTTCGCACTTCCTGTCATGGGATGCAGTCCACTTCTAGTCGTGGAACTGAGGGATCTTTTCGGCATCCTGGGAACTGTGAAACCGGAGTTCTCAGAAGTTGTGCAGAGAGTCAAATTGTGGAACTGATGGCTGCAGGTGGTGGGAAGACAGCCACAGCACACCAGCAGGTCCTCCATACAGGGACTGAAGTTACCAAGGATTTCATTTCAAGGATCATGGATAAAGTGGCAGCCCACCTATCGAGGAAGTCACACTCTTCTCCACTGGGAAGCTGACACTGGAGGCCAACTCACTGTTGTAATCAGTGATCAGTGCAGGGGGACAAGCCATATTCTATCTTGGATTTGTGAGGGTTCCAATGGCTCTGCCACGGGACGTCGTGGGCTGAGAAGAGACAATAGAAAATATCGCACTAGTGTGTCCAGACACTTGACTTCAGCATTCACACTCATGTGACTGTTGGAACCAACACTGCTAGGGTGTTCGCATCACACTGTCAAGAACATTCTGGCACGTTTTTTCTAGTTGCACATTCCTATCAGGTGTGAAGCGGCTTTCATGTGTGAAAGTGTGCAGAACACTGACCCAGATCGGGGAATTGGGTGTGTGACAGTGCATGAGAAAGAGGTGGTGATTCCTGCAGGAGAGACTGCTGACGTCAAAAGGGTAAGAAGGGGGATAAGAGCACAAAACTTATGTAGCCGTGTACCGAGCGGTTATTCAAGGGTATGGCACAAAAGAACTAACCTAAATGATTGATTGAATGAAAGGATAGACAAGATCCCACGCACAGGCCAGGAACATATAGAGGCCAGTCACAAATGGGGTTTTCTATTGTTTTATTTACAACAGTTATAAGAACATAAGAAAATAAAACTAAGAAGAGAACATAAGAAAGAGAAGATAAAAAGAGAAGACTAAGAAGAAGACAGTGAGAAGAAGACAATGAGAAGAAGACAGTGCCTGGAATGACACAAATAAATGTCATCAGCACAACATGTCGGCACAAGTGAATAATAAAGCACATGTATACATAGAAAGACTATCACTCGGGTTTGGGATACGCAACAACATAATGCATATGTGTGAAGACCAAACGCTGACATCAAATGACATTTCTAATACATTTAAATAGCGCAGTTAAAGTGATTGAAGCGATGCTGACTTGGTGAAAGTACACTGACAGTATAGATTAGGTAAAGCTTATACTGTGTCAAAGTGACTCAAATGAATCAGTTTATCATGTAGCACTATACGGGAGTAAGCCATACAGGAGAGAGCATGACAACTAAATTACAATGAACAGACTGATACATATCAGGTGGTTTTAACCAATAACTGATATTAATCAAACACTATCTTGTAATCACAACAGCAGAATACAACACACCTCTTAGAGTACTGAGCACACTGTAGCAGTACAACTGATATTAGCATGAAAGATAACACCTGAATAACAAACAAGATAGGGAATCAGTGGCTTAGATATAATACTGGCAAACTGATAGACCAGATAGTAAGTGAAGAACCATCATGGCTTAACCACTAAGTGGTGAATGAACTTTATGCACCCACTAGAACATTCTGGAACAAACTATCTGTGTCCAGAGACGTCACTGACTGTGACGTTATAAAGAATCAAATGGAACACTGCTCCAAGCCTATGACGACATGGCAATTATTTAGGTCAATCATAGCCGAGTTGAGACTAACATGTCAAAGCAATAACTGAACAAAGAATTAACTAAGCAAAGCAATAACTGAACATACTCATATAAACACAAGTAATGTGTTGAATAATACAATTACAAAGCAACACATTCTACACACTAGTACTTACAGCGATACGTAGCGAGGTGTCAGCCGTTGTGGGCACACACACGACACAACACACTGCTCGTGACACAGCAAGAGAGAGAGAGAGAGAGCTCTGGTCAGATGACTGACCAGGTATGAAATGACCACTCATCACTCACTGTGCCAACTTATGCAAGTTTAGCGGACCGCAAAGGCCGTCACGTGTGCTGCAAGCAGATTGTCACTAATCACGGAGAATCCGATGACAACTGTGTTTTCTACAAGGTGTTCAGTGACAGATTTCTAAATGATTCCCGAACTGATTTCCGTCGGATAAGTTGCAAAAGAAAGAGCTCAACACCTACTTTATAATGAGTATAAAATGAAGTGTTGGTTATTTTAGATGAATTTATAATCTTAATTTAAGTCACCTGAACAGGGTCACTTTTAACGAGCTCATCGCTGAAAATTACAAACTGCGTTAAATCAGTTTAACATAGGCAAACATAAATGGAATAGACTTAAAGATGGAATCGCGACGATTCTGCCAGTATATAATACTAGTAGTTTACTGATCTGACAAAAGAGGTATTAATTAATTACGGTGGAACACAAACACAAGTTGATGTAAATGATGTAAGCAGAGTGACGTCACACAATCCTGGGCGCGGGTAAGGAAGGAAAACTGTCGTCCGCTAATACAGCTTGTGCGTGAGGCAAGGTAATACAGCTTGTGCTAATACAGCTTGTGCGTGAGGCAAGCTAATACAGCTTGTGCGTGAGGCAAATATTGGAGCAACATAGTGCTTGGTCACATCTCCCCCCATCTTTTGAAATCTATCGTCCACGATGGTTAATTTAAAGTAATTCTTGTCAGCAGACTTAGCTGAGCATCAAACAAGAATTATTGGGCAGGTAAGGGAGATAATTTAGCTGACAACTGATAGCAGAGTGAAATTTGGAGTGACTGCAATATTCTTATGAACAACACCCTACTTCTATATGCAAAGCAGCATTAGCAGGTTAAATTAAGAGTTTGGACGTAGTCAAATGCATCCTAACTTAACTTTGAACAGTTTGATTTAGAGAAGGGGTCCCAATTAGGTAAATACACTATGAAGTTTGAAAGCATTCATTTGTGTGCCTATCAATCTATCATATGACTGTCAGACGTGCATGTAAACAAGCATACATGTAAATGATGTATAAAAGCATAGATTATAACATGAATTATGAGAGCATGTTCATAGACATGCTTTTTGCATTGCTAAGACCTTGTGACAAGCTAAATTACAGGTCAAGCAAGAAGAAAAATATAAACATAAAACATGCATTATGCAGAAATATTTGAAATGAAAACAAAATTACAGCATGAACAGGAATGATGAGAAAAATAGCATATTAGCACTGTTTCAGCTCTGGCTGTAAAATGGTTCTTCATCAGTCTCTTCACACACTCAGTGGTGCCCTGGATGCCAGTCGTGTGGATCGCCTTGGTGCAGGATCTGGTGGTAGTGGAGGCGGCTCTGGTGCAGCTCGCCGGGTTGATGTCATGGGTCTTGGCGTGGGCATGGTCATCCACACACCACTGTCGGCGTCAGCGTCAATGTCAGTGTCAGACACTTTGTCGCCCTGGTGGTGCAGTGGGACCGGGTAGTTGGCGTGACTACCGGTGGTGGTTGTTGGCTGGACCTCTGCAGTGCAGGGCTGACGACAGGTGGGGACATCTGTGGGACGACAGCATCAGGTGTAGTGCTGTAGCGCCTCTGTCATCTGTGTCTCTGGTTTGGAGCTTGAGTAGCTGGCATCAGTCCATGTTGCCCAGTGTGTGTGTCAGTGACACATTGTTTGTAGGCTGGAGCTGCAGGCTTGTGGTCTGCATTCAGTTGCCTGGCCCTCAGGTAGCGTCGCTTGTGGCGACACTGGTCCTTGATGTGACCGGGCCTCTCACACCAGACACAGTGTGGAGGGTGTGGGGTACGGTCAGCAACACAGCGTTGAGGATGATGCGCTGGTTGTGGAGGATGTGGGCGGTGTGCTGGCATGGTGGACTGTAGCTGATGTCGCAGGCGGGTGTTTTCAGCTGCGAGCATGGCCAGCTGGGCTTCCAGGTGGACAACAGTGGTGTTGTCTATGCCGTGGCAGGTGTTGTAGGTGTGGCTGTCCTCCCTAAGCCATTGCTGGGCCTCCTTCTTAGCTGCCTCGAAGGTGGTGTCAGGGTGGTAGTGGATGAGGCACCTGACATCGCGCCTGAGTGCGGCTGGCTGAAGACCTCTGGCGAAGGCATCGCGGAGGATGGTCGCTGACACCTGGATCATCCCATCTCCAGCCTTATTGACCTTGGTCCACAGGTGCCGAAGGTGGGACGCATAGTCGGTCACCGTCTCCTTAGGCTGCTGCTGTCTGTTGAAGAACGCAGTGGCAAGCTCTGTGGCGTCTCGCTGATCTCCCCAGTTCTCAACAAGAACCGCAAGGATCTTGGCTGGGGTGTCCACGTCAGTCGCTGGCAGCCTGACGATCTGCTGGCGAGCTCGGCCAGCAAGGGCTGAGATCAGCCAGAGAGAGGCTGTCGCGTCATCCAAGGGCTGCAGATGGAGGATCAGTCTGGCTTCCTGGATGAAGTCGTCGACTTCTATGCTGCTTTCCTCACCGGATAGCGTCGGGAGTTTGGGCAGGAAGTCGGATGAAGCCATCTTGATGGGGCGACGACTCTTCTCGTGGACTTGATGTACCTGCTGCACTGTCTTCTCTCTTCTCCTAGGTCTAACTATCCCTATGTGACTGTTAATGAAACCTCTTGCCCCTGTACGATCCTAGCTCGCAGTGCCAAGTATGTGATAGAGATTAGCTTGGCTATGAGCTGGCTGTGATTTATTATAAGAGATATTTAGAGAATTAGCACATCCTATGCTCACAGCGCCAAGTTGTAACAAGGTACACTTGGTGGTAAAGGGCTGTGGTTTAGGGATGGATTGAATTTTTATAAAAGAATTGAAACCATAAAGGGAATAATTTGATCTTCTTCTTCTTCTTTGTTCGTGGGCTGCAAATTCCACGTTCACTCGTGTATACACGAGTGGGCTTTTACGTGTATGACCGTTTTTACCCCGCCATGTAGGCAGCCATACTCCGCTTTCGGGGGATTTGATCTATTCTGTGAAGGCTTAATCCTGTCATAAGGGTATTTTTGAAGGATCAATATCCTGTCGGCGACGCCACTTTTGTAGCCGTACGCCTATTAGAACCACTCGGTACACGGCTACACTTAGATTCAATTTTAGTGCAAAAACCTAAAGCAAAATTAATGTTTGAGGTTTTAATGGTTGTTGTATGCAAGGTCGCAGTTGAAAATTTGTCTTTCATGAAACTTCATGTGCAGAGTGTTTCAGATCAAGATTTTTTTTTTTGCAAAAGAACCAAATAATTGTAGATGTTTTTGCCTTTGAATCAGAATATGCTATTGTAGATGTTTGGCAAGCTTTGAACATGTTAGATGCTGGCAATGAACGGGCTTTGGAGCTGATGTACATGCATCTGCGGCTCAACAAGACTTGCTGAGAAACAGAGAGACTGGAAGACTTGAACGAAGGTGTGAAATTACAGCGTGAAGCGACACGGGACTCCGGTGGGGGCGGAGAACCCCTAGTGGGAAGAGAAATCGGGGAAGGACCTGATGAAGGACGCGATGAAGACCTGCAGGTGAGCGAGGAGGGAGGGGGAGTGGCACCAGAGGGGGTTTGGGGAGGGGAGTGGAGGCACACTTGAGCCTCCTATGGAGTCAGAGACAGACTGCTTTCAGCCTAAATCCACCCAAAGTAAAAGTGAAGAGGAGCCACAAATTAGGCGGTCAAGGATGATCCGCAGACCCGTAGAATGCCTAAACCTTGTACATTATTGTGACAGAAGTGGTGATGGGTTGGCTGATAACAAATAATTCTTCCTAGCAGCGAGCTGCGGATGTGACACAAGACATAGTGATTTGTAAGTTTAATAAAAGAAAGAAATATTCATGAGGCTTTCATTTTAGATGAATTGGGGGGATTTTAGGGGAGCTTCAGTTACAGTTATCTAACATCATTCATTCAACCCTAATCATAACATTTCAGGAATTAGCCGTCTTTCATGTCTCTTGTCACATCCGCCACTGGGCCATCAAAAACAAATGTCTAGCATCAAGGAAACAGAAGAAAAAAATTCTTAGCACACTCTTTTATTCATAAAGTAAGGTGTTTTTTATCTATGAGCTACAAAGAACATTGATTATCTGGTATTAAGTCATTATTTAGCATTATGGGTTCTGGACGTGACATCAACAGTTATGGACATAGTTTGAACACAGTAAGTACTGTTTTGATTTACTTGGACTTACCACAGATATGTAATTCAGACATGTAAGTCAATTAATAGTAAGTTCCATGACATTCAAGCTTTCAACCTGCCAGTTTCCCAAGCAAAATCCTCTTTAAAAGCATTATAAGTTCTGAATGTGACATACAAGCCATGGACATAGTTAAGAACAATGTTCTGAAGAAACTCACTGAACTCAAGATAGCATTTGCCAGACTTATTAATGACTGTTAGACTGTTACAGTTCAGGTGAACTCAGATTCCTAAGAGCAAACATTCACAAACATGAGAAATTGGATGATCTTTTTAATGAATAAAATTGACTCAAGTATTTTTGTTTTCTAACAGGAGATAAAACAGAGATATAAGAAAGAACACAATGCAAAAATCGGGAGCACCTGTGCAATATTTCACATACAGGTTCTTTTAGACTTGCCTTTTTATTTTTATTTATTATTTTTTTATGATAAAATTTTCAAATTATAATGTTTTCAGGCAGTTCACTTATAATACCCTTCATCACTAACTGGAACTTGATCAGGGATGGTTCTGGTGTGTGTGTGTGTGTGTGTGTGTGTGTGTGTGTGTGTGTGTGTGTTTTCTTCAGTTTAACGTCTATTCACTATAAGTGTTTTTAGACGGAAATGAGTAAAGTAGTGTATAAAGGAAAGGGAATGCATGTGAATATTAGTGTGAAAAAAAAGGTTCTGGTGTGTGTGTGTGTGTGTGTGTGTGTGTGTGTGTGTAAATATTATAATTCAAATGATATACAATATGATGCATTTTTGAAAAAAAAATCTGACTGCTCTTTTTGTTTCATTTGATGCTCCATACGCTTTTGTCAATCAGTGTATAATCACTTTTTTGTCTTTTTTTAACACACTTCAGTGGTTTTTGTTGTTGTTTTTTTTGTGTGTTTTTCGTTGTTGGTTTTTTTGTTTTTGTTTTTGTTTTGTTTTTCAAATTGGACATAAATGAAATAGGGTTGACGAAAGTAATGATAAACTTCATTGTTGTGTATTGCATGTGTAATTAAACAAAAATCTGTTCGGCCCTGTTCTGGCTATCAAACAACAGTACATTTCAGAAACTGGACATTGTGAATAACATATAAAAGGTTTCTACATGAAAGATGACATGACAGAAAAAAATATGAAGAAAAAAACCGAATGTACTCTGGAACCATGTCCATCTGTTGTCTTTTGAGAAAAAGTTGTGTCATTAACCCTTTCACCGCCTGTCAGTTTTGAGTAAAAAAAAAATTCCCTTATGGTATAAACACAAAAAAGACAGTGGCTAAGAATAGCTGGGGATTCCCTGTGCGATGTATAGAAAATATGGCCTATCCTACCACAGAACATTAAGAGCAGTAGGTTCATGGATAACAGACCAATGAATGGTCACCTTTCAGTGACATGGGTCCTCTACCACGCTTGTGCATAAATGCGAGCTTGGCGGTGAAAGGGCTAATAATTCAAGCAATGTTTCAGGCTTGAGTGGCCAAGTGTGCAGGCTATTCTGCCACACCAGGAACCTTAACTGTGCATAGTCCAGGCAAATGTTGCACATCGTCCTCCCCTTTCCCGTGGTACCATAAACAAGTTGCTGACCGACATCTGTGATGAAGTATGTGGGTTGTTTACTGTAAAACTGCGTGTCACCTAAAGCACAGACATGTGCAGAGGTAGAAGAGCTGTTGCTGTTCAGTTTGCCTCAACGATGTGGCGTGTTGGGGCGTTTGTGTATGATAGAGAGGAGGATAGAACTAGGTCTGATAATTCAGTTTTGTGTAAATAGACCATCCTCTGGAAACACTGAACAGACAGCTACAGTCAGAACATTGGCAGTAATAATACTAGAATAACAGGAGCCTTACATGGAATATTTCTCTTTGCAAAGAAATTCTGATGTCATCAGCTGTAATCATGTCCACAATCAGACTTGAATTGTCAAACAGAACTGTCAGAAGAGACAGCAGATTGCATGGGTCTTCATGTTACTGGCATAACCCAATGCCTGTATCATATTGATAAGGTTTCTGACCATACTGAATATTTTCCTTTTATATCATTGAAATGTTTCACTTTATCTTAAAATGTAATTTTTGTTTTCTTACCTAAATGTTTTCTTTTTACATGATAGTTCATAATTATGTACGCTGTGATCAAGGAAGGGTGTGCCAGTTGCTCATTCGTTTGTCGGTTTTATTTGTTGATGAGCATTTGTGTTTTAAAATGTTATAATTATCTTAATGAATATTCTCCTTTTTATAATGATTGAATCGTACACATACGCGCGCACGCTCAACACGCAGGCTCACACACGCATGTACGCGCACGCGCGTGCGCACGCACAAAACAATGCATGCACACGCAACACACACACAGTTGTTACACTCTAAATCATAATGTAATAGTATCTTACCCACATGGTTTCCTTTTTACATAATAATTGATGACTGCATGGTGATAAGTGAAGGGTGTGTCAGTTTTTTTCTCTTTGGTTTTTGCTGACGGGCATTTTATTCTAAGTGAGCCTAAAGATAATTTTCTGTTTTTGGTTTTTGGTTGAAGCAGATAATAAAGTATTTTGAATTGAAATTGAATTGACTTGAATTGAATTGAATTAACATTTGTGGTTGCTTAGGTGTCTGGACTGGTTCCTTAGCCACATGGTCAAGAATCTGCATGTACCTGTGAACAAAAAAATAATTCACATCAGTTTCAAATAATTTATATGCAACAAAAACACATACAGTAGGAAAGTATACATTTACATGTTCAAGAAGACTCACTAGAGAGATATATTCCTCTTTTAAAAAAGAAAAAAAGGGGGACCCATGGGTTGTTTAATGTCCAGATCTGGCAAACATAAAATATTACTAATATGAAGGTAAAAACACACATGAATATATTTTGAATTAATGAAATGGCATTAGAATATTCATAACACAAATGGATACCCTGCATGCTTTTGCTATCGTTCAGTAGTATCAATTCTCAAAGCGATCGTGACACGGACAAGATGTGTAACTTGACTCCATGCTCGCCATTTACTTCAAACACTAACACATCATTGTTTTATGTCAGAAATACGCAATCACAGGCTCGTTGTAAACGCCAACATGAAATGATCATGCGCAACATAAAAAGAGATTAAATCTAGTCAAATAAAAATTTTCAATAGCTGACGATATACTAACACCCCCCCCCCCCTCACACACACACAAACATAGACACGTAAAGACAATAACTGATGAACCCAGATAGCATGGTAATGTTCATTTAATTTCTTTTTTTAGCGTGAACCGCAAACGTTTAATTAATGTTAGCAGTTAATATTAAGTAAATGTTAACCTGCTCATCAAATTAATATTCTTGTAACGTTCGCATGTTGCCCATAAATCAACCAAAATAAAATCATTTTCAAACGTTACAGCAATGTTTTCCATGAAACATTTGAATAACGTTTGTAATCTATAATTAAATAAATGTTTCAAATACAGTAAATGAACCCCCAAAAAACATTTCACGGCGTTAATGCAATGTCTTCCAACAAACATCAAAGTGACATTTTCATGTTAACAATAAAATGTTTTCAGTTTACTTCTTGATCAGCTTGTTTTAAGCTTTATTGACATGCAAATGTTAAGAAATCATTTGATCATTTGAGCCAGATCACAAAGAAAGCTATAGCACAGGCAGAGGAAAAAGAAAAGTTTACAGAAATTCTTTGTATTTTTTCCTGCGTGCAGATTCATTTGTTTTTCCTATCGAAGTGGATTTTTCTACAGAATTTTGCCAGGAATAACCCTTTTGTTGCCGTTGATTCTTTTACATGCGATAAGTGCATGCTGCACACGGGACCTCAGTTTATCGTCTCATCCGAATGACTAGCGCCCTGATTCTCTCGCTTCCTAGGCGGGCGTGTTACCTCTAAGCCATCACTGCATCATTTCACATATACCCAAATGGTACAGTGAAATGTAACTTTTGCAGCCTGCATTACGTAGGGATCAGTAGAATGAAACACAAAGTCCAGTGTTCCTGAAACTACCACAGTGTATCCTGGAGGTCAGTAATAATAAAATACAAATACCATGTCCTGTAACACTGGAGTTTTAAAGCTCATCATGTACATGTGTTTTTACACACACATATTCACAAACAAACACACACAAATGCAAACAGACACGCACACACACTTCAAAATATGTAAATGCACTCACGGTTATTCATTCATTTATTTATAAATCTAGAAACATACAAATGCACTTGTGTATGCTTCCATGCACAAAAGGGAGTGAACGAGTCTCAAAAGTATTTTCAAAAGAAACTATTCACAAAGTCCAGCAATAGCAAAATCTGCAGACAGAACTTGGCATGACAGGTGAATTCAAAATGTAAAACCTATTGACAAAAAGAAAAGAAAAAAACTGGAGGAGGAGAACAGAAACAAACAACAACAACAAAAATCAAGTCCTGTGTTCCCCAAACACCACAACACACCTCTTAGGGGTCAGTAGTATAAAACACAAATGTATAGTCCAGTGTTTCCCAAACTGCCACACAGTGCATCACCTAGGGGTCAGTAGTATAAAACACAAATGTATAGTCCAGTGTTTCCCAAACTGCCACACAGTGCATCACCTAGGGGTCAGTAGTATAAAACACAAATATAAAGTCCAGTGTTTCCCAAACTCCCACATGCTGCATCACCTAGGGGTCAGTTTCAGTTTCAGTTTCAGTTGCTCAAGGAGGCGTCACTGCGTTCCGACAAACCATATACGCTACACCACATCTGCCAAGCAGATGCCTGACCAGCAGCGTAACCCAACGCGCTTAGTCAGGCCTTGAGAAAACAAAAACAAAAAAACAAAAAAAAACGGGCGAATAAATAATAGATAAGCTTACATAAATAAATAAATAAATGAATAATAATTATAATATAGAAAAAGGTAGTAGTAATAATAATAGTAATACTAATAAAATGATTTTTTTATAAATAAATAAAATAAAAATAAAAATAAATAAATAAATAAATAAATAAGATAACAATGGTGATAAATAAGCGAATAAATGTAAAACATGAAGACACACATTCACACCCACACCCACACATGCACAACAGAAATGCATCAAACATGCAGTTTCACAGATATGAAAGCACAGTCAAATACATATAAACGTACATGAGCTCCAACACACACACACACACACACACACACACACACACACATTACCTTGCACCTCCTCTACCCCCCTCCTCCACACACTCATTTCTAGTCTACGTATCGCAGCTTCCACGGCACACACACACACACACACACACACACACACACACACACACACACACACACACACAAACACACACTCACAGAGACGAACACTTACTTGTACAAGCACACACACATACGCCCATATCTCCGACCCCCAACCCCACACACATATATACAAAGATACACACACACACACACACACACACACACACACACACACATATATCCCGCACTCCCACCTCCTCTCTCTCACACACACACACACACACACACACACACACACACACACACACACACACGTACACAGATCTCTCCTGACACTTGTGTACACTTACACTCTCGCGCATTCACAAACGCACTCAAAAGCACAGACCCACACATCCACACAAACACACACGCACAGAGGCTGCCACTGACTGGCCGCAAGAGGGATGGGAAAAGATCTCTGATGCCAAAAACGTGGCGTCTAGTGTGTTGCTCAGTCTATTGTATTTGGAAAGGCCCACAGAGACTTGTACAAGCACACACACATACGCCCATATCCCCCACCCCCACCACCACACACATATATACAAAGATATATATATATGCACAGCCGCACGTTCCAATATTCCGTTGCTCCCACAATGTATGCATGCATACACACACATACCTCATCCCCCACAGAGACTCTGTTCCGTTATGAAGAAATCTGCGCAATGTCGGTTTGGAAATGATGCCGATATTTGTTTGATTTGCAAAGCATCGTGCTCTACCTTTCATGTTAGACTTGCGGCCGCTCCCTCTCTCTGCTTTTATTTCTTTGAAGCGATCGATGGTGTGATGGCCTTGTACCTGTTCTTTTTGGTATTCTTTGATTTTTCTGAGGATTTCCGATTTTCCTAGATGTAGGCCGCTCGTTGGTGTTGCGTTACCAGCAAGTCTGTCAGCTCGCTCATTTCCCTTAACACCTGCATGTCCCGGGCAGTATGACCATGTGAGTTCTTTAATCTGAAAGTTGCGCATTGCCTTATGCCACTCTGGGCTTCCCATTCCGTTTTCAATTTTCTGTATGAGGTTCATTGAGTCGGTCAGAATCATGGCATGTTGGTTTCCGGGCGTATGGATGGACGATAGCCACTGGAGGGCATGTGTCGCAGCTTCAACTTCCATCGTTAGGCTGGAGGTTGTGACTTTGTAGGCAGCATTCTCTTCCCAAATTGTTTTCCCATTTTGTTTCGCAGTGAATCCCCAACCAGACTGGTCTTTGGTGACTGAGCCATCTGTGTATATGATGATGTCCTCTTCTTTACTGTTTTCTTCTATGAGTAGTTTCACTTCCGCATCAGTTTTGCCCTCTGGCCATTCCCGACAATGTCTTCCTAGAGTGGGTGAAATGACTGTGTTGAATCGATGGTTGAGGTTTTTGGGGGTTTTCTCCCATTCGTTTGTTTCTTTCAGGTCTTGTAGTCGGCATACTAGCTGGATTGTGTCTTCTGCTTGTCCCATCCATGATCTTCCTCGTCCTAGTCGGCTGCCTTTTGGTTCTTTGACTGCGTCATGCAGTGGGTTTTGAGGGTTTTCTAATGCTTTGAAGTAGGTCTTGACCTGTTCTAACTTGTTTCTGGCCTGCACTGAAGGAAGGTCAAGCAGGTATCGCATGGTTTCTGTGGGCGTGTCTTTTGTTGTTCCAAGGATCAGCCTCAAAGCTTCATTTTGTACTCTTTCTAATTTTAGGAGGTTGCTTTGAGACGGTGTTGTTAGCCCAAGTCCGTAGTCGATCACACTGAGGACGAGTGATTGGCATAGCAGGAAGAGGTGGCGTTGTTCAATTCCTTTGGTTGCCATTGCTTTTAAGACTGAAAGGCCCTTTTTGCATTTGAGAACAGTATTTTCCGTATGTTTTCTGAAGGTCAGCATCCTGTCGAAGTGTATTCCTAGGTAGCGTAGGCATTCAGTTTTCTCAATTTGAATCCCATCGAATGACACAGAAGGTGGTGATTTGCTCGCGGTTTTGTTGTTGACGGTGCACAGCAACGTTTGGGCTTTCGCTGGATTGATGGAAGATCCTGTGTCTTTGCACCATTGAGCAATATTGTTTAGTTGTTTCTGGACGGCTTTAGTTCTCTCCTGAGCATCTTTCGAAGTTTTGAAGACCAGGCCATCATCCGCAAGGGTAAGCACCCGAGCAATTCCATTGTTGTTTAAGTCTGCAAGGCCCTTCGTGTAGACATTGTAGAGGACAGGAGAGAGCGGAGACCCTTGTGGCAGTCCCATGGATAGTTTAGAAGGTGCAGACATCCAATCTCCGAGGCGTAGGACGACGGTTTTTTCCTGAAGCGCTGCTGCTATCCATCTTGTCAGTGTCAAACTTACTCCATAACTTAGTAGCACCTCCATGAGGTGCGCAAACTGGACTTTATTGTAGGCATCTTCAAGGTCAATTGCTACTGCTAGTGTTTCTTCTTTTCTTTGAAATCCTTCATACACCTCATATGCAAAAGCAGCTGCATTTTCCCATGTGGACTTGCCTGTTCTGTAACCACCTTGATTTGAAGGGAGAATGTGCCTGTGTTCAAGATCCCTTGCAAGTTTCCTGGCTATCATGCGTTCCATGAGCTTTCCAGCAAGGTTTTGCATGGTTAGGATCCGGTAGCCGCTTACCTGATGATGGTCCTTTCCTGGTTTTGGTATGGGTTTTAAGAAGCTGTGTGTCCAGTCCTCTGGCACCTGTCCATTGTGGAAACTGTTTTGATATAGATTGAAAAGTTTGCTTCTGTCTTCTTCCGATAGCTCCTTGATGTCTGAGTAGCGAACTTTGTCTGGGCCAGGAGCCGATTCTTTCTTGCATTTAGCTATTGCCTCGTTTAGATCATCCATTGTCAAGTCATCATCTGGTCCAGTCTGCATAATGGCCTAGGGGTCAGCAGAATGATAATAAAAGAAGAAAAAACACAAACAAATAAGTCCAGTTCCTCAAAATGCCACTGTGCCTCACCAAATTAAAATGAGTATAAAACACAAAAATCAAGTCCTGTGTTCTCCCAAATGCCACTTAATGCATCACATAGGGATCAACAGAATAAAATACAAATGCAAGTCCAATGTTCTCCCAGATGTGGGGCTCTGCATTTATCACGCACAAAAATATGAAAAGGACCTTCAGATTTTCAGCTTGGACCGTCGGGGACACACATGATTTACAACACGTAAGTAGTAAGATCTTTCTGGCTGTGCTCATCTGTGAGGAGCAAACACTTGTTCAATCGCAACGGAGTATTCACAAGAGATAAAGATCAGAGTGAGCTCCATACGCAGTTTCATGACTGGCTAATAAAATTGCAAAACAGTGCTTTCCCTTGAATCAATCTCATTTAGTTGGCAGGAGACTTCAGAGTGGAGTGATGGCCTAGAGGTAATGCGTCCGCCATGGAAACGAGATAATTTGAGCACACTGTTTCGAATCACGGCTCAGCCGCCAATATTTTACTCCACCTCCACTAGACCTTGAGAGGTGGTCTGGACGCTAGTCATTCGGATGAGACGATAACCGAGATCCCGTGTGCAGCATGCACTTAGCGCACGTAAAAGAACCCACAGCAACAAAAGGGTTGTTCCTGGCAAAATTCATGGTAAGGGGGAGGGAAGAGGAAAACAGAAAAGGTAGAAAACTACCAAAAAATGCATACCTAACATGCAATAACATTTAACAGTAACAATTCAATAATGATATTAATAATCAGAAACCATTATCACAATTCTGAAGTACATTAAAGGAATGTAGAAATACGGCTATGAACTAATGCCTGTGAAAGTTCAACCATAGGAACCTCGTCAGATATAACTTTCGAAAAATCATCTACACAGTAGTTATTCTGTTTGAAATACTTGGGCCAGAAGGTACGTAACTGCTGACAGTGAAACAAACAATGATGCAAGCTGAAGTGCTTACCACAGATGCATGAAACTTTTTTTTTTTTTTTTTTTTTTTAAACTATACTTTGTCTTCAGCGCATCAAGTTTTATACGGAAGAAAGTAGGGGTTATTAATCTTGTATAGCAAGCTGATGGATTCGGCGTCTTTTCTTTAATAATATTCTCGGGAATAATGTCCCTTTATGTTTTAAAAACGTTTCCTTCCATCGCTTATGAAATAGACCCCATGCTGTTTTTTTTTTTTTTTTTAAACAAAGTGTATGCTTCTATCACCAAAAGACGGACATGTATTTTTGTCGATTTTTCTGAATCTTGTGCTCCTCTTTTAGCTGCTTTATCAGCAGTTTCATTGCCAAGAATGCCCACATGAGAAGGCACCCAACAAAAACTGACCTCAGTCCCTTTGGAATATAAGTTGAAACTGTTTCATGTGATGAAATGCCTTTAGCTCTTTTAGGAAAATCAATGTCAGATCTTACTGTCAGTTCATCAGCAATGAAATGTTTTGTCATTGAAGTGTATCTCACAGCGAATTTTGCTGTTGCTGACTCACGATGTTAATTCCGGCTGTTTTGTATGTTTCCTGGTTGGATGCATGAGATGGCACCCCAAGGGCAATTTTGATAGCCTTACAATCTACACTTTGAATCTTTTGTAACAGATATTTAGGTGCACTGAAAAATATTTCTTTTGCATAGGCTATCTTAGATCTTACAAGGGCCATGGAAAGATGAATCAATGCTTTTGTATCCATTCCCCAGGGTAAGCGGGTTATAATTTTCATAAAATTGATACTTTTTCCTTGCCTTTGTTAAGATGTAATCAAAGTGAATGTTCCATATCAGCTTTAAAGTAAGATAAACACCTAAAAACTTCACCATCTGTTTATAAACATTGACGTCACCAAGTAATTTTAAAATGGGTACACCATACATGTTTTTTTCAGTTGACAAAGCTAGACCATTTTCAAACATATAGTTACCAAGGTTATCAAGATCAGATTGATACAAACGATGCATGTAATTTTGTGCTCTTTGTGAGGTTGACTTTTTTAGATTGACATCCATCCTCAAACATATATCATCAATATACTGTGCTAAAACTACACGATTTGACAATACCTTTTGGAGATCCTGAATAAGAATATTAAAGAGAATAGGGGCTATAACTGAGCCCTGTGTAATTCCCATGTCAAGTTTATGTGGCATAGAATAATGTGTTCCCACCCTTGCTTGAATAATTCTATTAGATCAAATGCTTTTTATATACCCATAGAGATTACCAGATATTCCAACTGATTTCAGTTTGTATAACAGACGTTTGTGCCAAACCAGATCGTAGGCTCTCTTTACGTCAAAAAATGTTGCTAGGACACTTTTTCTGCGTTGCAAACTGACGTGTTATTTGAGTTGTAATCTTTACTAGGTGTTCGATCATTGATCTTCCTTTTCTAAAGCCAGCCTGGTTCACTGGAAAGATATTACATTTTTCACAGTAAATTATCATTCTCAACAGGACTATTTTTTCCATTAATTTACTGACATGCGAGGTCAGAGCAATAGGCCTACAGCTATTTTGAGAGTGCGTGCGTGCGTGTGTGTATGTGCGTGTGTACGCGTGCGCATGTACATATATGCGCGCGTTTGTGTGTTCTGTGCATGCTTGCATGTGTACGTGCGCGTGTGTGCCCGTGTGTATATGTGCGTGTGTACCCACGTGTACCTTTGATGTTTATGAGCGTTTGTGTTTACATGTTTGTGTATCTGAGTGCTGTTAAAGTGTTTGTGTGTTTGCGCATGCACGTGTTTGAAAGTGTGAAAAGCATGGTGAGAATCATAATCAGAATCAGAATCAGAATCAATTTTAATGTCAATTAAACCTGAACAAGGTTTATAAGACACGCATGCAAAGTTACATGAAACCACGCACAAAAAAAACAAAAAAAAGAAAAGAAAGAAAAAAAAAGAAAAGAAAAAAAGATAAATACTGAACAAGACATTGAATCACTCTTACACGCTATGGCGTTTTTGACAGCAGTTACTGACAAATTTCCCAAACAGTCCCACAAGTTTGTCTTCCAGTATTAGCTGACTGGGTTTAATAATATTTGGAATGTAATTTTGAATTTTTTGTATGAATTCTATTCTAATTTCTTTGTATAATTCGCAGTCATCTAAGAAATGAAATTCATCCTCTATTGTTTGACATTGTAAACATAGTCTCCTTTCTTTTGGAATGTTGAAATATCGGCCTTTTTCTATTGCTAAATCATGACAGGATATTCTTATTTTGCACAATGATTGTTTTTGATTATAATTAAGATATCCTTCAAGCAAATAAGGCTCGGTTCTGTATTCACAAGTAACTGTATTATAGAATAGTAGTTTAGATTTATTTTCAGATTTGTTTCTCTTCCCTAATAAAACATATCCATATTCTAGTTTATTCATTATAACGTGGCTAAGTCTATGAATATTGAATGTTGACTGATTATTCCAAACGTGTCCTAAACCAAGATTCTTTAATATAATTTCAACGAAATTAATCCACGAACGCGTGCACGCGCGCGCACGCACACACACACACACAAACACACGTTTAGGACCGTGGGCATATCCGCACGGTCCCAAACACAAGAAAATCTTGTATTGTTCAGAGTGGAAATGTGCGTTTGATCCGCCGATCACTAATCGTCGAAAGAAATGGACTTGCCCGGAGTGACTGCCGAAAATATTTGACCAGAATTTGCTTTTGGCATTTTTGTTACATGTTAGTAAAGCCAGAAAGTCACGACAAACATAGAGGAAGTTTGAAACTTTGACAGATCTAAATAATGATCTTAAAACAATGAAATAAAAATGGATGTGGGCTGTTGAAGATGGACTCGTTTAATTTGCAGTACACAACTTCGGTTCGAAAAACATTAGTATCAGATGGTGATCAAAAATATGATATGTGTCGTATTCATATCAGTACTGTTAACTGCCCCCCTCCCTTCCCTTTTTTGTTGTTGTTCAGCAGGAATCGCGCATAAACCATGGCTTTGCTTGTTGGCAGAAGGGAAGCATGTCAGTTTGTCACAGGCCCAGTTTGTCACAGACCCAGTTTGTCACAGTGGGTAGACTACTTTGGTAGTCGTTGGGGGGATCTGAGGGCTGAAGAAACTGAAGTTCTCCTCCATGCTACCCTTTCTTCGGCCCACAGAATACTAAACAGGCAGAAGGGACATTCCTTCTTCGCGCGATCGGAAAACGCGTTCCGGTTGGCCAAGGCGTCCGCCATCTTGTTTACACTGTAACTCGTGAGAGGCGGCGTCGCACACACACACACACACGCCTTATGTCGGAGTCATTGGAAAGTCGCTTTCCAAGTTTCGTTTTACCACACACTGATTTTGAGTGTACTATCTGTTTCTTTCTTTCTATGTGCTTCTGACCAGATAAAATCGGCTGTGCACATACTTGACTGAATCAGAGTTCGCTAGATTGCGCCGATCGACTGATTGCGCGTAACACTAACAGGCGGAGTTTGCAAGGAAAGAGGAGGGGTGGGGATGGTGTCCGCGTTGTTTCTGCAGTTCATTACATTTACCCTATAACACTCGTAAAGAAGCTGAATATGACTGAGTCTATTCATCACTGGGCCATTTTAGGCCTACTGGCAAACTCTAGCCTGTGATTACATTGTCAGTCACTTCAGATGAATCTGTGTGCATGTTTGTAACGCGAGTGAGATTGTGAGTGTATGTATGCGTGTTTGGATAACATTCCTCTTCAGCATTAAAAACATACAAGGACACATTTTTTCATTATAACAGCAAAACCCCTTATAGGCGGTCACTGTATGAGCAGTACCAGTGGGATGGTTCTCACATGGAGTTTTCCACCTCAAACGAGGAAGAAAAAGAAGAAGGCAATTCAGTGTTTCCAAGCACTTTTGCTTCCTATATTTATTAATTCAAACTTCTTTTGAGAGGCCGCCTCTAATTTACAGCCACTACTTCCTGGCTAAAGGGGTGGCCGCCCAAGAGAGGATTTACTGTATATTATTGTATTAAAAATCATTGTATTAAAATAGTGTACTCACATCAATGCACCTTCCTCGATCAGCCACAGAATTGTGAATGTCACAGATTGTAGAGTAGGCATCACTGTCAGTGTCAATCTAACATTTTTCACCCAAACAACAGATAATGAAGATTACTGTCATTTGACACATTTCACAAATAGGTCACTGTATCGTGCACTGCCAGTGTTGCTCAGATTATAAATAAATCCTCAGAGTATCACACAGTCAATGTCATACATTGCACAGATAGGGAAATCCTAATAGCATTATACTGTCACCAGTGTCAGCGTCACACACACGTTGCAGAGATAGGGAAATCCTTAGAGTGTCATATACTGTCACCAGTGTCAATGTCACACATTGCAGCGATAGGAAATTCTAAGAGTGTCACGCACTGTCTGTGTCACACATTGCACATATATGTATGTCAATCCTAAGAGTAGGCCTACTGCGTCTTCAATGTTAGTCAGACATTTCACAGATAATATGTTGATATAAACTGATAGTATCACTTTATTCACTGGTCCCAATTTCATGATTGTCAGCTGCACATTACATGTTCAGCTTCTTGTCCTTGTTTAACTCAGAACCTCGCTTTGATGATTTCAGCTGTTGGTTCAGGAGTTTCACCTCATGAAATATTCTGACTGTGCAGTATGAGGACAGAAGAACATCCATACAGTCACATGTGTGAATATTTGCAAAACTATTCAAAATTACCTGCCTAGGGTTTTGGCTTGGCAAGCCATTTGATGTGCACTGCCTGAAATAATTTTCAAACTGATAAAACATCTGTAGTTGTGGCCTGGTCACTCTTGTCAGTGCACCTGGTTTGTACTCTTTTAGAGTGAGAAGAGTGGTGCACCGAGGTTTTCATCTGAACACTTTGTACAGCTGATGTTTCTTCTTCTCGCTACTGCTCCTGCGATATATTCTACGATGTCACATTCAATGGGAGGAAGGTCTGCATCTCTAATTGTAATATCTGCAGTGGAAAAAGAGGCTTGTTTGTCACAACTCTGGTTGCTTGGCACTGAAGAGCATACATTCTCTGAAGACTCTGGGCTGACAGCTGGATGTGCCCCATGTTCACGATCGGGTAGACAGTTGGCTCCTGCACTGATCGTCTTGTCCAAGAGCTCGGATGTCGAAAAGGAGCACGCTAGGCAGCGCAGAGCACTGACGTATGCTGTCAAAGATGGGTGGTCGTTGAAGCCATTGTACCCTCGTATTTGGCTGTGCAGGTTCTCAACGTGATCTTGATTGCATTTTCTCAAGCACGGATGTGTCAAGATCTTCTCCTCCACGATGGGTTTGTAGCTCAGCTTCTGCAGTCCTGACAGCACAAGAAGCCATCCCTCATGACTGGGTATGTTCCTCCTCTCTTTGCCATCTTTGGAGAAATGCCAGCTTGCTACAAAGTCGGAAAACGAGGCAAATCTCGCTTGATCAGCAGCATATGAGTCTTTCGAAACTGCTCTTTTCCCCAATGGAGCACACAGAGAGTGTGAATCGACGAAATCCCACATGCTGTTGACAGTCTCGACAAATAATGCTGTAGCAAGGGCTTCCTTTGGCATCAGAGACTTGGAAACATAAAGTTTCAGAGCTGCTGCCACTGAATGGGAGAAAATCTGGCAGGCCAGGATCACTTTCATCTTCTTCCCTCTGGGCAGGCTAAAGTGGACGTCTGACAACCTCGGGCAACTCCTTACGTGGTTGGTGCTGTCCAAGGAGTACAGTTGTTGGAGGTGAGACCACTTAGCTGTCATCTGCTTGCCGTCCAGAGAGAAGATGATGTCTTTCGTCATGAAGTTATTCCTCAGGTTCTTAATGAGGTGAGGCGGATCTGGAAGGACAAAGGACTGGATAGTGTCGTGGAAAACGTAGGGTCTGTCAACGCATACATCCATGTCCTTCATCCACTTCCATTGGGTTGACTCTTGGTCCATCACTATGGCGTCCACATACAGGCCAATTCCCGTGAGTGACCTCACAGCGTGGGCGATGATGGCCTGCAGTATAGGGGCGGACAGATTATGTTTGGCTACGAAATAGCCGAAAACCTGTTTCCACTTGAGTGTGAGACCCCTGATCATCAGCACAATTGCTTGGTCGGCTAATTCATCGCTGCGATGGTATTCACCACAGTCAACAAATCCAACTAATTGGTCTTTGTGCTGGCAGTAGGTGAGTGACTTGGTGATGGTCATTTCGTCTAGTGAGAGTGTCACCCTCTTTTCGTGCGCTGCAAGAGCCAATGTTCTCAGCCTCAACATTTCCAGTAGCTGTGGGCAAAAACCAACTTGTGACAAAGCAGTCGCAAATCGCCTCCTGAGAGTTCTTGGGTGTGGGAGTTGAAACCCCAATGAACTTTGTACGCTGATGTGCTCCTGAAATAGACCGCCAAACACAGTTCCATGGCCTCTTTCTCTGACTCCCATTTAATTTTCTTCTTTTTCTTCAATAAGACTTTGAAGAGGGCAGCGGGTACAGCCGGGAGATCGCAGAGAAGCTTGTCAATGCTGTTCTTATTCTCTAACTGAAGAATATGTTCACTATGTTTCTTCTTCAACTTTTTCTTGACTTCCTGTGATGTCTTCAACTTCCTCTGCAGGCTTTTATTTTCTTTCTTCAAAGCGTCAAGAGCCTGCTTGGTTTTCTCAAGTTCTTTCATCAGAGTGTCACTGTCAATTCTGGGCTCTTTAGCAGGTGGTTCATCAAGCGGTGCCACATCACTGACATTACTGCTGTTGGTACAAGGGCTGGCTTCAGAATCTGAATCGGAATGTTGTCTTTTTCGTTTATCTATTACCACAATGACGTCTCTCTTCTTTGGTTGAGGTCGTCGACAATCTAGAGAGGGAGGAGGATTTGGGCAGGTGACGAGGGTAGAGACTGCAGTTGGAAGGAGTCTAGATTCCTGAATGTTCGTCGGGCAGTTGAAAGCCTTCTCCTCAAAGTGCACTGAGCACACCTGTTTCCTCTTGATGTTGGAGATGTTGACGTCAGCTCGTCGGATTTTGATGACCCATTTCTGGCATCTTAAAAAAAAAAAAAAAAAAAAAAAGTATTTTTATTTACTCACACCGTGACAGTGCACTTACACATAAAACCTCTCACCAACTCTTATGGAAAAATGTGGTGCACAAAAAAAGACAGATCCATACTGAAATACACACACACACTCTCTCTCTCTCTCTCTCTCTCTCTCTCTCTCTCTCACTCACACACACACACAGACACACAGACACACACACACACACACACACACACATTATTTTGTTCCAGTGTTTTCCGCAGAGCAGCAGACTCTTTACTCCGGCTAGTATAAACAATGACCAGAATCAGCCAGAATTGCTTGTTTTCTACGACTCAATTTCTGTCTGTACTTTAAGACACTTTGAAAGCCCCCCCCCCCCCCCTTTCTCCGCACCATCAGCGGTTTCCTCACAGGCGATACATTTCTCCCGAAGCAACGCAGATGTCTTATCACAGGAAAATATAAACGTCAACGTAGGCTGAGTTTGCGAAGCTTGGCCTCCCATGGAGAATGCCCAAACTGAAAAGAAAAAGATATGAACTTACCGTTCTCTTTCCGTCTCTGGGTTGGGAAAATTAAACATCCGCACAGTTCTGCCCGTCCTTTCATCGATGCTGGTTTTGCTGTTATTACTGCAGTTAATTACACAGCAGTACTTCGCACCACGTGTTGATACTGTTGAAATAGCCGCCATCGCAAATCGTGTACAGGGATAACAAAATGGCGGCCCGAGTATGTACGGAAACTAACGGAACATACCGAAGGCGCGTATGTCCGTTCTGCCTGTTTAGTATTCTGTGGCCGCCACCATCCCCTGTTCACACTGTGTCAGAACCTTCCGGTCGCGGATTGGCCTGACCAGGCATCTGCGCACCCACAGAGCCCAACCCACCCACCCCCAGGATGACTAGATGGTCCTCGTCGATCCCGACGGACGAACCACATGTGTGGGTCTGTGTTTTTGAGTGCGTTTGTGCATGCGCGAGGGTGTAAGTGTACACAAGTGTCAGGAGAGTTCTGTGCACGTGCGTATGTGTGTGTGTGTGTGTGTGAGGGGGAGGTGGGGGTGCGGTGGTGAGGGAGGTGTGTGTAGAGGATGAGGTATGTGAATGTATGCATGCCTACACTGTGGGAGCAACAGGATATTGGAACGTGCGGGTGTGTATACTCGTATATATCTTTGTATATATGTGTGTTGGGTTGGGGGTGGGGGATATGGGCGTATGTGTGTGTGCTTGTACAAGTAAGTGTTCATCTGTGTGTTTGTGTGTGTGTGTGTGTGTGTGTGCCGTGGAAGCTGCGATACGTAGCCTATAAATGAGTGTGTGGAGGAGGGGGGTAGAGGAGGTGCAGGGTAATGTGTGGTGTGTGTGTGTTGGGGCTCATGTACGTTTATGTGTATTTGACTGTGCTTTCATATCTGTGAAACTGCATGTTTGCTGCATATCTGTTATGAATGTGTGGGTGTATGTGTGAATGTGTGTCTTCATCTTTTACATTTATTTGCTTATTTATCAGCATTGTTGTCTTATTTATTTATTTATTTATTTATTTATTATTATTATTATTATTACGACTACTACTACTACCTTTTTATATTATAATTATTATTTATTTATTTATTCATGTACGCTTATCTATTATTTATTCACCTTTTTTTTCTTCTTTTTTTTTCTCAAGGCCTGACTAAGCGCGTTGGGTTACGCTGCTGGTCAGGCATCTGCCTGGCAGATGTGGTGTAGCGTATATGGATTTGTCCGAACGCAGTGACACCTCCTTGAGCTACTGAAACTGAAACTGAAACTTGTTCATCATAGATAAAAAGTTCTGAGGAAGTGTCAGACAGCCACAACTAGTCAAAGACAATGAAAATATGGGTAGGGTGGACAAAAGTTATGTTAATCAACAAATACAGTGCATTACACAAAACAAACAAATAATGGAAAACTCTTCTTTTTTCCATTTCATTGACATTGCACGAGTAAATGCTTTTATTTCATTTCAAGATTTTAGAAACAATTCACCCAGACATTCCAGAATTACAGATATATGATAGATTTGGTCAGACTTTACTGAAGAAGTGATTAGGCAGCTTGCAAGTCTGGGTGAATATGAAGAAGTTCCAGAAGCATCCAATCAAACTCTATTTACTAAACATTCCATTCTCCTGTATAAAAAAAAAAAAATAATAATAATAATAATAATCAAGAAGAAGAAGAAGAAAAAGAGAAGAAAAAAATTCAAACGAGAAACAATTGTAAAAAATGTTATGCAGAGTTAAAGAAAGAATAAAACAAAAAAACAAAACAATATAATGTGTGTTACCTGTGGAAACCAGATGTGCTTTGTGGATAGCAGGAGCTGCCTTCTAAGTTTTCATGAAAGTAATGTCATGCATGCATATGTGTGGGACTCAAATGCAAGTTTTCATGAAAGTAATGTCATGCATGCATATGTGTGGGACTCAAATGCAAGGATGATAGCGTAGGGGAAGGGTCTGTTTTTTTACTTTTTTGTTTGTTTGTTTTTCTTGTACCAGTAAGTGATGTCATCTGAAACACGTATTCTCAATTTGTTATTACCAATGACAGGGAAAAGCCAGAATGGAAGGGTGATGATTTTTATGTATGGGTTTGTTTTCCCATACATTTCTTTCATAGTTTCTTCCTCAGGATGTTTTCTGCACATTCTTTATATACCTATACATTAAAAAAAAAAATTGTAAAAGCAAATTGGTTTCCTTTTCGGCATTTTCTTCATAACCCATGTGTATCCAAAGAACCAAAGCAACTGTTTCCACTGTTAAAACAGGTCAATGTTCAGTGTTCAATTTTTAGCAACAATATCAACAAATATATTGTTTAAGAAACTGACTGTAGTTTGTGAATAATTTATATTTTTGTATCCTTGGGATGCTACATTAGTGTTTACTGTGTAAACCCTTGTGTTTTTTTTCTGCAAAACAAGAAGTCTGTTGTCTGTTGTACATGACTTATATGATTTGTAGTAATCAATCAGGAAATATAGTTATGTTTTTATTCATAGTACTGAACATGTACTTTTTGACACAGTACTGTGAAATCTGTTTGAAATGAAAGAAAAATGATTGTTTTCTCAATAGAATTTAAATCTGTGAACTTGAACCAAATATCTTGGATTTTATGTTCAGAGAGAATGTGAAAAGTACTAAAAATGCTCAAATTTTCTGTTTTTAGCAACAGAGGTCAAAGGTCATCAGAATGACTATGTTCCACAAGATTTTTTTGATTTTTTTTTAATATTTTTTTTTAAATCATAGTTTGAAAGTCAGTTTTATTCTGATGACAATGATGTATTATACATCAAGTTTGATCCATAAATGTACACTTTAGAAGCATTTTGAAATTGCTGCATAGTTACCGCTAAAAAAGTACGAGAGGCAGAACGTAGATTCCACAAAAACAAAAATTGAGTACATGCATGCATTTGTGCGACTAAACCCACTCATAGCTCCAACGATACAAATAGCTTGTGTTTATTACTGGTCACATGTGTAAAAGATCTGTAACAATGTTCGCTGTAATTTCAGAGTAAATTTTGGAAAGATAAATTCGTGGCATTTGACAGCTTTGATAAGCATGTAAATTTGGAGAGGGAAAGAACCTGCAGCTGAACCAGTCTTTCATGATGATTATTTCAAAGTCATCGAAAGCAATTTCTGATTTCATTCATGGACTGCAAAAATATCATTTTAGTTGAAGATGTTATAGATAAAGGCGGGAATTTTCTGACATATGCTGCTTTTTCAAGAAAGTGGGAAATAACCGTAAATAATCTCAATTACTTCCGTTGCGAACTTTAGTTGCAATCAAAACATTTTCGATTAAAATTCAATTTAATTCAATTCAACTCAATTCAATTCAAAATACAAGCAATTAGAACAGAAATTTTGGCTCATTCAAATGCTAGTCAGCAAATGTCAAAGCGAAAAACGAATAACTGGCACACCATTACCCAATCACCATGCACACATCAATTATTAGATATGAAAAGGCCAGGTCAGGGGCATAGCCCTTGATACTGGTACCATGTAACCCAGTACTACCTGCCGCATGTGAAGTCTCCCAACGACGGACGAGGCCCTTCAACACCCAGCTTTCCCAAGCCCTGCGGCGATGGAGAAGTGGTAACGGTGACAGGCAGAGGATGCTGCTGGCAGTTCCTAGTCAAGACTCTGCACGCAGGTGGCTGTGGGGTGATGGTCGTCCGCTGTAGACTGGGGCAGATGCGGCGCCCGTATCCTCCCACAGTGTCAGAGCAGCCCTTTTTAGGGACAGCACTGCTCTTCCCATATGGGGAAGGGGAGATAAAAGGATCCCTAAACAAAGCTTGCCTCGCCTAGTACCTAGTAGGAAACCGCACCTACTTGGATATCCAACACTAACGGTCGAAAACAACAGAAGAAAAGAACCAGGAGTCATGCCCTGACTCTGGGTGCCTGGAATGTTTGCAGAGACGACAGACCAGAAAGGCGCACGGCGCTCATTGCTAGAATACTTGATCACTACAATGTGGACATAGCAGCCTTGAGCGAAACCAGGTTTGCGGGTGAAACACAGCTGGAGGAAGTTGGAGGGGGCTACACCTTCTACTGCATTGGGAAGCCAGATGGCACCCCAAGAACCTCAGGCGTGGGCTTTGCCATACGAACCAAACTTGCACGACAGCTTGACAGCCTTCAACATAGGATAAACGATGCGCTGATGACCCTGCGTTTGAAATAGTCTGAGGATCACTTCTCCACAGTCATCAGCTGCTATGCCCCGACGATGACCAACCCTGATGACATCAAAGAAGCTTTCTATGAGGAGCTCAGCCACACCATTGCAGCGGTAGACAGAAAGGACAGGCTGATCATCCTTGGGGATTTCAATGCCTGCGTCGGCGTGGACTTCTCCTCGTCGCCAAAAGTCCTAGGACAGCACGGCACTGACAAGTGCAACTCCAACGGACTGCTTTTGCTCTTGCTCTGCGCGCAGCATGGACTCACCATCACCGACACCCTCTTCCAACAAGTACAAGTAAAAGAACACATGGATGCACCCCGCTCTAAGCAATGGCACTTACTGGACTATGTGATTGTCCAGCAGAGGGACAGAGGTGATGTTTCCATTACATGCTGCATGAGAGGAGCAGTCTGTTGGTCGGACCATCACCTGGTACGCAACAAGATGAACATCAGACTAACATGCAAGCTCCCCCAGGATTTCAAGGATGCTTCAATTGTCCACATTTACAAACTGAAGGGAGACAAAACATCCTGCGATAACCACCGTGGAATCTCCTCTGCATCACTGGCAAGATCTTCGCCCACATCATACTGAACAGACTAGTTGACCATGTCTCCAAAACAGTCATCCCTGAAGCACAGTGCCGCTTCCGCTCAGGCAGGGGAACATGTGACATGGTGTTTGCCGAACGCCAGATGCAAGAGAAGTGCCGTGAGCAGAACAAGGAGCTCCACATGGTCTTTGTAGAACTGACTAAGGCCTTCGACACGGTGAACCGCCGTGGTCTGTGGAAGATCCTCGTAAAGTTTGGCTACCCAGAGAGCCTAATCCAGCTGATTGCGTCATTCCACGATGGCGTGCAGGTGAGAGTACAGGAAAATACTGACATGTCGGATCTATTCCCTGTGGTAAATGGAGTGAAGCAGGGCTGACACCCACACTGTTCTCCATTCTCTTCTCTGCCATGCTGATTGACGCCTTCCAAGACTGTGACCGGGGCATCTACATTCAGTTTCGTACAGATGGCAAACTTTTCAACTTGCAGTGACTCCACGCCAGGTCCAGGGTGTTTGAGGCACTGTTGAGAGAGTTCCTCTTCGCTGATGACTGCGCGCTTGCTGCACACACCCATGACGACATGCAGTTCACCTCCTGCAGGCGCTTTGGACTCACCATCAGCCTCAGGAAGACCGAGTCCATGTACCAACCAGCTAGCTCACAGAACGCCAGTGCCTCCCCCTCACCTGCAATCATGATCGATGACACAGAGATCAAGTCAGTCGACACGTTTTGCTACCTGGGCAGCACCCTATGCAGCAACGGAGCCCTTGATCCAGAAATGACTTTGCGCATCGCCAAGGCCAGCTCCGCCTTTGGCAGACTCAACAACAGGCTTTGGAACAACAAAGGCATCAGGCTCAGCACCAAGATGAAAACCTACAGAGCTTTTGTGCTGACCACCTTGTTGTACTGCTGTGAAACATGGACGACGTATCGCCGTCACATTCAACAACGTGAGCAGTTTCACCAGAGATGCTTACGAAAGATCCTCGGCATAAAGTGGCAAGACAGGGTCTTTAACCTCCAGGTCCTAGAGAGGAGCAGCCTGCCCAGCATCGAAAGCCTGCTGATCCAGGACACGTTGTCCGCATGACAGACAGCAGGATTCCAAAGATGCTCTTGTATGGCCAACTGAAGGAAGGCCACCGCGAACTTGGAAGACCGTGCAAGCGCTTCAAGGACACCTTGAAGACAAATATCAAAGCCTGTGACACAGACATCGCTTCCTGGGAACTGATGTCCTTGACCGCTCTCGCGGGAGGATGATGTGCTCTAGTGGCATAAAGACGTTTGAAAACAAGAGAACGCTGGCCATAAAGGAGAAGCGTGAGTGAAAGAAACAGGGCTCAACTTCTGGAGATGTTTTCCCTTGCAACACCTGTGGGAAGTGCTGCACATCCAGAATCGGCCTCTTCTCCCATATGAGGACACACACCGACAGATTTGCATGCCTACTCATCCGTTGGTCCGACGGGAGACTCCATCATGAAAAGAAAACATTCTAGTAAGAAAATATTACATTTGAAGATTAAGTGAAACAACAACAACACAAATTCATTTCTATCATCATAGGAAAATTTTAAGTAAGATAATCATAAGATTTTAAGGGACAAATATTCGTCAAGAAATACAAAAGTGAAAAACAAATGAGTAGTTGACACACCATCCTACACACACATCCATTATCATGTTAAAAAAATAACATACAGGTAAGAAGATAATACATTTTAAGATAAAACAAAACAACAACGGAAAAAGGTACATTTCAATCATCATTTAAAAGGAAAGTACTCAGAAAGATAATAACATTTAAGACACAAATTAATTAAAGATAAACGAATAGCCTGTGCACACTTCCCTTATCACTGCACAGACATCAATCTTCAAATGAAAGGAAATTAAAGACAAATTTATCTTTTATTAAATAAAGTCACAGCTCTACCAAGACCAGTATCAGTATCAGTAGCTCAAGGAGGCGTCAAATCCATGTACGCTACACCACATCTGCCAAGGCCATCACACCATCGATCGCCTCAAAGAAATAAAAGCAGAGAGAGGGAGTGGTCGTAAGTCTAACATGAAAGGTAGAGCACGATGCTCGGAACAGAGTCTCTGTGGGCTTTTCCAAATACAACAGACTGAGCAACACACTAGACGCCACGTTCTTGGCATTAGAGATCTTTTCCCATCCCTCTTGTGGCCAATCAGTGGCAGCCTCTGTGCGTGCGTGTATGTGTGTGTTGTGTGCATGTGTAGATCTGTATTTTTGAGTGCTTTTGTGCATGCGCGAGAGTGTAAGTGTACACAAGTGTCAGTAGAGTTCTGTGCACGTGCGTGTGTGTGTGTGTGTGTGTGTGTGTGTGTGTGTGAGGGGGAGGTGGGGGTTCCGGGGGGAGTTTGGGTAGAGGATGAGGTATGTGAGTGTATGCATGCCTACACTGTGGGAGCAACAGGATATTGGAACGTATATATATATATATATATATATCTTTGTATATATGTGTGTGGAGATAAGGGCATATGTGTGTGTGCGTGTACAAGTAAGTGTTCATCTGTGTGTGTGTGTGTGTGTGTGTATGTGTGTGTGCCGTGGAAGCTGTGATACGTAGACTAGAAATGAGTGTGTGGAGGAGGAGGGTAGAGGAGGTGCAGGGTAATGTGTGTGGTGTGTGTGCGTGTGTTGGAGCTCATGTACGTTTATATGTATTTGACTGTGCTTTCATATCTGTGAAACTGCATGTTCGGTGCATATCTGTTATGCATGTGTGGGTGTATATGTGAATGTGTGTCTTCATGTTTTACATCTATTTGCTTATTTATCATCATTGTTATCTTTTTTTTTTTTTTACATTATAGTTTTTTTTTTATTTGTGTAAGCTTATCTATTATTTATTCACCTTTTTTTTTTCTCAAGGCCTGACTAAGCGCGTTGGGTTACGCTGCTGGTCAGGCATCTGCTTGGCAGATGTGGTGTAGCGTATATGGATTTGTCCGAACGCAGTGACGCCTCCTTGAGCTACTGAAACTGAAACTGAAACTGCCAAGCAGATGCCTGAATAGCAGCGTAACCCAACGCGCTTAGTCAGGCCTTGAGGCCTTAAGAAAAACAAGAGAGGCAAGGCCTTCAAGACTCACTTGTGATACACTTAAAAAAAAAATTAAAAAAAAAAAAATCGTTAAAAATGTGTTCTGTATTTGTTGTTATAAAGCTTTGCGTTTAAAAAAGAAAAAGAAAAAAAGTCCTAACCAGATTCGAAGGTGAGAAGAAACTGCCTTATCCATTACACTATCGTGGTTCCTTAACTGACGTTCTAAAATTTAACATTTGAACATACTTTTTTAAAGGGCGATAAATCAACTGCGGTATTCGCAGTGAGATCGCTGTTTAAATCATATTATTCTGGTGTATCTTGGTCATTCAAAAAATCTTTAAGGGCAATAAAAAATTCTTTTTAATGGCTATCGCCGCAATTACACTGCAACATTTAGCCGTTTTCACTAGATCTAGATAGATGTACAAGTTTAGTTACACCCGCCGGGAATGTAGTACGACACGGTCAATTCAATTTCTCTTTTATGTTCATTCTAGTTTTATAGTTTTAAAGCTGATATGAAAATTTAGTATTTTGTTAAACTGATAACATGTAGAGGCAAGTACAAGTACGTCTAAACGTCGTAAGAAGTGAAAAGGACTTCATTTTGAGAAAAGTCAAGACTGGAAAATCTTTCGTTTCATCGAGATCAGTTCAAGGGTATTAACTCGCATGGTTTACAATTTTTAACTGTGGATTCCGACTGATTCTGTGGATATTTGTATGACAGTTTGGGCCATAATCCATTAAGTGATGAGGCGTTCACAAATCTTTCTCTGAATAAATATTTAACGGTCTCCTTCTCCAACTTTCCATCACATGTTATCGTGTATTGTCCACTGAATATAGGATTGAACGGGCAGGTCAACAACAAAATGGCGTCGTTCGCGTTCGCGAAGAATATGAGCACGCGCTTTGAATGTGTATAAATAATCTTTTATGTGTACGCAATTGATTTTCGCCCATGACCTTCAGGGCTCAGCCAACATATCTGTAAAGTCCACTCGTTGTATTGATTTTAGTATTTTCCGAAAAAGACCACTTGGGCGAATGAACACAGTGAAAGCCCTGTACACTGAGAGTAAAACATGCAAGCTTTTTATGCATTGAGTATAATTTCAAAATGTAATGTTTAAGATGAGAAAGATCAGTTTAAAGCAAATTAAGTCCCCTAGCATTAATTACAAATTAATTTCCCTTTTTTACCTCTGCACCAAAACGTTTGCAAAATAAATAAAACTTCCATGTTTAGCAAAAGAAGTTCCTGTTTGAACAAAAAATGATAATAATGACTGCTCTTGTTGTTGTGTCAGAATATCAGATCAAAGTGCTAAGTTTAGAGCATACAAAAAATATAAATATAACAGTAAATGCAGTTTGCATATAATTAGGCTTCATTTTTTGTTGTTGCTGTTTTTTGGTGTGTTTTTTGTGCCCACCCCAGAGGTGCAATATTGTTTTAATCAAGATGACTGGAACGAACTGAATTTTTCCTATATTTATGCCTAATTTGGTGTCAACTGACAAAGTATTTCCAGAGAAAATGTCAATGTTAAAGTTTACCACGGACACACAGACACACACACACACACACAAACAACCGAACACCGGGTTAAAACATAGACTCACTTTGTTTACACAAGTGAGTCAAAAAATCAAGGAAGAAAAAACAACACCTAGAATATAGTAAAAATAAAAATAAAAATATAATAAAATAAAGTAAAATAAAATAAATAAAGTAAAAAAATAACAACCCCCCCCCCCCCCCTCCCAAAGAAAAAAAAAAGTAAAATAGAATAAATAAATAAATAAATGAAATAATAGATAAATACATAAAAATACTACTAATAATAAAAATAATATTTAAAATTCGCAAAATCTTGATTAAGGCAACTCTAAGCACGCACACACACGACCCACACACATACAAAAGATAAGATAAATAAGCAAAGAAATGTAAAACATGCAGACACACGTTCACACACACACACACACACACACACACATTCATAACAGATATGCAACAAACATGCAGTTTCACAGACATGAAAGCACGATCAAATACACATAGACGTACATGAGCACCAACAGACACACACATTATCCACAAGGATGCAATAACCCTACTCAAACCTCTCAGCAGCAAAACAAAACAACACGCATTCATGCATACCTTATAGGTAATCATTTAAGCAATTCATTTCTCGCTTATTTCGTATCATCCTAATCATTCTGACGTATGTTTATTTACTTCGTTTCAAAGGGTCCCAAACGTGAAAATGGACAAATCATGTCTTTTATCTCTCTGTCTCATTGTCTCTCTCACACAGGCAGGAACACACGTGCGCGAGCGCGCGCGCGCGCACACACACACACACACATATTCACACACATACGTGGGTCAAATTCTTGCGAAATAAAATACATAGCTGGAAAGCAACGAAAATAATGAAAACCAAAAGGCATTTGGATCTTATCTATTGCACAGAGATGTTCACAAACATACATTCTATAATTCACTTAGACAATTTATATGAAATGTCCGATGCAAAGTGGGTTTGTTTGTTTTTTGTTGTTGTTGTTGTTGTTGGGACAAAAAGTTCAATACATCAAATCCCGCTTTTTTCCACAAGAGAAAGAATAGTGTATGTCCTCTGCACTGAATCAGTCAATCACGAAAATTGGAAGTTCTCTTGTCCTAAACCGGTTCCGTTGACAAGTGTTTTGTGGCCCAACTGAGTATTATGTGCTGTGTGCCGAAATGGGTTTTTGACATCACAATCGGGTACTAACATTTTCGACATGCCTTCACCTTCATCACCTATCCCGTAGTCTTGTGGACCGTTGGGGCGCCACAGGTGATCTGGCAACCAGCATCCTCCAATCCTCTCGGTTTTCTGACCTCCTGGTTGTATCGCTCAACCTCAAGCCCGTCCATTCTGGGATGTTGTCCTCCCATTTCTTCCTCTGTCTGCCTCTCCTTCTCCCCCTTTGCACTGTGCCCTGCAGGAATGTCTTGGCAAGCCCTGATGATCTCGTGACATGGCCATACCCTTTGAGCTTGCGTCTCTTGACCAAGGTCAACAGGTCTTCGTAGGGCCCAATGACTTGCCTGATTCTGTTTCGAACTTCTTCGTTCGTGACATGATCTTTGTAGGAGATGCCCAGGAGTCTTCGAAAGCATCTCATCTCAGTGGACTGTATTCTCTTTTCTATTTCAGCTGTTAAGGTCCACGATTCACATGCATACAAGAGTATTGATGTCACCAGGGTACGCATCAGTCTGATCTTTGAGCCGAGTGCAATGTTCCCGTCGTTCCAGATGTACCTCAGTTTTGTGAGTGCTGCTGTCGCCTGTGCAATCCTGGAGAGTACTTCGGGTTTGGATCCCTCATCTGTCACAATTGCTCCCAGGTATTTAAAGCTGTGGACAATTTCTAACTTCTCGCCATCCACTCTTATGTCAGTGCTGATGCCATTGGTGTTGTTGGTCATCAGTTTGGTCTTCTCTGCACTGATCTGCATGCCATTGGCTCTAGAGGTTTTATCAAAGTGGTCCACTAAGCTAACTAGCTCCTCTTCTTTTCCTGCTTGGCCATCAATATCGTCGGCGAAACGTAAGTTGGTGACTGCTCAGCCTCCGATGTTGACTGTTCCTTTGTGGTCTTCAAGTGCATCAGTCATGATTCTTTCCAGGAAGATGCTGAAGAGAGTTGTTGTTTTTTTGGGGGGGTTTCCCGGATTTTCTTGGGTCGACCACCGTTTTATTATGTATATATATATAAATTCATTATGACATTCAGAATAGATGGGAAAAAATGTGAACATAAACAATAACAGATGTAAGTGATTATGCTGATATATATATATATATATATATATATATAGTTCATTACACAAACACATGAATCATTTTATGGTTTTTAGTGACAATATATAAAGTCACAGACCCAAACACATACACAGAAACATAAGCACACGCACATACGCACACACACACACACGTTTTGCTATGTCATTCATCTTTATGCTGAGCACAGAGCTGCAGTCATTTCTAGCCTAGCCATGTTACCATTGTCTTCTACGTCCCCTGACACCCCCCCCCCCCCCCCCCCCCCCCGCTCGCTGTATCTTCATACTATAACACATCACATTACTGTTACAAAGACCTCTCTGATCGCTGTATCTTCATACGTTTACACATCACATCACTATTACAAAGACATCTCTGATCGCTGTTTGGTTGTGTGTTTTTTTTTGGGGGGGGGGGGGGGGGTTGTTGAAGAGAGTTGGTGAGAGCAAACAGCCTTGCCTCACTCCGACTGTGGTTCTGAACCAGTCCCCTATGTTACTGTTGAAGTAGACTGCGCTGGTGGCTTTGTCGTAGAGGTTCTGTATCACTCGGGTCAGGTTGGCATTGATGTTATACAACCTTATGGTGGCCCATAAAGCTGCATGCCATACTCGGTCAAATGCCTTCTTGAAATCCACGAAGACGTGGTAGAGGTCTTGCTGATGTTGGCGGTACCTCTCGCACAGTATCCTGAGGTTGAAGATTTGCTCTGTTGTACTGTGCCCTGGTCTGAAACCTGCTTGTTCCTCTGCGTTGATCTTCTCCGCTTGTGGCTTCAATCTATTTAGCAGGATCTTTAGCATGACTTTGCTGGGATGGCTTATTAGGCTGATCGTGTGGTAGTTCTGGCACTGTTGTAGATTGCCTTTCTTGGGGAGAGTGATGATCAGTGACTGGGTCCACGGTGTTGGCCACTCCCCTGTCTGCCAGATCTTGTTGCAGATGGTTGTGAGGGTTGTGATCATTGCTTCTCCCCCTGCTTGGACCAGCTCTGCTGGGATATTATCCACTCCTACTGACTTACCATTTTTCAGCGATTTTACAGCTGCTTTCATTTCTTCTCGAAGGATGGGGTGGTTGTCGTTGTTGGTTGCTGGAGGGACGTTCAGTACCTCTGGGTCTTGCAGTCTATGTCAAAAGCTCCAACACTATTTACAAGTTTATCAAGATGCCATTTTGGGATATATAGTTCCAGTTTTCGACTTTGTTGTTAGTATAAAAACTGTCTTGCGTATCATTATCAATCATATTCACCCCTCCTTGACTGACATCTGCTTCCATTGTTGTTCTCTTTACTTTTTCAAAAGATTTCCCATTTGTTTTCTGAATTTGCCATAGGAATTCAGACGGAGTTCTGTTTACCTCTGTCATAACCCGCTCTGGTTGACCAATAGACTGCATTACGAAGATGAATTGGTTCAGTATAAAACTTTTAAAAGATTTTTTTTTCATTGTTTCGTTTTTTAAATTGATAACTCATTATAACACTTTGCAAACAACTATTTTTCCACATATTCCAAGATCTCTTTAACTCCATGTGTTAAGTTAATCATGCTGTCCCTTGTCTCTAATCTGTATGACCAGTTGTCTTCTATATTTACCACAGCTTGATCATTTTTAAAGTACGTTCATGATTGGGTATTTTTCAGTTTATGCAACTGGCAAACTTGTTTTTGTGTTCCCAAATCCATTGCTACTGTGTACATCTCTTTGAAGTAAGAGGGGCTAGTGGATGATTGTTCACAATTATATGTGTATTTGACTTATACCTGTATAAAACTAGAAAATAAAAAAGGGCAGTTTGTAAATCTTTCGACCTGTACTCAAATATCGAAAGATTTACACATTTTGCCTTTGGTTTGTTTTTTTGTTTGTTGTTTTTTTTGTTTTTTTTTTTGATTGAATTTTGTTTGTTGTTTTTGGGGTTTTTTGTTTGTTTGTTTTTTTGTTTGTTGTTTTTTTGTTGTTGTTGTTTTTTGTTGTTTTTTTGTTTTTTGTGGGTTTTTTTGTTGTTTTTCTTTTGGTTGTTTGGTTGTTATGTTTTTGGTTTTTTTGTTTGTTTGTTGTTTTTTTTTTGGGGGGGGGGTTGTTGTTTTGTTTTTTTTTTGTTTTTTTGGTTGGATTTTTTTTTTTTTTTTTTTTTTTGTCGGTTTTTTGTTTTGGTGGTTTTGTTTTTTTTGTGTTTTTTTGTTGGTTTTTTGTTTGTTTTTTTGTTGTTGTTTTTTTTTGGTTTTGTTTTGTTTTGTTTTGTTTTGTTTGTTTGTTTTTTGTTTGGTTGATTTTGGGGTTTTTTTTTTCTTTTTTTTTTTCTTTTCTTTTTTTTATTTGTTTGTTTTTTTCATTTTCCTCCAACTAGTAATGTGCTGATTCATGTGAAAAAACAAACAATGTAAAACATAACAACAAAGACATCCGATGACCTGTCCACACAATTCAAACTGTAACATGGACGTTGTGGCCTGTAGTACAGATGGTTAATCTTCCACTACTGCAGGTTGACCCTGCTGTGGTCCACCCTCCAGTGGAGGTGCTTGACCCCGCTGTGGTCCACCCGCTACTACTGCTGATTGCTCTTCCTGTGGTTCATCATCCACTTCCGGTTCTTGCTCTTCCTGTGGTTCATCATCCACTTCCGGTTCTTGCTCTTCCTGTGGTTCATCATCCACTTCCGGTTCTTGCTCTTCCTGTGGTTCATCATCCTCTTCCGGTTCTTGCTCTTCCTGTGGTTCATTATCCACTTCCGGTACTTCTGGTGACTGCCCCTGCTGCTCGGTAACCTCATTGACCTTTTCCATCAGCTGACCCAGATCTCCCCTGCAACAACAACCATAACGAATTATAATAATGATCATAATAATTCAAATCAACAAATAACAAGATAGGTTAGGCCTTCAAGACTCACTTGTGACACGTGCTCTATCCAGTAAAGGAACCATGAGAAGAAAAAAGGGGATAACAAAAATCGTTAAATTGGCTCCTGTATTGAATATCAATAAGCTTTGAAAAAAAACCAATATATATATATATATATATATATATATATATATATATATATATATATATATGTGTGTGTGTGTGTGTGTGTGTGTGTGTGTGTGTGTGTGCTTGCAGGATCGAACCAAGTATGTTCTGTTCAGAAACAAGTAGTCTTATCTGCAACTGTATCTGACGTCAAGCGACCAAATTTATTATTTAAAGCTATGGGTCTTTTTTTTTTTTTTTAGCGCGATGAAAGTATTATTGTATTTCAGGTAATATCACCATTTATAATGTTTTCTTGACACATCTCAATTATTTAAGTTGTTTTTTTTTAATCTGACGGTAAAGGAGACGTTGACATCGCCTAATGTACACAGCAACATGTACAGATCTGCACAAACCAGTCCGATAACGGGCTGAGCGAAACTGAATGAAATATTCAATTCAACTTTCTTTTATGTTCATTCCACTTAATTCAGAATATTCATATGCAGTTAACACAGTGGTGTACTTAGTGTCACTGTATGTGTTCTGTCCAGAATTTCTTTTCTTTTCTCGTAATTGCAAACGGGAAAAACGATGTTGTGCAGTCTTCCCATACATAGCCTATGTTCTGGAAACTGGGACAAGATTATGGTGTTTTCAGATTCCGGAACGAGCCTCAACGAAATAACCCGTTAATGATCCGGAAGTACAACTGAATTCAGGAGACTTAAACCTATAATCGGTATGACTGTGAATATTTTTTCCTTATTATGTTTAAGCCAAATTTGGTATTGGCAGACAAAGTGTGATAGACCTAATCGTGCACTGTCATTTATGCGGAAAAAATCTGACTTATTTTCAGTTTTATACAGCTCAAGATCACAGAATGGCTGTATTTGGGTCACCTTGAAATAGACACACTGACACCTTCCTTGGTGTATTTGTCTGCCTGCCTATTAGTATATTTGTCTGGAATATAGAAGGGCTGATCCAAAAATCTTGTCGCTTTCTTCCCGAAACAAAAATGGCAAGTCCAACGTATGTGGAGAATGTGCTGTCTATCCACACCCAGTTTCAACTTCCTCAACCAGGAATCAAATGCTTTTTGATTGTCTGATACAGACATGACCAAATGCTTATTGATTGTCTGATACAGACATGACAGCAAACGGTGATTTCACTGCTTTTCCCAAAGCCATTATTCTTGAAAACCTGACTACCAACCATGTTTTGCTTCAGAATCGGAAACAATAAACATCGCAACAGGCCGTCAGGTGAGGGAGAAGTTGCTCTTGGGGACAGGTCGCAGTAACTTGGCTTTATGGGTACTTATTTTGTCACATAGAAGGAACGTTTTGCTGGTGCCCACATTCGGCGCCACTGCAGAACTTTGGACAAAACACTGCAGAACTTTGGACAAAACACTCTCTACGTAATAAGAGCAGACTTTTAAGGCAAAATATCTACAGCTACAGAGCCTTGGGAGTTGAAGCAAATGCGAAAAAATCTCTTCCAGCTGTGTAAACCGGGTCTCGGCACAATTAGTCTTTCGTCAATAGCTCGGCCTTTTTTTGATCACACCATTTGTTCGGGATGGCTGAGAGCGTTTCGTCACCTGTGACACGTCACGTAGTCTTTGGGACCCTCTGGCTCAAACATTTCAGTCGCTTGGAGCTCTGAGCACCATGTTCTTTCTACTCCTGTCAGAAGTTGAGGAATCCATCTGGAAGTCACTTTCCTCATTTCATAGTCTTCCCCAGCTTCCGTTCAACTCAGCCAGTTTGATGATTCTAGGTCTCACTTTTGACATTGACATCGGTATTTATTTTTCAAGTTATTCCTTGTTTTCAAATACCAATCCAGCAGCAAACTGTCCTGTATAACATACATTGGTCTCCATACACAAATGTCAAATCAGCATGAGTTGACATTGGACCGTCTGAAGTTTGAGCCTGAGAAGACAGTGTCTGAACTGTTCTGCGCAATGATATGTATATATTTTTTGGACACACAGTTAATCACATCACATTTTTCAATGACGTCATGCAAATAAAGTAGGCATGATGTCACTATAGTACAGTCTACATTCTATTTTGATACAAAGTTAAAAGTATTTACTATAAATAGTTCAGAAATGGCAACCTAACTGACAAACAGACTTTTGGGTCAGAACACACTCTGGGCGGTATAATGGAACTAATACTCGTGTTTTATTACAGATAAAAAGGTTGGTCCACTGACAGAGGTGAGGTTAGAAATACCCACACCCCAACACAAATGGACACACATGCACATACACTTGTGTTGGAGTCTCCCGTCAGACTGACAGATGAGTAAGCAGGCGGGCTTATCTGTCGGTGTGTGTCCTCATATCGGAGAAGAGGCCGGTTCTGGATGCACAGCACTTCCCACAGGTGTTGCAAGGTAAACGTCTCCAGAAGTTGAGCCCTGATTCCTTCACTCACGTTTCTCCTTAATGGCCAGCGTTCTCTTGTTTTCAAACGTCTTTATGCCACTAGAGCACAGCATCCTCCAGCGAGAGTGGTCAAGGACATCAGGAAGTGATGTCTATGTCACAGGCTTTGAGGTTTGTCTTCAAGGTGTCCTTGAAGCACTTAAAGGGTCTTCCAAGTTCGCAGTGGCCTTCCCTCACTTGGCCATACAGTACTATCTTCGGGATCCTGCTGTCTGTCATGTGGACAACGTGTCCTGTCCAGCGTAGCTGGCATTGGATCAGCAGGCTTTCAATGCTGGGCAGGCTGCTCCTCTCTAGGACCTGGAGATTGGAGACCCTGTTTTGCCACTTTATGCCAAGGATCTTTTGTAGGCATCTCTGGTGAAACTGCTCAAGTTGTTGAAGTGACGGAGATCCGTCGTCCATGTTTCACAGCAGTACAACAAAGTGGTCAGCACAGCAGTTCTGTATGTTTTGATTTTGGTGCTGAGCCTGATGCCTTTGTTGTTCCACAGCCTGTTGTTGAGTCTGCCAAAGGTGGAGCTGGCTTTGGCAATGCATAGCGTCACTTCTGCATCACGGGCTCCATTGCTGCATAGGGTGCTGCCCAGGTAGCAAAACTTGTCGACTGACTTATCTCTGTGTCATCGATCTTGATTGCAGGTGGGAAGGGGGAGGCACTGGCGTTCTGTGAGCTAGCTGGTTAGTACATGGATTCGGTCCTGCTGAGGGTGATAGTGAGTCCAATGTGTCTGCAGGAGGTTGAAAACCTATCCATAATGAACTGCATGTCCTCATGGGTGTGTGCAGCAAGCACGCAGTCATCAGCGAAGAGGAACTCTCTCAAGAGTGCCTCAAAAACCCTGGACCTAGCGTGGAGTCGCCGCAAGTTGAAGTGCTGTGCCCAGCGGGCAAGGATGTCTTTCTTGTCTGTCAGGAGGGTGGTCTGGTCCAAGGCTCGGACAGGGGTTGATCCTGTGACTCTCGGCCTATACACAGCTCGGAGACCCTCATGGAAGGCCTTCATGTCATGAACATCAGCAGCGGACTGAAGCTCTTCGGACTTTCTCTCCCACCAGGTGTTCTCACGTAGCCTTTTCTGTACGAGTTGCCTGGTTTGCAAGAACTGGTCCTTCTTCCTCTGGCAGTCTTTATCGGAAATGTGATGCCGTATATGCAGTGTGTCGAAAAGCTTGGAGATTCCAGAGTCGTTCTCATCAAACCAGTCTTTGTGGCTCCTCTGTACAAAGCCGAGTGTGTCAGCTACACAACATCTCTAAAGGTGCTCCATACTCGTCTACATCAGTCGATGCAGGAATTTCTTGGAGAGCTGCTTGGATTTGCATGTAAGTCTGATGTTAATCTTGCTGCGTACCAGGCGATGGTCCGACCAAAAGACTGCTCCTCTCATGCAGCGTGTAATGGAAACATCACCTCTGTCCCTCTGCCGGACAATCACATAGTCCAGTAAGTGCCATTGCTGCAGCAGGTGTGAATCCATGTGTTCTTTTACTTGTCCACTTGTTGAAGAGGGTGTTCTTGATGGTCAGTCCATGCTGCGTGCACAGCGAGAGCAAAAGCAGTCCATTGGAGTTGCACTTGCCAGTGCCGTGCTGTCCTAGGACTTTTGGCCACGAGGAGAAGACCACGCCGACGCGGGCATCGAAATCCCCAAGGATGATCAGCCTGTCCTTTCTGTCTACCGCTGAAATAGTGCGGCTGAGCTCTTCGTAGAAAGCTTCTTTGATGTCATCAGGGTTGGTCATCGTCGGGGCATAGCAGCGGATGACTGTGGAGAAGCGATCCTCGGACAGCTTCAGACACAGGGGTCATCAGCCTATCGTTTATCCCACGTGGAAGGCTGTCAAGCTGTCGTGCAAGTTTGGTTCGTATGGCAAAGCCCACGCCTGAGGTTCTCGGGATGCCATCTGGCTTCCCAATGTAGTAGAAGGTGTAACCCCGTCCAACTTCCTCCAGCTGTGTTTCACCGGCAAATCTGGTTTTGCTCAGGGCTGCTATGTCCACCTGGTAGCGATCAAGCATTCTAGCAATGAGCGCTGTGTGCCTTTCTGGTCTGTTGTCTCTGTCTAAAAGGGTGCGAACATTGCAGGCACCCAGAGTCAGGGCATAACTCCTGGTTCTTTTCTTGTGTTGTTTTCGACCGCTAGTGTTGGATGTTCATGTAGGCGCGGTTTCCTACTAGGTACTAGGTGAGGCAGGCTTTGTTTAGGGATCCTTTTATCGCCCCTTCCCCATGTGGGGAGAGCAGTGCTGTCCCTAAAGAGGGCTGCTCTGACATTGTGGGAGGATACGGGCACCGCAACTGCCCCAGTCTACGGCGGACGACCATCACCCCACAGCCGCCTGCGTGCAGAGTCGTGACTAGGAACTGCCAGCAGCATCCTCTGCCTGTCCCCGTTACCACTTTTCCATCGCTGCAGGGCTTGGGAAAGCTGGGTGTTGATGGGCTAACTCAACGTTCTGACATTAGCCTGGTTGCCTGACCAGCACAGGTGACTTTTTTTTTTTAGTGAAGAGGAGTTGTGCAGTCCCCTCCCCACTCTCTCGCCTACCGACGCTCACAGTCCCACAGGTGCAGATACTGCCATGTGTAGAACGGCCTCGGCAGGTGCAGGTTTTTTCTTCGAAGTTCCATCTCCTAGGAGGACTTCCAGCCAGGGATAAGAGCTCCCACTGCCCTTTGGTCATCCTCTTCCGCCTTCACAGCCGTTGGGAAAGGTTTCCTCCTCCGCCTGGTCCGTCGTTGGGTGACTTCACATGCAGCAGGTGGTATTGGGTTACATGGTACCAGTAGCAAGGGCTATGCCACTGACCTGACCTACGAAGACAATACCATTGTTTAGTTCTCCAATAAATGCTATTTCATTTCTCTCACGTCCAATTCCACACACAAAGACCATTTACTTGTTTCCATGTTTCAATGAAGTCAATTCTCTTCCCCAAATTCCAGTGCGCTTGAAACATACTGAAACACAACACATTACAATTCACATACAGTGACCCATTTGAACGAACACCTGATATATTTGCAGTTGCTGTGGCGCCGACCTCTAGGACATTGTCTTCCGTCTCTAACGTGTTGCTGCGCCGTCCTCTTGTGGAGTGTGCTGTCTCAGTCCTCTACCGAGTCTCCACGTTGCAGTCTCCTGCTGTCGCTTCTTCTAACTTCTTGAATCTCCACATAGCAATGTAAAAGTGTGTTTTTCACTAAGTTCAAGCGTCTTCATAGAGTCTTCAGCTCCTCAGTACAGCTGTCTACCTTTTTGTTGGCTTCTTGCTGACTGCCCACATTGTCACTGTCCGTCCACTACAGGCCTTTCTGATACATTCTGATCACAGGTATCAACACATATTCTCGCGTTTCCTCTGCACCACTCAAACACATAATGCACAAGTCTGGTATCACGTTCAGTCACCAGCACCAATTTCACACCCAGCAAGAAAATCACAGCGCACACTGTTGTCACAAGCAGGCGATATTGTTCGTTACTACACGGCATTTTGAATTTCTGATGATCAAACAACTTACTTGGTGAAAAATTTGTATAAATTTTAAAAAAACGAGCAAATTGTCGCAGCTCCAATTAAACAGAGAGAGAGAGAGTCAGACAGGCAGACAGACAGACAGAGAGTGGACAGAGAGTAAGACAGACACAGAGACAGACAGTGATCATACCGTCGATTTTCCAACTCGTTTATCAATGCATCCCTCTTATCTGTAAAAAGAAAACGGGATAACTTAGAATATTAAGAATAATAATAATGATATTCATAATTATAGCGCTGAATCTTGTGCAGAGACAAATCAAAGCGCTTCCGTACTAGTCATTCACACGCATGCATAACTCTAAAAACTGGAGAAACTGAAGACAAGAGGCAGGGAAGGGAGGCTATTTTTGAAAGAGGTGGGTTTTAAGGCCAGACTTGAAAGAGCTGAGTGCGGAGCCTGACGAAGCGAAAGAGGAAGTTCATTCCAACCGCAAGGTCCAGAGATAGAGAAAGAACGGCGGCCAGCAGTGGAGTGTTTGAATCTGGGTATGCACGCACACACACACACACACACACACACATATATATATATAAGTGTGTGTGTGTGTGTGTGTGTGTGTGTGTGTGTGTGTGTGTATTCCACCATCCAGTCTATCATGAACGTCGCCAGTTCCAGAATCCTTGACGCTGTTCATAAAGACACCTGCATCCAGGCTGAATCGGTTTCTCTTCGTTTTTCTTCTATCAGAGAAACTTTGGAGAGTCACCAAGGTAAGAACCTCACCAACTTTCAAGTAGGGCTGATAAAGAATCAGTGTAAAAAAAGAACTGACGGATCTCTCGAGAACCCACATAAAAAAATGGATAAATTGCTACCATCAGATTCTGATAGAATTTCCTTCAGTACACCTCATTCAAGATCTCCCCTTACTCTTGATAGTTCAACATCTTCTGAAAAATATGGTGACCGTGTCTTCCTAGGAAGCAAATGATTTACAGCCTCCTGTTATATGTCAGACTGCTCCCCCACAGGTGAAGCACAAGCTTAGACCTCATCGCCGGCTTAAGCGGACTTCTCATAAAAATAACAACAACAACGATAACAACAACAACAACAACAACAACAAAAGAGGAAAAAGCTGAAATGTGACAGAAAAGGGTTCTTACCAACCCCTGAGCAGCTGAAAATATTTGATCCTATTGTACTTACAGATAGAGTTTCCCTTTCTGAGGAACAAATTTCTATCTGTCGCCTCCCTGACTGCATGCCCCCACCCCCAAATTCCCCATTGATGTTGCTGACCAAATCCTGGGCACCCATCAGTGGGCTGAACGTCTTAGATGGCATAGATTCCATGAACAGAAAAAGCGCGACGATACATTATGTGGCACTGAGGATCAGACCGCATTTGTGAAGATGCCTTGGTATAGGGAGACAAGATGCGCCCCACGACTAGATCCTGCGTTAGAAACTTTCATACAAGCCTGTAGCGATGATTTTATTGATCTTAAGCAGAAAAGGAAAATTAAAGACATCCTATCAGCTGGACAGAGGAAAGCTCTCAGATGACTCAAACTGCTACCAGTTTCCCACGGTGTCGCGTCTCGCAATGCTGATAAGTCAGGGGTCACAGTCATAACTGATATTGAACAAGATGATGAACTGGTTTTAGAAGTTCAACAATCCCTCCACTACGACACCCTCCCAGCAGATCCCACTCCCAATATCATCAAAACAGTAAACGTTTGGAGTGCGAAATGGTCTGCAAAGGGACATGCTGACGAGAATGTAGTTAAATACATTAACAACATTGAAAAGTGCCACCCTGGGGTCTGCAAACCACTCATCAAAACTCATAAAGAGGGACCATTCCCCATTAGACTCCTACTTTCGGGATGTGGAACATCTATACAACCAATTTCTAAATTCGTACAGGTTAATATTTCACATTTAACACATTTACCCTTGTATGGTCATATGTGAGGCTATGGCCCTAACTCTTTTTGGAAAGTCAGTATCGGAATTAACATTTAGTTCAGGTTTCAGATCGTCTTCTACTGTGGAGCTTCTCGGGACAAATTAAGTGCACTGAAGGTTCATGTGTTCTTCGAGTGGTAGTACCCCAGCCGCACTATGTGTGTGTGTGTGTGTGTGTGTGTGTGTGTGTGTGTGTGTGTGTGTGTGTGTGTGTGTGATGCAGGAGAAGGGAATGCCAGGATCTAGAGAGGGGTGGGAGTGGGGGACTAAGAGACGGTTGTGTCCAATGTGATCATCGTCACCTGCTTGTTCCTTAAATCTCCGGCTCACGAGGAAACCTCCTACTAGCAAAACCGTGAGCAGAATCGCGCCCACGATGCCTAATCCGATGGACGTTGTGTTCACCTTACTCTTACCTGCAACACAGCACAACAAGGCACGGCAAGGCACGGCACGGCATTGCAAGGCACAACACAGCAAAGCACGACACAGCACAGCACAGGACAGCACGCCACAGCACAATACAGCATAGCACAGCACACGCACACGCGCACACACACACACGCACGCACACACACACATATATATATATATATTATATACAGATATATATATATATATATACATATATATATATATATATATATATATATATATATATATATATATCAGGTCAGTTCAGGAGCATAGCCCTTGCTACTGGTACCATGTAACCCAGTACTACCTTTGTAGACCTGACTAAGGCCTTCGACACGGTGAACCGCCGTGGTCTGTGGAAGATCCTCCAAAAGTTCGGCTGCCAAGAGGGCCTATTCCAGCTGATTGCGTCGTTCCACGATGGCATGCAGGCGAGAGTACAGGAAAATACTGACATGTCGGATCCGTTCCCTGTGGAAAATGGAGTGAAGCAGGGCTGCGTCTTGGCTCCCACACTGTTCTCCATTCTTTTCTCTGCCATGCTGATTGACGCCTTCCAAGACTGTGACCGGGGCATCTACAGTCAGTTTCGCACAGGTGGCAAACTTTTCAACTTGCGGCGAATCCACGCCAAGTCCAGGGTGTTTGAGGCACTGTTGAGAGAGTTCCTTTTCGCTGATGACTGCGTGCTTGCTGCACACATCCATGAGGACATGCAGTTCATTATGGACAGGTTGTCAACCTCCTGCAGGCGCTTTGGACTCACCATCAGCCTCAGCAAGACCGAGTCCATGTACCAACCAGCTAGCTCACAGAACGCCAGTGCCTCCCCTCCACCTGCAATCAAGATCGATGACACAGAAATCAAGTTAGTTGACAAGTTTTGCTACCTGGGCAGCACCCTGTGCAGCAACGGAACCCTTGATGCAGAAGTGACTCTGTGCATCGCCAAGGCCAGCTCCGCCTTTGGCAGACTCAACAACAAGCTTTGGAACAACAAAGGCATCAGGCTCAGCACCAAGATGAAAACCTACAGAGCTGTTGTGCTGACCACCTTGTTGTACTGCTGTGAAACATGGACGACGTATCGCCGTCACATTCAACAACGTGAGCAGTTTCACCAGAGATGCCTACGAAAAATCCTCGGCATAAAGTGGCAAAACAGGGTCTCCAACCTCCAGGTCCTAGAGAGGAGCGACCTGCTGATCCAGTGCCAGCTACGTTGGACAGGAAACGTTGTCCGCTTGACAGACAGCAGGATCCCGAAGATGGCACTGTATGGCTAGCTGAAGGAAGGCCACCACGAACTTGGAAGACCCTGCAAGCGCTTCAAGGACACATTGAAGACAAACGTCAAAGCTTGTGATATAGACATCGCTTCCTGGGAAACTGATGCCCTTGACCGCTCTAGCTGGAGGATGCTGTGCTCTAGTGGCATATAGACGTTTGAAAACAAGAGAACGCTGGCCATTAAGGAGAAGCGTGAGCGAAGGAAGCAGGGCTCAACTTCTGGAGACGTTTTCCCTTGCAACACCTGTGGGAAGTGCTGCACATCCAGAATCGGCCTCTTCTCCCATATGAGGACACACACCGACAGATATGCCTGCCTGCCTACTTATCCGTCGGGAGACTCCATCCTTCCTTTCTTTTCTTTTTGCTGTCCAGTATCAGATGATCTTTGAAGAACATTCGTTGCTCCGACGCATTATAGGAATCACCTTTAAAAAAAATGGAACTATTATTAAAAACTTTGGCTGTGTTTTTCTGTAAGTCATTGAATCATGATAGGATTGTGAGAGTTGACACTATTATATTGTCCAAATATGCAGTATTCATGAATTACGTGTATAATGACATTTATGTGCTCATTATTACTTATGTGTACCCATTCAAATGGGGCCATGGCTTACTTAAATAAAACATCAAATGCGTTATCATTGTCTCTGATGCATACAACACAGTCAACATACTCACTCTTGCAGCACTCAAAGCCAAGAAGCAAGTCTTACTTTTGTCCAGCAATGCCTCTGTAAACAAGAAAAAAATGGGACACAAGTTCTAGAAATCTCATGCACATACTAACTTAGAGACTCAGAGAGCACACAACTACGAATACAGACTGCATTCACGCAAGAGGTGCATTCATGCAGGAGCACGAACATGGGCACCCCTACATCACCACCACCCCCCGACCCCCTGCTCGCACCACACCCCCAACACATATATACTCCCACATACATCCCCGCCATTGCCCTCATAGTGGGCTTGTTATTGCAATGATTTTAGGGTCAGTTTGCACTTTTACCTCAAATGGTGCCTTTATTACTATAATGCTTGGAGAAGCATGTAGATCAATATTTTAAATGGAAGCAAGCTTTTTGACCAATATTTGGGGTCACAGTGACCTTTACATGAAGGTCACTAAATTTAGATTCCGGATGACTGATTTGAACACGAGCTGTCTATTTCCCTCCCTATTTGCTGTTATTTTTGCATTTTTATGACGATTATTAGTGCATACATTTGTCATTTTGGCATTTTGATAGAAAAAATATATGAAAAGGCATCAAAAGTAGCATATTTGTTACTAAAAATAGAAAATATCAGTACACCCCCCCCTCTCTCTCTCTCTCTCTGGCCATTATGCCCGTGCCTGATGTTCTTTTGCACGAATGTGCCGATGCTTAGCATTTTGTTAGTACTTATAAATCTTTATGCAAGGGACAGAAAAAAACATGAAATTATATGACAATGTTACTAAAAATAGCCATATTCAGCACATAATCCTCTCTCCCTGTCGCTCTGTCAGTCTCTCTTTCTTTCTGACTCCCAGGTTTTCTTACTGGCCCAAAATGCATGCGCGCGCGCGCGTGTGTGTGTGTGTGTGTGTGTGTGTGTGCGAGCGCGCGCGCACACGCAGTCACATGCGTGCATAAGTCAACGAGTGCATGCATACATGTATGCTGTAAATTTTAGGGTACTGACTCGTACTGCTTTTCTCCATCAGGAGGCGGGAGTTTATTCCAAAAGGTTGTGCTGAGATAACTATGTTCTTCAGTGGGGTTGAATACAATAGAATATGCATGCATGGGGGGGAAATGAAAGATTTGCACTCACAGAGAAATTAGTCTGGGTCTTCATCGCAGTCTCCTCCACACGAACACAAGGCAGTGCACCTGAGACTTGCACTGATACATTTGCACCTGTTTTTGCAGCCTTGTTTGCAACCACAACGAATCAGTTCGTAACAGGAGTCCTCAACCTGACGCAGGGTTGTCCACAGGGGTCTCCATGGTTTATCAGCATCCCTGGTCCATCCCCATGCAGATGGTAAAGGGAGAATTGGTTTGGTCTGTAAACACTGTCCCCAGATCAATCCACCTTGATAAACTGCCCGCAAAGTGTGCTGACGAAGGGCATCTTCAGTTGGGGGAATGTTCTCCAGTGTTCTGCAGCCTTGCGAAAACAGCTTCTGTCTTGCTGCATTCACCTTTGTCAGTGTACTGTTTTTTTCGTACATCAAGACCACAAAACGCTGAATGAGATCAAATCCCTGTTCTGATAACTGTGCTTTATCTGTGGCAAGCTGCAAGAAAGCAGACGTCACTGCTGGAAATAAGGACCAAGTGTTCCATGCTTTAACTTTCCCCTTTCCAGCAAAGAAAGATAATGTGTCACATCCGGTTAAAGCATGGAAGACCGGGAGGGCTTTCACTTTTTCAGGGCCAAGATGGGTAGCAATAGCATGGGATGCAGTATATCTAAACTGTTTGCCAGTTCCAAATGCAATCCAGAGTGCTTCTGCTCCTATCACATTCACTAGAGACACTGCTAGAACAACGATGTCTGTGTCAGCAGCTCGGATTATGATTTTAGGGTGACCTTGGTTGACACAGTCTGCGACATGTAGAAAAATTCTTGTGTCAGCTTCTTCCTGAGTACATCCCTTTATGTTGGTGGTATTAACATCCACAGAGGATGAGATCACTTCGTTCCTCAAAGTGGAGACCAGCACTTTCCCTGGGACTTGAGTTGCTTCAATTTCTTTGGAAAGGAAAGCAAACAAATCTGACTTGTTTTCATCATTCCTGAGAAAGCTTTTCCAGTTGGATGGCAAAGGAACCAAAGGCAAGACCTTGCGACGCTGTCCCTGACCTCGTTGTTGTCTTGTTCCAGCCTTCAAACTGTCTGAAAGGTACACATCCCATACAACATCTAATCTCTGGACGTTCTTCAGTTGTCCAAGAATATAGGGCAGGAAAACAGTCTTACTGTATTCATGAAACGTGCGTGAGGTACTGGTCGGCAACATTTGGACAACAAATGCACCATCCAAAATTTTGGCATCTGCTGCCGGTGCACCAGCTTGCTGAATACCAGCTGTCATGGTCATGAATGCGTTTTTTTTTTTTTTTTATCTAACACGATCTGCTGTTCTTGCTCTGAACACGGAATGAGATGGGCTCCTTCAAGAACTTCAGTCAAATCTGCAGTGGGTGCACTTGTTTCATTTGACTCTGCATTAATATCTTGATGGTCAGGCACTGATGATTCTTCTTGGAGTTCTTCCTCGCAAACTTCAGTACCAGAAGCACAAGACTCGAGGCATTTTAGCAGGTCAGCTTTTCGTCCTGATCGCATGTGGCCATCTTTGCTCAAAGATGGTGGTGTTGGTTGGTTTTCATGCTTGAAAAATTCTGGCAGGTCTCCTTTCCTTGTTTGGCATGCAATGTACAGCCTTGAGAATAGAGAGCAGTCATTGCGGAGAACAGTCTCGGATGTTTTCTTCACTGTTCTGGGTTGCTGAAATACACAGATTCTGTTTTTCTTCAAGGGGTCTTTCACAGACTTTGTTCTTTGTCTTAGTCTTTCCTCAACGAACGTGTCATATTGCTGCTGCCCAAGAGTGATAACTGAGGAAACTGTGGAGGCTGCTGTTGCTTCTACAACATTTTTTGAATCCAAAGCAAACAGGCATCCACTGTCATCTTCAAAAGGATTTCCAGCTTCCTCAAAAGCGGCAACAAGAGCTTCGACGTTGGTTTTGAATGCTCTCTGTTGTGAAGGACTCTGTTCATGGTGTTCCAAGCTGTCAGTTCTTGCTTCTGAAATGCCCTGTTCGAACATCTTCAAGAAACGGGCGATTTGTGGTCCTGCAGTTATCAAGCGTCTCAAAGCCCCTGGGTTGGAGGTGAGTCCCACAGCGCCACCGTCACCTTTCACAACTGCATTCCACTGTTCATGGGCATGATCCAATGCGATGGCTGAAAACGGGCGAGAAGTTTTCTGCACAACAAATGCGCCTTTGCAGAAGGCCTGGTATACTGATGGGTGCTTCCGCTGCAGTTGTGACATGTCACGCAGGTAAACTGAAAACCATCTGGCATAATTCATGTGGTCAAGAGCGAAAAACCAGGACATCATCAGTGTCAGTGACTGTAAAAACTGATCAAAGTTGGCAGTGCGGACGGAGTGAATGTAACTGAGAACACACAGTTCCAGTTCAAGAACTCGAATCCAGTAAGTGAACATGGGCTGCTGCTCTTGTTTCTTTGACCATGCTTCATATGTTTCACTTTTCTCATCCCTCTTCTCAAATGCTCTCTCCCTCAAAATATAGAGTGCAGCGGCAGTAATCTGATGAGCAAGCCGTGTTCTGGTTACATGAGAGGCTTTGAGCATGGATTCAGCAACCCCTCCCCTCGCAACTCCAGCTGATTCCAGCATGCTTGTCCAGCCACTTCCTTGAAGCCAGTCACCTAAAATTTTCAACATGGCCATTTCAATATGCAGTCCACCTAGCATCAAAACAAATGTGCCCTCTCCTAGTTCATCAGGCCAGCACCATTGTATTTCCTTCGCCATAGCATAGAGAGGCTGATCCATAGCAAGGACTGGTATTTGGCCTGGGTTGAGATGGTGAATGCAGTATTTGACTATCTGCATTGCATGTCTGATGAGAGCTGGCGAGTGGGCGTTATCCACCAGCAATGGAAGAAGCCCTAAGTTAGCTGTGTTCCTCTTCTCATCCTTCTGGACTGATGCATTGTAGGCGCTCCAAGAAACGATGTCACTCACTTCTGAAGATTCCACAGCTTCCTGTACAGTTTGCAACCAAGCCATGTGTGCAGACAGGCCACCGTTTGTTTCTTGAGAGATGTCAGCTTTGCAGGGTCCAGTCACTGCAGGGATTGTAACCTCTTTTTTCATGTCCACGGGTGCTACAAGAGTGTATGCTGATGGAAGTGGAAGAACTGTCCGTTTGCCTTGCAAGGTGTTGTCAATCACAGGCTGATCAAATGTTTGGCAAGCATCAGTCAGAGTTTGTGCGAGTGATATGCTTGTGCCATGAAAAGATTCTGTTGTGGTTGTTGAAGTCGGATTATGGTCCACATTGTCAACCATTCCAACAGTAAAAGTGTCTTTCACAAGTCCTGGTGGCACAACCACTCCATCCCTTTCAAATTTAGAGCACACTGTATTTGCAATATCAGTGGTAATGTTCATGAGCCTATCGTATGAAATACTGAGACCAAGATTGTAGAAACTGTCCACAAGTCCCTGTTTCCGTGTTTCTGCATGCACCTTCATACCAACATACACTGGAACTGGCATTTCTCTCTCTCTGACATGGTGCTGACCTGTTGTTTGGTTCCTTTGGTATTGTCCAAGGAACTGTTTACAGTTGAAAATGATCAACTGACAGATTGTTGATGCAGCCTGTGTCGGACAAGTCCCAGTCAAAGCATCTTTGTCACTTTCTCCCTTTGGATTCAGATTCCTCCCTGGACCATCTAAGATCATGGTAATCAGTGCTTGAAGAATAGGAGAAATGGATTCTGTGGGTTTGGGCTCAATCACTTTATCCGTAGCTGTTTGCGTTGCTGAAAAAATGTCTCTTCGAACAATCTTGGCCACCTGAGCAAGCAGAAGAGCTTCAGAGTCATGGTCAGTTGCTCTCCTAATGGCATGTTGAATGTCTCGTTTGAAGACAAGCTTGATGTCTTTTCCACGGCCTGTACTACACTCATGAAGCCTGGGGCAAGTGGCAAGGAGCTTCTGTCTCAGTCGTGTGGAATGTACACCACTTATCACTCCAAGTGATTCCAGGCGACTCTGATATATTTTACATAGACTGGCCATTTGAAAAACAGGTGCTGTGCAATCGTCCTTTGCGCTTTCTTCAATGAAGGACACTAGCTCTGCAAAGGCAATGCTTTTCAATGTCTCCTCAGAACCTTCCTCCCTTTGTGAATTCTCTGCCTTGTCAGCACGATAATACAAATGTTGAAGACATTTGTTATGATACACTGAGTCTGTTGCTATCATGTCCCCTTCAGCAAGTTTTGACAGCAAAGTTTTGTCTTGAAGTAATATGGCACATTGTCTGACTTTGGAGTCAAGTCCAAGTGTTGACACCTTGTGCAAACGATCTGTTGTATTGGATTCACCACAGAAAAAACATTTGTCCTTTTGCTTTTCGTCTTCTTGGCATACCTTACGGGTTTTTACGGGACTGTTATCCTGACGAGTTTCCTGTACTTTTCTTTTCGTTCTCTCATACATGCGGTTACTGATCTTATCTCTGCATGATTTGTGCCATGAGGCATTGTTTTGTATAAAAGTTTCTTCAAGTGACGTCTCATTGTTCAGAATATCATGGTGAAGTGAAATGGGCATTTCTTCGAGATCTTGGAATTTCCTAATGTTTTCGGCCACATACTTGTAACCAGAGCAATCACGCTTTCCTTTAGCAGGACAGGTGAGAGTTTCTTTGGTTTTTGTTTGGCACAGTATACAAGTTGTCCAGTCTATAGGGGTCAGCTCACATGGACGTGTAGGTTGACCACTCGTGGGACCAATCAGGCAGTACTGTCGACCAGCCATGGTTGTTTATCCTGAGTAGGTTGTTTATCCTGAGTAAAGTATATATGATAATAATTTAAAGAAAGAAATAGTTCAGTTTAATGTAATGTATACGCATCTTGATGGCTACTTTCATTTGTTTCCTTTCTCTCACTCTAAATGAATAGGCATGTGAACCTCTTTTAAATTATGAGTGTGACATATTAAAATGAGATCACACACAATCTTTTATTGATATCATTAGAATTAAAAAAAAAAAAAAAGTATGTGGGTGACTTTTATCTGCCTTTATGGGTATCACACACACACACACACACACACACACACACACACACACACACACACATATATATATATATATATATATATATATATATATATATATATATATATATATATATATATTCGAACAAATAAACAGCAGAGGAAAACAAGCTCAGGTAAGCATAAACAACTTCCTTTTATCATGTCTGTGCGTGTGTGTGTTGTCCGTGCGTGTGTCCGTGCGTGTGTGTCCGTGCGTGCGTGCGTGCGTGCGTGTGTGCGTGCCTTCCATTTGTTGTCTGAAATACTCATAATTATTTGTTTATGATTATGAAAGAAAGAGAGGGGGGAGGCAGAGAGAGAGAGAGAGAGAGATTCAAGATGGTTTATTCAATTAAGGCCATAGCCCCATATGAATAGGGGGTAATAACAGCTTTACATGTGTCATTGCAATTGGTAATATAAACAATACAACGTCATTCACAACAAACTATCAGTGAATCTAACAAATGAGTGTCTCTCTTAATTGCAGTGCTTTATAAAGATACATAGCAAAACTACGTATGGTGTTTTCATCGTTAGATGCCATTAATAAACATAACCGAAACAAGCATGGATTTATATAATATTTGGGGGGAATAAATTGTATTCGTAAGTCAGTCAACACAGGGCATTTTAAAACAAAGTGAATTTCATCCTCTCTTGATTCTTTGCATAGTGGGCACAATTGTTCAGAATGACATGTTGCTTTGTAACGATATCTGTGTGTGTTTACTTCAGAGATTCCAAATCTAAATCTGGTCAATGTAAATCTGAGGTGTCTGTTAAAATCAAACAGAAGGTATCGCTTTACTATATGATCAGAGGTAAAATTTCGATAAATTTCAAATCTTTCACTCGTTTGAATAAGAGAGAGAGAGAGAGAGAGAGAGAGAGAGATCTTGATATGAAAAGGACACCATAGATCGGCTTGACTTGCCGGCAGACTGCAGTGTGTCGTCTGCTGCCAAACGGAAGTACAATTTTGATTAGACTCCAACGGGCATCCGTGGCAATTGCAACAATAATTCAGGAAAGAAACCAATCAAGTGACTTTTCATACCTTATCTATTCATCCCGATCCTTACACTGGCAGACAGAAGAAGCGATCATTGAAAACAAGATTGTAGGTTCGCGCCGACTTCAAATCCAGTGCGCCACGACCTTGGAACCAGCTAGCGAGCTTGAAACAAAAGGAAAACAGGCGCGCGCGAGGCGAGCTTGGAATGCGGACGCTGTGTTCGTAATGGTATACTCTTCGCGTCAGACTGTTGTCTTGCAGCATTTAGTAAAATTTTAATTGTCCCTATCTTTCTTAAAATCAATCGTAAGCGCTGCTTCCATTTCTTTTCAGATATGGAAGCGGGCTTTAAAACGTCAGCGCAAACTGATTTGCGATAACAAGCCCACTATCACACTCACATCCACACAAACAACTCCCCGATCATCTTCAACCCATGCACCCCCCTCCCTCACTTACACACACACACACACACACACACCTTCACATCCACACGAACAACTCACCCGGTCATCCCAATACCCCCACTACACACACACACACACTTCCACACACGCACACCCCTTTGCCCCACCCTTCCTCCCTCACCACGTGCACAGGAAAACAACAGCAGACCCAAAGCAACAGACATATGGCAAACAGACACACAGACTGACTTGCACACATACAATCACTACAGACTGATAGGAAACAGACACCCAACTTCTTTTCCGATGCTATATTCCTTTTCGCCTTTGTGTGTGGGATTAATGATTGCTCAGAAGAATTGAAAATTAGTCCAAGTTGTATTCAACTTGTTTAACAGTATGTCATGTCTTGACTTTTTTCTGTATGTTTATAATTGATTTAAAAAAATCTTTTATCAAAAAAAAAAGTAAAAAAAAAAAAAAAAAAAAAAAAAAAAAAAAAATGCACATAAAATAGATAATTTAGTTATTTCGTCATTAAACTACCAGAGCCTAGGAAATGTAAGAAAAAGAAAGACGTATTTTACTATCTAAAATGAAAAGCATATTCAATTCATCGCTTTACAACATGCACACTTTGATAAGAAATTAGACAAATATACCCATGAAGAGTCTGAATGGGGATATACAGCTTGTTTTCCTTCCCATTAAGCAAACTCAAGAGGAGTAGCAGAACTGTTTAACAATAATTTTGAATTTAAGGTTAAAGATATCAAAAGAGACCAAAATGGGAATCGTATTATCATAAAACTTTCTGTTGTGATTGAGGAAATAATTCTAGTGGATGCTAAAGCTTCTTTATATTTTGTTCGTCACTTTCCCTGAACAGTTCAATATTAACACGCCTTCTGATGTTCTCTGTTGTTTTGCCAAAAACTGTGTTGTTCATTAGTTTGAATAGGCCTGCATCTGCATCAGTTGTTGTGTGTTGTTCATTAGTTTGAATAGGTCTGCATCTGTATCAGTTGTTGCCTTCTTTCTCATGTCGGTGTTCATCTCTATAAATGGGGCTATTAATGGGGATTGGTCGAACTCAACTGCTCCATGAATCTTTATTACTTTCGAACCCATCTGGGTGTAGAGCTTTAAGTTTCTGTAGTACACTACATACTTCTCTTTGCTTCTAAGGTTGGGCACAAGCTTGTTTACTTCTTCACCCGTCAAATTTGATTTTCGTCTTAGCTTTTGCTCGTATTGTGATAGATCTTCATGCTGCACCTTCAGCTTTTCTGGTGCCAGAGGGTACTCATAGATTATGTAAACATTCAGGGTAACTGATATCTGCTCCCACAATCAAACCTTGATCAGCATCATCAGCTTTGGTTTGTACCTCTTTAATTTTGATATCATTTTGCCATTTAAAGTTGGCTCTAGGTAAGTGCTGCATCAAAACCCATCCATACAAGTTGTTGGTGTCTGAGTACATCAAGTATGATGATGGTAGTTCGGGGTTGTATTCTGTCATGTATTTGTTGTTTGCATTAGCGTACCATATCGGGACCATACTAATGCCACCTCTGATGCCTTTCTCAACATGTTGTACATGTCAACGTCAGTGAGCAGCTCTAGTTCCACTCCTGTTACTTTTATTAGAGAATCCCAAGCAAGACCTGACGATGTGTATCCAGTTTGTATACTGTCATACATGTCTTTCTTAAGTTCTTAAAGATGTCCGTGAGTAGTAGAACATCACTATTCAAGTAGAGTATCATGTAATCAGCTGGTGTTTTCATTTGTTAGAGAGCTAAAAAGTTCCTATTGGGGGGTAAACTTGTTTCCTTGCCTGTCAAAGCTGTCAATATATTCATCTGGAAATACACCCTTGGTGTCATCAGTTCAAACTTCTCATTGTCTCTGAAGTGAGCTCTTGTGTGGTTTAGGTTTTCCTTGCCTTGTGCATCAGTTTGTTTGTTTTTTCTAATGACGCTAACAAGAACTGTTGACTGTCTACAAACGTCAACTCGCTGCAGCTTCATGAGATGTATTTTTCCATATTATTTGAAATACATATGATTTTACCAAGGGCTGTGTTGTCAAGTTCTTGACTTAGCTGATGCAAATCATTGCCACACATATTTTGCGCAAAGATTGATAGATCCACTTGATCTGGTTTAATTATTAGTCTCAGGTTGCATTCATAATGTGCCGGCCCTCTGTATAAGCCTGTGATGTGGTCGTGGTCTCTAACTCTATCAAAAACTTAGAGGTTTATCACAAATATCTTTACAAACTGCAATACCTTGTACGGATTGTGGATGCATGTTTTAGCTGCATTAGGTCCTAGGAATGTCATTGGTTTGCATGCAACACCATCACTTCTAATAAGTCTAATACTGAAGCTTGACATTACATGATTTCTTGTTTTGTTGCTGATTTATCTTTTACTAGGTCTAGAATTGATTCGCTGTCAGAGTATACAACAAATGGTACTGATTGCTGCTTATGGTGATTCACAAACTTAAGTATATCGTTCTTTCCTTTAGTTGTCATCTTAACTCTCCCTTAGTTCTTATGATTTAGTTTTAAGCAGTTTTAATCATCATGTTAATGGATAATCAAACTCTCAAGTGCCCTTGTCACACTACATCATCATATACCCTCCAGGGTGAGCCGAAGTGAGCGCCCAAGGTTATCCCTAGAGAGCAATGACTGATGAAGTCTGGATTCCGGGCACACGGGCTTTGGCTAAAACTAACTTTTAAAAAACAAACAAAACTGTATCACAAAAGCTTGGGTGATAGTAGTATAAGTAGTGTAAGGACATATTTACAACACATCTACAAGGAGATAGACCTGGACACACACACAAACACACAGAGACAGACAGCAAACAGAACCACACACACACACACACACACACACACACACACACACACACACAGTCACATCACAGACAGGAAGCAAACCATGAGACAGACTCAACGTGACACAAACACCCCACAGACACCAGTGCCAGACACCACTCACTGCAGCTTAAGTCGGTTCTGACCATGACGGCAGAGGATTTGCACTGACACGCGTCGTTCACACACCTGGCCAGGGGGTCTACACATCCCTCTACCTGGTTGCAATCGCTCCCCACCATCCCATCCATTGGCACTGCACAGCATGTTCCACTTGCTGTAGCACAACTACATTTCAAACTGAAGACCACTGAACTGCACAATATATTGTACTTGCTTTAGCTCAACTACACATTGCAAATTGAAGGCCACTGGAACTGCACAATATGTTCCACTTGCTGTAGCACAACTACAATTCAAATTGAAGACCACTGAACTGCACAATATGTTCCACTTGCTGTAGCACATCTACAATTCAAATTAAAGACCACTGAACTGCACAGCATGTTCCACTTGCTGTAGCACATCTACAATTCAAACTGAAGACCAATGAACTGCACAATATATTGTACTTGCTGTAGCACAACTACACTTCAAATTGAAGACCACTGAACTGCACAATATGTTCCACTTGCTGTAGCACATCTACAATTCAAATTAAAGACCACTGAACTGCACAATATGTTCCACTTGCTGTAGCACAACTACAATTCAAATTGAAGACCAATGAACTGCACAATATGTTCCACTTGCTGTAGCACATCTACAATTCAAATTGAAGACCACTGAACTGCACAATATGTTCCACTTCACTTACTGTAGCAAGGCAAGGCATCATGATCATCAACATCACACAATCAAAACAATCATCAACACTACCAGCAACACCACCATAACAATCATCATCACTATCAGTGACACCACCATAACAATCATCAACACTATCAACGGCACCACCATAACAATCATCATCACTGTCAGCGACACTACCATAACCATCATCATCACTATCAGTGACACCACCATAACAATCATCAACACTATCAACGACACCACCATAACAATCATCATCACTATCAGTGACACCACCATAACAATCATCATCACTATCAGCGACAGAACCATAACAATCATCATCACTGTCAGCGACACCACCATAACAACCACCATAACAATCATCAAAACTATCAGCGACACCACCATAACAATCATCAACACTATCAGCGACACCACCATAACAATCATCATCACTATCAGTGACACCACCATAACAATCATCATCACTATCAACGACACCATCATAACAATCATCATCACTATCAGCGACATCACCATAACAATCATCAAAACTACCACAGACACGATTATCACAGCCATCGGCACCACGGCTCGCACAATCATCATCATCATCAAACCTACCTTCAATACAGCCTCTACTGCACTTCCAGACAAAATAAATCTTTTAGACAAACCTATCACTGAAAAGTTCATTGTTTTTTCTTTAAAATACTTTATAAAATGACCCCAGATCTTTTAAGGAGCAACGTCCGTTTAATGAAAAAGTGGAGACCTCGTTTTATACCACTGATCAACTAGATCTATTCTTAGATCTGTGGTTTCAATGCCCAGCTTCGTAGAGGTCTTGTCACAAAGCTCAACATGGTTCAGATGTTTGGGAAACCAACTTTACATTACTTATTTCAGTAATACCTTTGATGCTGTATTGTAAGACTTGCTTCCTGTCAACCTTTTTATACTGAAGCGCTGATATAGGGACCATGCATAGTTCAGCTGGATGTCGGTACTTTAGAACTGGTATGATCAGCTGTGCTGATTAATAGTTAATAATGAAGTATAAACAAGAAAACAATTACATAAAAGTGATGCATACATAGTGATTTTGCCTTCAATTTGGGACAAAACCCTGAAAAATATCGAAAAGGATAATCATTTTTGGCATTAATAGAGCACGTTATCCCCAATAATCTTGAATAGAGCACTTTTTTTTTCATACAATTATAACAAAAGCTGTCATTTATAAAGATTTAAGATTAGTATTTGCTGTCTTGTAAGTCTACAGTCTTTCCTGGACCTGAAGACATTTTAAATGTTTTTGTAGATGCAATAGTTTTTAGTTTCAGTCATTTTAGTAACGCTACCACCAATACTTGTGGTCAGGTCAGTGGCATAGCCCTTGCTACCGGTACCATGTAACCCAGTACTACCTTACACATGTGAAGTCTCCCAGCGACGGACCAGGCGGAGGAGGAAATCTTTCCCAACGACTGTCAAGGCGGAAGAGGATGACCAAAGGGCAGAGGAAGCTGTTATCCTTGGCTGGAAGTCCTCCTAGGAGACGGACCTCCAAAGAAAAAAACCTGCACCTGCCGAAGCTGTCCTACATGTGGCAGTATCTGCACCTGTGGGACTGTGAGCGTCAGTAGGCGAGAGAGTGGGGAAGGGACTGCACAACTCCTCTTCACTAAAAAAAAGTCACCTGTGCTGGTCAGGCAACCAGGCTATGTCGGAACGATGAGCTAGCCCTTCAACACCCAGTTTTCCCAAGCCCTGTGGCGATGGAGAAGTGGTAACGGGGACAGGCATAGGACGCTGCAGGCAGTTCCTAGTCACGACTTTGCACGCTGTGGGGTGATGGTCATCCGCCGTAGACTGGGGCAGATGTGGCGCCCGTATCCTCCCACAGTGTCAGAGCAGCCCTTTTTAGGGACAGCACTGCTCTCCCCACATTGGGAATGGGAGATAAAAGGATCCCTAAACAAAGCCTGCCTCACCTAGTACCTAGTAGGAAACCGCACCTACTTGGACATCCAACACTAGCAGTCGAAAACAACAGAATAAAAGAACTAGGAGTCATGCCCTAACTCTGGGTGCCTGAAATGTTCGCACCCTTTCAGACCAGAAAGGTGCACAGCGCTCACTGCTAGAATGCTTGATCGCTACTAGGTGGACACAGCAGCCCTGAGCAAAACCAGGTTTGCCAGTGAAACCGAGCTGGAGGAAGCTGGAGGGTGCTATACCTTCTACTACATTGGGAAGCCAGATGGCACCCCAAGAACCTCACGCGTGGGCTTTGCCATACGAATCAAACTTGCACGACAGCTTGACAGCCTTCCACATGGGATAAACGATAGGCTGATGACCTTGCATCTGAAGCTGTCCAAGGATTGCTGCTCGACAGCTATCAGCTGCTATGCTTCGACGATGACCAACCCTGATGACATCAAAGAAGCTTTCTACAAAGAGCTCAGCCACATCATTTCGGCAGTAGACAGAAAGGACAGGCTGATCATCCTTGGGGATTTCAATGCCTGCGTCAGCGTGGACTTCTTCTCATGGCCAAAAGTTCTAGGACAGCACGGCACTGACAAGTGCAACTCCAACGGACTGCTTTTGCTCTTGCTCTGCGCGCAGCATGGACTGACCATCACCAACACCCTCTTCCAACAAATGGACAAGTACAAGAACACATGGATGCACCCCCACTCCAATCAATGGCACATGCTGGACTATGTGATTGTCCGGCAGAGGGACAGGTAATGTTTCCATTACATGCTGCATGACAGGAGCAGTCTGTTGATCGGACCATCGCCTGGTACGCAGCAAGATGAACATCAGATTTGCATGCAAGCTCCAACCAGCCAGGCAGAAATCCCCTAGGAAGCTGAACATCCACCGCCTCCCTATCACAAAGGACATGCTGCAGCAGCAAATCCAAGCAGCTTTCCAAGAAATTTCTGCATCGACTGATGTAGAAGAGGTATGGAGCACCTTTGGAGATGCTGCGTACACAGCAGCAGCTGACACACTTGGCTTTGTACAGAGGAGCCACAAACACTGGTTTGACGAGAACGACTCTGGAATCTCCTAGCTCCTGAACACACTGCATATTCGGCATCAGGATCACATTTCTGATAAAGACTGCCCGAGGAAGAAGAACCAGTTCTTGCAAACCAATCAACTCATACAGAAGAGGCTGCATGAAATGAAGAACATCTGGTGGGATAGAAAGTCCAAAGAGCTTCAGTCCGCTGCTAATGCTCACAACATGAAGACCTTCCATGATGGTCTCCGAGCTGTGTATAGGCCGAGAGTCACAGGATCAACCCCTGTCTGAGCCTTTGACCAGACCACCCTCCTGACAGACAAGAAAGACATCCTTGCCCGCTGGGCAGAGCACTTCAACACCCTCCTCAACAGGGACTCGTCCATATCTGACGAGGTAATTGCAGCCCTCCCACAGCTACCAGTCAATGATTCGCTAGCTGCCCCTCCCACCAAGGCCGAGACCAGGAAGGCTCTGATGAAGCTGACAGTTACGAACCTGTGACGGCGATGATACCCTATAAATATTTCACAAAATGCCAAACACTTTATTGAAGAAATGTCACGCAGCTAAAAAAAATAACAACACTCTCCAAAAACGCTCCAAACGTCATTTTTTACAAGGACTGCAAAACATCAACAATCCAATTCAAGAGACATCACTCTCTCTTTGTAGAAGTAGCACAACTACAAATTCCAGACAATCAGAACTTCAAATTCCTGACAATTGGAACTGCAAAATCCAATCAATCAAAACTAAAAATTGTAGGCTATAAGAACTACAAATTCAAGGCCTGTGGAAAACCCCGAAAATTCACAAACTCCAAACATTAAGTCCAGCAAGAAAATGGCAACTGATTAAAGTCAGAGAGATAGGCCTATGACAATGTAATTGAGCAATGTGATTCATCAATTGAAAAAAAAAAGATTATTAATCAGTCTGAAAAAATCCAGGTCATTTAAACCTTTCGCCACTTCTCTGTCAGTCAGCCTGCCCAGAGTGAAACTAATCAGCTTAGCCAGAGCACAGCCAGAAACTTGCCTGTGCACAAGATCGACCAAGACACATGGGGGTTGCTGAACTCAAATTACAATATCACTTTAACCACCCAATCAATCTCAGTGAATTTAATGCAAAGAGGTAGTTGCATATTGTCAATAATGCTTCTGAAAATCGATTTTTATCTTCACACATCGCAGCCCGCTTGAAGCAGTAACACGCTACCTTTTCCGTCCACGGCTTTCTTCCTCTTCGTCAGTGTTGTCAGTTTGTTTCGTCATTCGGACGGAATGGCGAATCAGCACACTTCCACAGAGTTACTATCAGCAGCGAACTGAGAGTTTTGACTTTCATTCACAATAATATTTACAGCGTCAGCTAAAGTATACTGACGAGAAGCACGAATTCCGCTAGAAGTACTGGGCTGAGCGTCCATAGCAAGTGTTGAGGGACGGCAGTTCGGCTTGCTTCGTTTGCCGTCAAAACAGGCGGTGAAAATGACACATCCCGTTCCAAAACAAAGGCAATACGATATCGAGGCTGAAGGTGAAGGACTGACCTTTCACCTTTGTGTGATTCAAGGCAGAGAAGAGCATCATGGGAAGTCACTCTAATAGTTTTGTCAGCGGGCATCGCCTACAGTAGTGAACCCCTGCAGTCGGCAGGCGTCGCCTCAAGTGGCGTAAGGTTTAAACTTCAAAACTGCAGATTATATGAGAGTGTGCGTGAAAGAGAGAGAGAGAGAGAGAGAGGAAGGAAGAAAAAGAGACAGAGAGAGAGAGAGAAAGATACAGAGAGAAGCTATGGAGGGAATGAGGTGAATGAGGTTGCAGAGAGAAACAGAGGCAGACACACAAAGTCAGACAGACAGACAAACAAACTCACTATCAGCCTCAGTAAAGAATCAAGGGCAGGCAGGCAGACAGAGGAAAGAGAAGGACCCCACTCACGGCACAAAAGTCCGTCACGTTTAGCCACGCCAGGTCTGCACGTGCACGTGTTGTCAACACACTGCGCACCCGCCACACAGCTTTCGTTGTTGCAGTCTTCATCCACCGACAGTGCTGCAACAAAGACAGTGCTCTGCTTTTAAGACTCTAGGTCTGAAGATGAAGATCTCATGCACGCGCGCGCACACACACACACACACACACACACACACACACAGAGTCTTTTCCCAGTCTAATAGGTATATAATTTCTTGTGCAAAGCTGTTACATTGATACACAATTCAAATCAACACAGTCTTTTCCCTGTCTAATAAGTATATAATTTCTTGTGCAAAGCTGTTACATTGATACACAATTCAAATCAACAGTCTTTTCCCTGTCTAATAAGTATATAATTTCTTGTGCAAAGCTGTTATATTAACACATAATTCAAATCAACACACAGTCTTTTTACCTTTCTAATAAGTATATAATTTCTTGTGCAAAGCTGTTACATTGATACACAATTCAAATCAACAGTCTTTTCCCTGTCTAGCAAGTATATAATTTCTCGTGCAAAGCTGTTATATTGATACACAATTCAAATCAACACACAGTCTTTTCCCTGTCTAATAAGTATAATTTCTTGTGCAAAGCTGTTATATTGACACGCAATTCAAATCAACACACAGTCTTTTGACCTTTCTAATAAGTATATAATTTCTTGTGCAAAACTGTTACATTGATACACAATTCAAATCAACAGTCTTTTCCCTGTCTAATAAGTATATAATTTCTTGTGCAAAGCTGATACGCACTTCAAATCAACACACAGTCTTTTCCCTGTCTAATAAGTATATAACTTCTTGTGCATAGCTGATACGTGTGGTTCGTCCGTCGCGATCGACGAGGACCATCTAGTCATCCTGGGGGTGGGTGGGTTGGGCTCTGTAGGTGCGCAGATGACTGGTCAGGCCAATCCGCGCCTGGAAGGTTCTGACGCAGTGTGGACAGGGGATGGTGGCGGCTGTCGGGGACTTGCTGGCACTGCTTTTCCTGGCCTGTCTGCATTGCTCTGCTGCAGCGATTTTGTTGGCCTCACAGAAAGGATGACTGATGACTTGCCCGATGACTTTGTTTATAGTGAGGAGGAGTTGCGCACCGTTGACCTCACTCTCTTGTCCGAGACCGTCTGTATCCAGTGGCAAGACGAAGTCAAGACGACTGGAGATGGAAACAGATGCAGTGGATGACCAGGATGTCCTATGTGCCTCATCCTGCCCTCAGCACTCCACAGTGCTCTGCTGCAAGCCTTCCTCTCCGTTGAACCATGAAGGTTTCTTCCGCAGAGTCTGCCGGATCCAGTCTTCACATGCTTGGGTAGACAAGCCCTAACTCACCGAGGGTTTGAGACCCGTCGGCTACCCTCAGCTAGTTTAGCCAACCTGTCAAAGCCGTTGCCCGGGGGTTGGGCGTTGCTGCATGCTAGCAGCTTCTAGGACCCATAGGTGAGACTGGGTGCCGGTGGGGACCAACAGAGGACAAACCACTCCCGGAAGAGCGTGACAAGCCCCCCCTCTAGAGGTACTACCCCTCTCGTGCACCCCCTAACCCCCTATATTGATACACAATTCAAATCAACACAGTCTTTTCCCTGTCTAATAAGTATCTAATTTCTTGTGCAAAGCTGTTATACTGACACACAATTCAAATCAACACACACAAAAAAAAAAACATACAGGCAGAAACACTGGTGTGTGTCCATCGAGATCGATGATGACCATCGTTGTCATCCAGCTGGGGGATGGGGGGAGGGTGGTGGTGGGGTGGGGAGGGGAGGATGCTCATGAATCTATCTGTGAATGCGCAGATGGCTGAATAGTCCAATCTGCGCACGAAATGTTCGCTGACAGTTGGGGCAGACAAAGACAGGCATACCATTGTCAGGGAACTTGTTTGCCCGTGACTTTCTGGCCTGCCTCTTCTGAACAGCTGCAGCAGTCCTGTTGGCCTCGCACAACTTGGCGCCTTTGTGCACAGCAGCACGCCATTTGTCACGGTCCACTGCAGATTCCTCCCAGGAGTCAGGGTTGATATCAAACGCTTTCAGAGAGACTTTCAGAGTATCTCTGAAGCGCTTCTTCTGACCTCCGTGTGATCTCTTCCCTTGTTGCAGCTCGCCATAGAAGAGCCTTTTGGGCAGCCGATGGTCTGGCATGCGTGCCACGTGTCCAGCCCAGTGAAGCTGGGACTGCATCAGGATGGTGAAGATGCTGGGAAGGGTGGCTTTTGCGAGCACCTCTGTGTCTGGGGTCTTGTCTTGCCACTTGATGTTCAGTAGCTTCCTGAGGCATGTTGTGTGGAAGTGGTTCAGCTTCTTGGCATGTCGTTGGTACACTGTCCAAGTTTCGCAGGCGTACAGTAGTGTGGGGAGAACTACTGCTCTGTAGACCTTTAGCTTGGTCTCAAGACTAATGCCTCTTCTGTTCCAGACATTTGCATTGAGTCTACCAAAAGTTGCGCTTGCTCTTGCAATCCTGACGTTCACTTCATCGTCGATGGTCGCATTTCGTGACAGTGTGCTGCCAAGGTATGTGAACCGCTCCACCGCACTGAGTCTCTGACCGTTGACTGTGATGTTGGGCTCAACGTAGGGTTTCCCTGGGGCTGGCTGATGGAGAACTTCAGTTTTCCTCGTGCTGATGGTAAGGCCGAAGTTCCTGCTGGCAGTGGCAAACTTGTCAACGCTGAGTTGCATGTCAGCTTCAGATCCAGCGTTGAGAGCACAATCATCAGCAAACAAAAAGTCTCTGATGATGTCTGTCATGACCTTCGTTTTTGCTTGAAGCCTTCTGAGGTTAAACAACTTACCATCTGTTCGGTACTTTAGGCCGATTCCAACATCGCCATCTCTGAAGGCATCAGTTAGCATTGCAGAGAACATGAGGCTGAACAGCGTTGGAGCCAGGACGCAGCCTTGCTTGACGCCATTTGTGACAGCAAAAGGAGCAGATGTTTCGCCTTTGTCCTGGACTCGAGCCTGCATGCCTTCATGGAATTGGCTGACCAAGGAAATAAATTTCCGAGGGCATCCGTACTTGGCCATGATCTTCCACAATCCCTCTCTACTCACGGTGTCGAAGGCCTTAGTGAGGTCGACATAGGTGGAGAACAGATCAGCATTTTGCTCCTGACATTTCTCTTGCAGCTGCCTTGCAGCAAACACCATGTCGGTGGTTCCGCGCTCTTTCCAGAATCCACATTGGCTCTCAGGCAAATGACCTTGGTCAAGGTGTGCTGTGAGGCGGTTTAGTAGGATCCTGGCAAGTATCTTGCCTGTGATGGAGAGCAAGGAAATGCCCCGATGGTTATCACAGGCTTGCCGGTTCCCCTTTCGCTTGTACAAGTGAATGATAGATGCATCTTTGAAATCCTGGGGGATCATCTCTTCTTTCCACATGAGTGAGTACAGCTGATGGAGCTTCTCAGTCAGCACAGTGCCTCCATCCTTGTATACCTCTGCTGGTATGGAGTCTGAGCCAGGTGTTTTGCCACTGGATAGCAGACGAATTGCTTTCTGGGTCTCAAGAGGTGTTGGCGGATCGTCCAGTGCTTCGTTGATGGGGACTTGTGGGAGACGGTCTATGGCTTCATCATTTATGGAGGAAGGGCGATTTAAGACACTGTTGAAGTGCTCAGCCCAGCGTTCGAGAATTTTCTCCTTCTCGGTGATCAAGGTATTCCCATCTGCACTGAGGAGGGGTGATGATCCTGAGGATGTGGGGCCGTAGACTTCTTTTAAGGCATCATAGAACCTCTTCATATCGTGCCTGTCAGCATATCCCTGGATCTCATCAGCTTTGTCACTCAGCCACTTATCCTGCATCTGGCGTAACGTTTGCTGAACAGTCCTGCGGATGGCATCGTACACATCCTTTTTTGATGTGGACTTTGGGTTGCTCAGGTAGGCTTGATGCAGACGGCGTTTCTCATCCAGAAGCTGCTTGATTTCATCACAGTTTTCATCAAACCAGTCTTTGTGCTTTCTGGTCATGGGTCCCAGGGTCTCCGAAGCTGTACTATAGATCAGCTCACGCAGGGTCCTCCAGTCAGACTCCACATTCTGGTTGTCCAGAGAGGCGGATTCCAGACGATCTTCCAGCAGCTCCACAAAGGACTGTTTGATGGTGATGTTTTTCAGCTTAGCGATGTTGAGCCGTTTTGGAGCCTTCTGGCCTTGGGGGCGTCTCTTGGGCTGGATTCGAATATTCAGCTTCGAGACTACAAGGCGATGGTCTGTCCAACACTCGGCGCCGCACATGGTCTTTGTTACACGTACATCTTGCCTATCCCTTTTCCTGACGATGACATAATCGATGAGATGCCAATGCTTTGAGCGAGGGTGCATCCATGACGTCCTGTTACAGGTAGGGAGGCAGAAAACTGTGTTGGTTATCAGCAGTTCGTGCTCTGCACAGGTCTGAAGCAAAAGCAATCCATTTGGGTTGCAGTGGCCCACACCGTGCTTTCCAATCACTCCATCCCAGGAGATGTAGTCAGAGCCAACTCTAGCATTGAAGTCCCCAAGAATGATGAGCTTGTCTGCTTTAGGGATAGCAGCAATGACAGAGTGAAGGTCCTCGTAGAACTTCGCCTTCACTTCATCCGGGTTGCTCATGGTTGGGGCGTAGGCACTGACAATGGTGAGGTGCTTCTGGCCAGATGCCAGTGGGAGTTTCATGGTCATAAGCCTATCATTGACTCCCTTTGGGATTCCAGCTAGCTTGCTGACAAGTGCTGTTTTTACTGCAAAAACAACGCCAGCCTCACGTCGCTCTTCGCTTCCTCGTCCACTCCACACCTGTCGTTTCGTCGCTCGCCTGTCGCCACAGGACTTGGGGGTGATGAAATGATGAAGGATGAAAGGTCATTTTGGATGACTGATGACTTGCGCGATGAGTTTGTTTAAAGTGAAGAGGAGTTGCGCAACGTCAACCTCACTCTCTCGTCCGGGTCCACCAATTTCCAGTGGCAAGACTAAGTCGAGACGACTGGAGGATGAGCACGGATGCAGTGGATGACCAAGATATCCTTTCGGTGTCTCATCTTGCTCTCTGCACTCCACAGTGCGTTGCTGTAACCGCCTTCCTCTCCGTTGAACCGATAGGTTTCTTCCGCAGATTCTGCCGGATCCAGACTTCGCATGCATGGGTAGACACACCCCGGGGGCCAACTGCGTGTGGCATGCACACAGCACAGTGGAGCTAGATGGCCGTCGGTGGCTCTCCTGAGCCAACGCCCTTTTATGGATCTCCATAAGGGTGTCTAGCCACCCGCCCGCCTCACCAGTCCCGGAAAGGAGCGGTGGGAGTGCCGGTTTAGTCGCCGGCAACCCGACCCTGAACAGGTTGTACTGGATTACAGGTTACCAGTAGCAGATCTAATGACCTGACCTGACCTGCACACACACACACACACACACACACACACACACTGTCACGGGGTGAACGGTCTAAGGGAAACAACTCATTCCCAGTTTTCCAATTTTGTTACGGGGATTGTCTCCCTTGAGTGGAATGACCGATTTCCTCTTTTGCAGTGAAGCTAATTTTTTATGTTGTGAGAATTGTTATTTGGCCACTCTCATTATTAGAATTTGCATAGGGGTGACAGGATATGTATTATTGAGGTGATTTGTGGGTGGAAGAAAGGATTTGGTTTATAAGAGAGGCTGTCTTCCCTTTCCGGTTGTGAGATGGTAGGGCCTTTTGGAAAATATCCCTTTTTGTATTAGGAAGAGGGGGAAGTGAGGCATTCTTGAGCTGGAAGAGCTGATAGAACATTCAAGTGGATGTTGGTCCATGTTTGATGGGACTTGGGCTTAGTGGGGAATCAGTGCTTTGATTCTCAGGCTAAGTGTGAACACTTCTGTGGAGGTGTGTTTCACTGGAGAGACTGGTAAGGGAAAAATATTTTTCTGTTGTTGCTAGTGTGTGGAAGTGTGGGTTGAGTTAAAAATAATATATATATATTTTTCTGTTGTGGTGTTGTGAACTTTTAACAACTGTATTGTTGAGAAAAAAAAAATGATTATAGTAATAATCTTGAAATTAATTCAGGGATGTTAATAATTTTTGTTTGGTTGGAACAGAATGTTCCCTTAAATTTAGTTTTGTCTGAGCCGCTGAATGGAGGCTCAGACATGGAGGGGGAATTCTGTGACAAGAGGGGTGAAACCAGGATACTCTTGTCCAGATCTATCGGGTCCTGGGGAGGCCAATCCAGCGAATCTCGGGGAGAGACCGACTCGGCGAGTTTTGAAGGAGGGCCACGTGTTCGACTGGAAGCAGCAGCACGAGGCTCAACATTGGCTGGCGACCAACCGGGTGTGGAGACATCGGGTGTGGGGTCATTGTCGGCAAACGTGTTGGAGAGGCCAGACTGGGGCAGCTCCGAAGAGGCAACTGCGTCTACAGATGAGTAGAACTGTTGGAAGTTTTCCCCTCCCTAGCTAATTTCAGTGGCCATGATGTGTGAGTCATGAAATATTGGCTCTAGACTCGGGAATTGTGGACTTTATAAAGGACATTGGATTGGTCTATTACTATAAGAGAAAAGTTTGGAAGAAAAGTCAGAGTAATAAAAAAATTGTGGAATTGTTAATTGGGCTGGTCTATTTTGTACTGCATGTTGTTTTTTTTCTTTGGTACTAAACGTTGGGTGATGGGTGTATTTTTGGTTGATGTGGAAATTGGTAATTAGAACAACTGCCAGTTTGAAGCAAGCAAACTCAATTGAAGTAGTGTTGCCCCTGCTAGTAAACACTAGATAATCCGAGCTAGACTAGCAGGGTCACACACACACACACACACACACACACACACACACAGATCCACCAACCTACCTGCTCTCGTTTCCCACTCACCACATTGACCATAGGGGTCACAGACGGTCCCGGCGCTACAGGACCCCTGTCTTTCATCGTTGCATTTGCCTCCCAGTTTCAGTTCTGAACCACAGCCACAAATGATAATGTTACTGAACCACATTCAATAATAATGTTACTGAACCACATCCACCAATGATAATGTCACTGAACCACAGCCACCAATGATAATGTCACTGAACCACAGCCACCAATAATAATGTTACTGAACCACATCCAATAATAATGTTACTGAACCACAGCCACCAATGATAATGTTACTGAACCACATCCAATAATAATGTTACTGAACCACAGCCACCAATAATAATGTTACTGAACAACATCCAATAATAATCTTACTGAACCACATCCAATAATAATGTTACTGAACCACAGCCACCAGTTATAATGTTACTGAACCACAGCTACCAATAATAATGTTACTGAACAACATCAAATAATAATGTTACTGAAATACATCCAATAATAATGTTACTGAACCACAGCCACCAGTAATAATGTTACTGAACCACAGCCACCAGTAATAATGTTACTGGACCACAGCCACCAATAATAATGTTACTGAACCACATCCAATAATAATGTTACTGAACCACAGCCACCAATAATAATGTTACTGAACCACAGCCACCAATAATAATGTTACTGAACCACATCCAATAATAATGTTACTGAACCACAGCCACCAATAATAATGTTACTGAACCACAGCCACCAATAATAATGTTACTGAACCACATCCAATAATAATGTTACTGAACCACATCCAATAATAATGTTACTGGACCACAGCCACCAATAATAATGTTACTGAACCACATCCAATAATAATGTTACTGAACCACATCCAATAATAATGTTACTGAACCACATCCAATAATAATGTTACTGAACCACATCCAATAATGATGTCACTGAACCACAGACTGGAGCAGCCCACCAAGAACCGTCTCAAACGTCAGAGCCTCAATCACCAGTATAAAGCACTTAGAGCACAGCACAGTGATGTTCTGGCGGAAAAAGGGGAGTCTTGCACTGACCTTGCCTTGCCTGACTGGAGGCTTGACCAAGAGATAGAGGCCACCATCAGCCTCAGAGTTCCTGGCATCACCACCAAAGACCAGCAACCAGCCACTCTCAGGATCCTGACTCTGGCCATGATAGAGGAGTCCTACCCAGCCAGCTCCTGGACCCATGTATACACGGACGGATCAGCGGAGGAAGCCACACACAACGGAGGCAGTGGTGTCTACGTCAGATTTCCCGATGGAGAGCACAGCAGCATCGCACTCCCTGGAGGAAAGCTCTGCTCCAATTTTAGAGCTGAAGTCCTGGCCATCAAAACAGCAACAGAATTCCTCTCCTCCTGTGGAAAGCCCCTTGGCAGGATCTCCATCTTCACTGACTCCATGTCCACACTCCAGGCCCTTGACTCCCCTGATCCTGGTCCACTTATCCAGTCCCTTAAGGCCTCCCTCACAACCCTTACCCAAACAGCCCCAACGACCCTCCCGTGGGTGCCTGCACATGTAGGCCTCCCAGGCAACGAGCGTGCAGACCACCTCGCTAAGGAAGGAAGCCAGCTCACACAGCCAACTATTCCTGCCACATATGAGGAAAAAAAAACTCTCCTCCGCAGCAGATTCCGAAGAGGCTGGGTCACCCTGAACGGAGGCTACCAGGCACACCAAGATCCCATCAGGACACTGGAGAGAAGACACCAGACTACCATTTACCGCCTTCGCACAGGACACTGCGGCCTCCGAGCACACCTGAAGAGGATTGGAGTGGCAGCCACATCCCTATGTGATTGCGGCCAGGTTGACCAGACCCCATCCCATATTCTCCAAGACTGCCCCCTGTATGAGAAGATGCGGCAGCAGTCCTGGCCTGGGGGTGCTGACCTCAACACCAAGCTCTGGGGGACGGCAGCCGATCTTCACCGGACGTCCGAGTTTGTGGCATCCCTCGGACTTCGACCCTGACTGCGTAGCTGTCGAACGCAAAGAAGAAGAAGAAGAAGAAGATGTCACTGAACCACAGCCACCAGTAATAATGTTACTGAACCACAGCCACCAATAATAATGTTACTGAACCACAGCCACCAGTAATAATGTTACTGAACCACATCCAATAATAATGTCACTGAGCCACAGCCACCAGTAATAATGTTACTGAACCACAGCCACCAATAATAATGTTACTGAACCACAGCCACCAGTAATAATGTTACTGAACCACAGCCACCAATAATAATGTTACTGAACCACAGCCACCAGTAATAATGTTACTGAGCCACAGCCACCAATAATAATGTTACTGAACCACAGCCACCAATAATAATGTTACTGAGCCACAGCCACCAATAATAATGTTACTGAACCACAGCCACCAATAATAATGTTACTGAACCACAGCCGCCAATAATAATGTTACTGAGCCATGGCCGCCAATTACAATATTGTTACCTGAACAACGGCCACTAATTATAAGAAAGTTACTGTACCACGGCCACCAATTATAATGTTCCTGACCCATAGCCACCAATCATAATGTTGCTACTGAACCACAGTCACCAATTACGATCATGTCCCTGAACCACAACAACCAATTATAATAAAGTTCCTGAACCACGGCCACCAATTATAATGATGTCCAAATTAGTAACCACATGGCAACAGCAGTCTTAAAGATGAATTTCCTTTCAGGACGATGGAGAAATACCACATACACCTTGGAACTGACAATGCACTATCATGTTCACTTATTGGCTGGATCAGAAAGGAAGTATTTTTGTTTTGTTGTACAAATGTGTGAACACTTGTGATCTGCCTTGATGTATTACTGAGTGTTGTGTGGGGTTAATAATAATAACAATAATAATAATAATGGTATTTATATAGAGCTGAATCTTGTGCAGAGACAAATCAAAGTGGGGGGGGGGGGACAGAGTGAGGGAGGGAGGTCAACTGCAGTGACCATCACCAACAACGTGAGACATGTTGTCATTGCTTCAAAGTGATGAGAGAGAGAGAGAGGGGGAGAAAGGGGAGAGAGAGAGAGAAGAGATGAGAGAGAGACAGAAAGAGAGAGAGGGAGCACAGAGAGAGGAAGGCTTACTGCAGGTGTCAGACATATCACAGATGGTGCCAGAGACACAGAGCGCACTAGAGGTACAGCTGCTGTCCACGTCATGTTCTGCAACACACACACTGGTCACACATCGTTGTGAAGACGTTGGGGTGTGGTGTGGTGTAGTGTAGTGTAGTGTAGTGAAGTGTAGTACTTTTTTCACAAAAGATTTCTCTGTGTGAAATTCAAGCTACTCACTCTGGATAGAGCCCGTTACCACAGTACAGCACTTTCCCTGTTTGCTTTTTTCTGTCTGCAAGTGCATTTCTTTTACAAGTGAAGTGTGTTTTCCTACAGACTTGTGCCAGGGCAACCCTTTGTTGTTATGGGTTCTTTATGTGCAATGAGTACATGTTGCACATGGGAACTCGATTAATCGTCTCATCCGAAAGACTAGCATCCATCCCATCACTCAAGGTCTACCGGAGGGGGAGAAAATTCTGGAAAATGTGGGAATCGATCATATACCATCAGATTCTCTGGCTTCCTATGCCACCACTCCACTGGGCTGATGGGGTAGGTTGGTGTGGTGCAGTGTGATGTGGTGTGGTTTGATGCAGTGAGGCAGGATGTAATGTGGTGTGTGCACTGGGCTTGAACATTTTTATTCCTTTTTCTCCAGTAAGGAAAGAAATGGATGTGAGTGGGTGGACAGAGACATACAGACACAGACAGAGATAAAAAGCCAGACACACAATGTCTGTGCGTGTGTGTTTGCTTGTGTGTGTGTGTGTGCGCGCGTGTGTGCGCACACGCGTACGTGTGTGCGTGTGTGTGTGCGCGCACACGCGTACGTGTGTGTGTGCGTGTGTGTGTGCACGCACACGCGTACGTGTTTGTGTGTGTGTGCACGCGTACATGTGAGTGTGTGTGCCTGTCTGTCTGTGTGCATGTTGCTATTATGCAAAATTTCACAATCCACTGTATACAGAAAAAATACAGGAAAGCAGCATACTACACTTTATACATAAAACAAACACAACACACAGTAAATGGGAAAACAACACACTTACTACACAGGACACAGAAAGACAACATACTTACTACACAGGCCGTCATCACAAACTGTTCCCTTGAGACATTCATTATTGTCTGGTTCACACGCCTGCCCCAGTGCCTTTTCTGCACACATTCATGTCAACCAACACCCTTTCTGCACACCATGATATCACTCAACACCTTTCTGCACACCATCATATCAACCAACACCCTTTCTGCACACCATGATATCAACCAACACCCTTTCTGCAAACCATGATATCACTCAACACCCTTTCTGCAAACCATCATATCAACCAACACCCTTTCTGCACACCATGATATCACTCAACACCCTTTCTGCACACCATGATATCACTCAACACCCTTTCTGCACACCATGATATCACTCAACACCCTTTCTGCAAACCATCATATCAACCAACACCCTTTCTGCACACCATGATATCACTCAACACCCTTTCTGCACACCATCATATCAACCAACACCCTTTCTGCACACCATGATATCACTCAACACCCTTTCTGCACACCATAATATCAACCAACACCCTTTCTGCAAACCATCATATCAACCAAGACCTTTCTGCACACCATGATATCAACCAAGACCTTTCTGCACACCATGATATCAACCAACACCTTTCTGCACACCATAATATCAACCAACACCCTTTCTGCAAACCATCATATCAACCAAGACCTTTCTGCACACCATGATATCAACCAGCACCTTTCTGCACGCCATGATATCAACCAACACCCTTTCTGCACACCATAATATCGACCAACACCTTTCTGCACACCATGATATCAACCAACACGTGTCTGCACACTATCATATCAACCAGCACCTTTCTGCACACCATGATATCAACCAACACCCTTTCTGCACACCATAATATCAACCAACACCTTTCTGCACACCATGATATCAACCAGCACCTTTCTGCACACTATCATATCAACCAACACCCTTTCTGCACACCATCATATCAACCAACACCCTTTCTGCACACCATGATATCAACCAACACCCTTTCTGCACACCATGATATCAACCAACACCCTTTCTGCACACCATGATATCACTCAACACCCTTTCTTCACACCATAATATCAACCAACACCCTTTCTGCACACCATGATATCAACCAACACCCTTTCTGCACACCATAATATCAACCAACACCTTTCTGCACACCATGATATCAACCAGCACCTTTCTGCACACTATCATATCAACCAGCACCTTTCTGCACACTATCATATCAACCAGCACCTTTCTGCACACTATATCAACTAACACCCTTTCTGCACACCATCGTATCAACCAACACCTTTCTGCACACCATGTACCATGATATCAACCAACACCTTTCTGCACACCATGTACCATGATATCAACCAACACCTTTCTGCACACCATGTACCATGATATCAACCAACACCTTTCTGCACACCATGTACCATGATATCAACCAACACCTTTCTGCACACCATGTACCATGATATCAACCAACACCTTTCTGCACACCATGTACCATGATATCAACCAACACCTTTCTGCACACCATGTACCATGATATCAACCAACACCTTTCTGCACACCATAATATCAAATGATGCCATGTATTATGAAGAAATATCACATGAAACAGGATTCAATCGTATTTGGTTGCAGCAAGGCATTGGAAATATCGAAACGTTTCTAAGTTTCAGCAAAGACTTACTGATTTCCTTATCCAGGAACATTCCCATCCACTCAGAGATTGGGACAGCTGAGAAATTCACAGCTTGTCGCTCTCTAGAAGACAGTGGACTTGAACTCCCACCCAACCAAGTTCTTACACCCAGACAATACAAACACATACCACAACAAAAAATAGTTCACACATATTATCTTATTCAGCCACACATCAAAAGTCAGGCACATCGTTTGACTAGTGCAGTAGAGGGACTTAAATATAAATCAATGATAACAACATTCCCAAACACAATATTTGATGCATCAAAATAACGAATGAATGGATTAAAAAATCACAAAAAAACCAGAACATGAAGACATGGCCATCCAGTGAAAACTGGTAAGCAGAATGTGATGAGCACACTTTAGACATTTGATAAAGAAAAAAACTGAAGCACTCAGATGCACAACACAAGAAGAGAAAAACGATGACATGGATGGCGAAGACAGAAGAAAAACGATGATGATGAAACTAGGGGGCACGAAAGCCAACGACGACAGTGATGAGGAGAGGGCAGCAGGAAGACAGCAGCCAACAGACAACCGGAGCACCAACTCTGCCTGGCCAGCACAGGCTGAAGGGCAATGGCCTAGGAAGTGGGACACTGCAAACCTACATTTATTACCCTTCTGGTAGGGTAACCCTGGACCCTTCTCAATGAACATACAAGATAAAGTGGCAAAAGATTCAACCAAGTTAAAGCGGGATATGAAAATTTTTATTAAAAAAAAATATATATTGATATAATATTCCGTTTGAACCCCCTCCCCCTTCACTCTCACTAGTGAAAACATTTTCTGAAGGAAGACCCTGTACAAATTCGTGATGGAATAAGTGGAAAAAAGCTGTAGTTTTGAAATCATTTATCAGTGACGGTTCAGCCTTGTAAGTAAAGGGGTTCACAAGGAAAAGGTAAAGCCATTCCTCAGTGGCTGAAATTCTATAAGGATATAGATTGAAAAACATTGTCGCCATACTTTAAAAACATTTGTGTTGTTATACTTCTATGACAATAGAGGAAAAGAAAGTGAGCCTGGCTTACTTTTCTAGCAATAGCCCCCACCTCCCAATGAATGAAATCAAACTTCACTATCTGTCAATCCTATTAACAGAACAGGACAAACGAACAAAGAAACAATACCTTTCACAGCCATCTGACACTAAGGACAAACCACAAGAGATATGATCAACTATTATAACTGTGAAACTCACCGGCCAACCGGGTACTACTACGTGGACACTGGAAAAAGTAACAGACGACACACGTCCAGCAGGGTACTCCTACCCTCTTAGCTGGAGCACTCAGAACATAGAAACACAGAATCACGGCCACAAGGAGGTAAAAACAATCCCCACATGAGGGTGCCAGCCAACTGGGCAAAAATCCTCAAACCCCAAATGGGTACGACTTTCCTCTAGGAAGGCCGCGGACACAAATCCTCGAAAACTGCCACGGAATGTTTATCAAGGTGAATCCCAATCCCAACATGTTGTCAAGGACTCCCCTTCTCCCTGCCTCCACCCATTTAGCCTCCACTGTATTGTGGCCCCAGCCCATGTACAATGAAATGTTTCAGTTCACACACACACACACACACACACACACACACACACACACACACACACCAACGTACTTAGCTGCTGCTCTACGTGCATAAGGTGTGCATTTTAACATTTTCAGTAAAATATATGTACAGGATAAACTGGACCACTTGATCATTTGCATCCAGTGTGCACACCATGGACACTTTCTTTCAATTCACATGTGTTACACAACAGTGATGAAGGCATACATACTGCAATCAAAGCTTGTGTCACTGGAGTATCCCTTGGAGCACTGACAGACACCATCAATACATTCAGCGTTGGGGTCATCACAGATGGCTTCCCCATCCGTCTTGTTGCAAGATCCCCCGGTCTTCTTGGGCTTGGGGGCTGCACACACACACACACACACACACACACACACACACACACACACACACACACACACACAGAAAGAGAGAGAGAGAGAGAGAGAGAGAGAGAGCTAATTCATAATGCTATCATGAGAGGAAAAGTTTTCATGGCTCACATGGGATTTCCATTCGTTTAAAACAAAGGAAAAAGGACACCTCAAACAATTTTTAATGTTTCTGAACTGCTCATCTACAGCACTCAGATGCTGTTGGAAACACGTCCTTGCTTAAGTCCACCTGGTTCACATTTAACCCATACCTATACTCCATGGAACAGCCAGCAGGAGTACAGACATACAACAGATTTTCCCAAACTTAAAGAAACAGGTGATGATGATTTTTCTTCTGCCAGAGCCTAAAATTAAAGCTATTTAGGCAGCAAAAAAGCAGACATGCAGGACGAAACAGCACAGAACGAACGATAACCCATTTCTCTCACCACAGGTTTTGTTGGTGGTCTCAGCAGCCATCTCTGGGTCACACTGACACTGCTCTGCCTCACACTTGGACCCCGACACACAATATTCAACAGAGGCACTGGTGCACTCAGAGCCCACTGGAAACCCTAAATAAAACACATGACCAATAAACTTGCGCCAGTTAATGATATAAATCATGTGATAGTCATGTTAGTACTCTAATTCAAACATTATTTTTGAACAGTGGTTCTATTTCTAATTTGTGATGCATTTTCTCAGCTTCATCAGTCACCCCCACAGCTAGAACTGATGTTCTAGTGTCTCAGACAGGGGAGTGCATTGCAGATCTAAAGGACTGGATGACTCAACAAGCTGCGACTAAATAACGACGAGATTGAACTGATGACTGCCTCTCCAAAACGTTTCACCAACATCCTTCTCTACCTGATGTTCTGATTAATATCTCACTGTTTCTTTTTCTTCTTCACTTCGCAGTCTTTGTGCAATTCTTGACCGGTCTTTACCGGTCACCTGTTTCTGATCAAACAGACTACAAGCTATCTACTGACACTTTCTCCAGACAGTAGGTCTGGACCAGTTATCTTTCTGAACTCCTCCATATCTGTACTCCATCTCGCCAGCTCCACTCTTCTTCTGATACTGGACTTTTTTCATGATACCAAACGTCAGAACTAAGGCTTACGGACATTGATCGTTTTCTTTCAAGCCCCAAAGACGTGAAACAGACTCCCTGACAACCTCCGAAATTCTCACTCCCTCGCCTCCAAATCTGGCCTCAAAACTCGCCTCTTCTCTCAGCAATACGTTTTCTGTGGCATATGCATCCAAACGTCCTGAACATGTGGAATGCTTGACTATGTGTGCACAGATATGTTTGTGTTCACATGTGCATGTATGTGAGAATGTGCATGATTTATGTACGTGTGTTTGTGTGTGTGTTTGAGCCTGCACATGCCCATGTTGGTGTGTGTGTATGCATGCAAAGGGAGGGAGGTGGGTATGTATGCATGTTTTAATGTATGTTCACATGTATTTATGTTTCCTATTTATGTGTGTGTGTGTGTGTAGTTTGCTAGGTGCATTTTGGTGTGTACATACAACATTGATGTAAAGTGTTATGAATGTAACCATGTGTTTTGTAAAATACATGGAGCAGGTTTTGATGTGCTTGTGCATTGTGTGGCAATACCCTCCACAGATGTACTTCAGTGACTATCTGTGCAGGTGTCTGTATTTCTCAGGCCTGGCTTGTAATGACTTTGTTACGTCGTGCAGACATAACGTAATTCTACACAGCAGAACTGAGACAAACAGACAGACGGACAAATACAGACAATGAAAGAGAGAGAGAAGAGAGCTACTCACGGCACTTGAGTAATGCATCACACACACTGCCCATTCCGCACAGACCTGCCCTGTAACCGCTACAGTCCTGGTTCAAGTACAGCCCTGGACAGGGGAGAGAACCAATGGGTCAAACACAGAACTGAATAACTGAAGAAAGGCAGGAAGCAAGGATGAATGAAGGAACAATGGAAAGAAAAAAGAAAGAACAAGAGAGACAAAGCTTCATGGTCACATGTCATTCATGCTGATTGAAACAACGAAACAAAAAACACGGGAGGCAGGGAGGGGTTAGGGGGGTGGGGGGCGAGGGGAGGTATCTGTTAACATCACTTGCATGCATCCATCTGAATCCTGTTTTTGGCTCAGCATCAGAAATAATTGTTGTCGAACCCAAAGTTGTGAGTGTAAAAGGGGCTGTTCCCACCTGAAGCTGCTCACACAAATGGTTCAGCGTCACAGCGTTTCACCACCATGATAATAGAACTTTCAAAGCTTCAAACTCCCCCTGTCTTCATGGTCATCTCCTGTTTTATTGTTTTCTGCCAAATACAAAATAAATTACTTTATTTACATGATGTTTAAACTGCATAAGTTGACCCAAATTACATTTTTGTTCACAATCAAATGTTGATTTTTGATAAAATTGAAACGTTGCACATAAATGTTAACGCTGAGCTGCACAGTCTTGCCCATATTAAATCAGCATTTTATTAATATCCAAAACTCTTCGCCTGCCAACTTGCCCCGAAGTCGATTTCTGTGATAGAAAATAATATAATATAATATAATAATATGTAAACCCTCTTTTTGCTTCATATGTGTGTTCATACACATCTTGAGTCTCTGTAATCATCATGTTTCAGTTGTCTGTGTGACCGTGTGTGTGTGTGTGCGTCCGTGAAAAACTGGACATTTCTCTTGAAACCCATTGTCATTACCAATGTTTGATTAAACATCAAAAAAAAAAAACAAGAAAGGCAAGGCCTACAAGACTCACTTGTGATACACTTTTTAAAAAATCCAAGCTTTTTATGTATTGAGTATAATGCATTTACTGTTATATTTATATTTTTTGTATTCTCTAAACTTGGCACTTTGATCTGATATTTGACCCAACAAAAGATCTGTCATTATTCTCATTTTTTGTTCAAACAGGAACTTCTTTTGCTGAGCATGGAAGTTTTATTTATTGCAAACGTTTTGGTGTAGGCAGTAAAACAAGGGAAATTACTCTGCTGGGGAACTTAGTTTGCTTTAAACTGATCTTTCTCATCTTAAACATTACATTTTGAAATTATACTCAAGACATAAAAAGCTTGCTTTTTTTTTTAAAGTGCATCACAAGTGAGTCTTGAAGGCCTTGCCTCTCTTGTTTCAAAATGTAATGTTTAAGATGAGAAAGATCAGTTTAAAGCAAATTAACTCCACTAGCATTACAGAGTAATTTCCCTTTTTTACCCTCTGCACCAAAACGTTTGCAAAATAAATAAAACTTCCATGCTTAGCAAAAGAAGTTCCTGTTTGAACCAAAAATGATAATAATGACTGCTCTAGCTGTTGGGTCAGAATATCAGATGAAAGTGCCAAGTTTAGAGAATACAAAAAATATAAATATAACAGTAAATGCAGTTTGCATATAATTAGGCTTCATTCTTTTTTTGTGTGTGTGTGTGCCCATCCCAGAAGCGCAATATTGTTTTAAACAAGATGACTGGAAAGAAATGAATTTTTCCTATTTTTATGCCAAATTTGGTGTCAACTGACAAAGTAGTTGCAGAGAAAATGTCAATGTTAAAGTTTACCACGGACACACAGACACACACACACACACACACACACACACACACAGACAACCGAACACCGGGTTAAAACATAGACTCACTTTGTTTACACAAGTGAGTCAAAAACCCTTTTATATGTTGTAAGCATGATTGTAAACGTTCCATTTCGTGTGATCTCTTGTTCCTGTCGTTTATACTCCAGATCTGCAAAATTTGATTGCGTCGTTTCTGGTTCATTGCCAGAACGTTTGTTTCTGATTTTAAGACATCATGACATTTGATTTCTTGTCCCCAGTTTAATCAAAACACACAGATTGCCACTAAGACTAACTACACCATCGACATGTTTATTAAATACGAGTATTTTAAAGAGGGATTTTTGTGTGGAGGGAGGGGGAGCTCCAGTCTCATCTTTTTTCCCCCACGTATTTCTTCTTCTTTTTTTTTGTTCCTTTTTTCCTCTTCCTTTTTGTGGGGCCTCCATCCTCCTTTTTTCCACCATCATCTCTCACTTTTTCTTACAGCAGTATCATATTTATCTTTCACATACCATTTTCATACACTTTTAACGATTCATTTTCTTTCATTCTTTCCTACCGTCTGACGTGTCTTGAGGCGTTTTATGTGTGTTCGATGACTGTATACATTTATCAGGGTTTTTGGCTGTTCCAGTGTTCTGCTGTATGCATTCTAAACATATATGGCAAGTGATTACATCTGTCTGGGTTTATTACTGCCCTAGCGTGAGCTGTTTGTTAGACATTGAAGCTTTTCTGTCGTCCATCCTCTCTCTCTCTCTCTCCTTCTCTCCCCCACTCGCTCTCGCTATCTGTCTCCGCCCTCCCCCCTTCCTCACTCTTAACCTAGTACATAACTTTTTTTTTTAAAGTATGTGTGAGCGTGTCTGCAAACAGAGGGAAATAATGAACAAGAATGAACACACTGAAAATTCTAGTTCGCTGCACTTCTTAAGCTGCCTTCTTACTTGAAAAGCTCGTCATCAGAATCGTGCTGCATATGTTAATGCCAGCTACTTTTCCAAGGCAATAGCTGGCGATTAAGTCGGGGAAAGAGGAATGGGTAAAAAAAAATATTTTTTTTTAAAAGTTCGATATATCCGAACATTTACGTAGAAGTTGTTTGGATATTAGTGCGGATCCAGTGTGGCTAAGACTGTGGGGCACAAACAAACACATATCTGCACAAAATCCAGTTATGACGGTGAGCATTAAGATATGATTCAGATCAGCTTATGCTGTTCACACCATGTCATCGTCTGATCGTAGTAATGTAATTGTTAATCCGAAAAGAGATAACACCAGAAAACTAGATTACCTTTTTCTTTTCTTTTTTCTTTTGTGTGTGTGTGTGTGTGTGTGTGTGTGTGTTTGGAGTGTTGGTTACAATGTACCAAAATCGAAAGGCCCTGAGAAAAAACAGAGAAAGTTTGAAACTTTGATCTAGATCTATACTATGTGTAAGAATGCGCGTGTAATCCACAGAACATGATTTCTATAAAAGAACTATCATTCTGTGTGATCTGACCAGAATTTCTTTTTCTTCACTTTTAAATGAGCACAAGCAACAGAATATCAGACTGTCTGGAAACCATGACTGAAGAAAACGCCATTTTCCGACAATAAACTGGAATACCAGCAAGAAAATCTTGCGGATTCGAGGGCAAATGAAAGTAAGAATTCATGATCCGGAAATACGGTTTCACCCAGAAGCTTTACATCCTTGTAAGTGATATCCGTGGAAAGATATTTTATCTATTTGTAAGCCAGATTGTCCGCGAGGCCGGGGGATCCACCGTGCACTCCCTCCCCCAAGAATGATGAAAATGGTCTCTGGTGTATGGTGAACTCATTTTTACCTGTTCCCAAGAAAAAGTATGGATGCACTTGAGCCACAGCCATTGGCACAAGGATATCCTCTCGTGCCCCAGTTAACGAAATTGAAACACGGTCAACTTCATAACCTCAGAGTGTTCTGTGATGATTTCACCATTGTTTTCCACGTGAAGCCACACGATTTGTTGACTTAACGGTAATTGTGAGGCTACCGAGGGACCAACCTGGTGTCCAGAAATTCAACAAGATCTGGTCTCATATCCTCAAACAGCAAATATTTCAAGCATGTGGTTTTGTGGGGGTAAATGACCGTGGACCGTACTGGGTATAATGATTTCACATTTGTGTTTGTTTTCTTTGACTGCTAGACAACTTGGCGAGGGAACAAGATATATAAGTCCCAGATATGTATTCTACAGGTTCAGCATTCAACTGATTTTTCTGATTACAAAGAGCCGCAATCCAGTTAGAGAAGCTTCAAGACATAGCAAAACAGAAACTGCTGGAACCTGCAAACTGGAAAACTTCTGTGCCAATTCCTGAAGACCAAAACCGAGAGCATAGGTACCATGGAGATTGTTATAAACACTTCGAAAGAACCTTTGTCACTGAAACACCTCCGCAGAAGAACAAGAACCTGCTGAACAATCAAGAAATTCCATGCGTCCTCTGAGACATCGGAGAAAGCATTTTTCAGGCCAGACTGCATCTTTTGCACAACAAAGGAAGACAGAAAATTCATCAAAGAAAAAGGTACATGGACAACAAAATGAACCACATCATTTGAATATGAAGACTGGAAGGTGGTATCTCAAGATGCAGAAAAAACACAATGAAGGATGAAAAGCTCTTACATAGATTGAGGTGCTTTGACCTTGCACCTCATGGAGCTGCTACTAAGGTATGGAGTAAGTTTGACACTGACAAGATGGATAGCAGCAGCGCTTCAGGAAAGAACCATCATCCTACGCCTCGGAGATTGGATGTCTGCACCTTCTAAACTATCCATGGGACTGCCACAAGGGTCTCCGCTCTCTCCTGTCCTCTACAATGTCTACACGAAGGGCCTTGCAAACTTAAACAACAATGGAATAGCTCGGGTGCTTACTCTTGCGGATGATGGCCTGGTCTTCAAAACTTCGAAAGATACTCAGGAAAGAACTAAAGCCGTCCAGAAACAACTAAATAATATTGCTCAATGGTGCAAAGACACAGGATCTTCCATCAATCCAGCGAAAGCCCAAACGTTGCTGTGCACCCTCAACAACAGGACCGCGAGCAAATCATCACCTTCTGTGTCATTCGATGGGATTCAGATCGAGAAAACTAAATGCCTACGCTACCTAGGAATACACTTCGACAGGATGCTGACCTTCAGAAAACATACGGAAAATACTGTTCTCAAATGCAAAAAGGGCCTTTCAGTCTTAAAAGCAATGGCAACCAAAGGTATTGAACAAATCCACCTCTTCCTGCTATACCAATCACTCGTCCTCAGTGTGATCGACTACGGACTTGGGCTAACAACAACGTCTCAAAGCAACCTCCTAAAATTAGAAAGAGTTCAAAATGAAGCTATGAGGCTGATCCTTGGAACAACGAAAGACACGCCCACAGAAACCATGCGATAACTGCTTGACCTTCCTTCAGTGCAGGCCAGAAACAAGTTAGAACAGGTCAAGACCTACTACAAAGCATTGGAAAACCCTCAAAACCCACTGCATGACGCAGTCAAAGAACCAAAAGGCAGCCGTCTAGGACGAGGAAGATCAAGCAGAAGACACAATCCAGCTAGTATGCCGACTACAAGACCTGAAAGAAACAAAAGAATGGGAGAAAAAACCCGAAAACCTCAACCACCTATTCAACACAGCCATTTCACCCCCTCTAGGAAGACATTGTCGGGAATGGCCAGATGGCAAAACTGATGCGGAAGTGAAGCTACTCATAGAAGAAAACAGTAAAGAAGAGGACATCATCATATGCACAGATGGCTCAGTCACCAAAGACCAATCCGGTTGGGGATTCACTGCGAAACAAAATGGAAAAACAGGGAAGAGAATGTTGCCTACAAAGTCACAACCTCCAGCCTAATGATGGAAGTTGAAGCTGTGACACATGCCCTCCAGTGGCTATCATCCATCCATACGCTCGGAAACCAACATGCCATGATTCTAACCGACTCAATGAACCTCATACAGAAAATTGAAAACGGAATGGGAAGCCCAGAGTGGCATAAGGCAATGCGCAACTTTCAGATTAAAAAACTCACATGGTCATACTGCCCGGGACATGCAGGTGTTAAGGGAAATGAGCGAGCTGACAGACTTGCTGGTAACCTGGTAACGCAACACCAACGAGCGGCCTACATCTAGGAAAATCGGAAATCCTCAGAAAAGTCAAAGAATATCAAAAAGAACAGGTAAAAGGCCATCGCACCATCGATCGCTTCAAAGAAATAAAAGCAGAGAGGGGGCGGCCGTAAGTCTAACTTGAAAGGTAGAGCACGATGCTTGGCAAATCAAACAAATATCAGCATCATTTCGAAACCAACATTGCGCAAATTTCTTCAAAACGGAACAGAGTCTCTGTGGGCTTTTCCAAATACAATAGACTGAGCAACACACTAGACGCCACGTTCTTGGCATCAGAGATCTTTTCCCATCCCTCTTGCGGCCAATCAGTGGCAGCCTCTGTGCGTGTGTGTATGTGTGTGTTTGTGTGTATGTGTGGGTCTGTGTTTTTGAGTGCGTTTGTGCATGCGCGAGAGCGTAAGTGTACACAAGGGTCAGGAGAGTTCTATGCACGTGCGCGCGTGTGTGTGTGTGTGTGTGTGAGGGGGAGGTGGGGGTGCGGGGGGGAGGTGGGGTAGAGGATGAGGTATGTGAGTGTATGCATGCCTACACTGTGGGAGCAACAGGATATTGGAACGTGTATATATATATATATATATATATATATATATCTTTGTATATATGTGTGTGGGGTTGGGGGTGGGAGATATGGGCGTATGTGTGTGTGCTGGTACAAGTAAGTGTTCATCTGTGTGTGTGTGTTTGTGTGTGTGTGTGTGTGTGTGTGTGTGTGCCGTGGAAGCTGCGATACGTAGACTAGAAATGAGTGTGTGGAGGAGGGGGGTAGAGGAGGTGCAGGGTAATGTGTGTGTGTGTGTGTGTGTGTGTGTGTGTGTGTGTGTGTGTGTGTGTGTGTGTGTGCCGTGGAAGCTGTGATACGTAGACTAGAAATGAGTGTGTGGAGGAGGGGGGTAGAGGAGGTGCAGGTGTGTGTGTGTGTGTGTGTGTGTGTTGGAGCTCATGTACGTTTATATGTATTTGACTGTGCTTTCATATCTGTGAAACTGCATGTTTGGTGCATATCTGTTATGCATGTGTGGGTGTATGTGTGTCTTCATGTTTTACATGCATTTGCTTATTTATCATCATTGTTATCTTAATTTTTATTATTATTATTATTACTACTACCTTTTTAATATTATAATTATTATTTATTTATTTATGTAAGCTTATCTATTATTTATTCACCTTTTTTTCTTTTCTTTTTTTTCTCAAGGCCTGACTAAGCGCGTTGGGTTATGCTGCTGGTCAGGCATCTGCTTGGCAGATGTGGTGTAGCGTATATGGATTTGTCCGAACGCAGTGACGCCTCCTTGAGCTACTGAAACTGAAACTGACCTTTCTGTATGGGAAGGAAAATATTACCACAGCTGCTGCAGGCAATGCCTGAGAGATCCAGTCTGTTGGAGAAGTGCTGACCAAAACTCTAAACACGACCACGAGGAGCTAGAGGAGTCACAAAGGTCTTCTTTCAAGCATGTGTGCCACGTGGTTGACAAAGAAATCATCAGCAAACAGAAATACTTTGGCAGGGAAAGCACCCGGGTCCTAGCTACAGAGCGCAGAAGCAGAAAATAAGATTAGAGAAATGTTAAAGCAGTGGGCAAAAACTGTGGTTTTATCGTCTAAACAGGGGACAAAAGTTGCAGTCCTACCTTCGTGTACAGTTCTGAAATGGGTTTTGATCGAGCTGTGTTCTTGGCGTATGCATTTGGCTCAGCTGAGCAGGAAGTTGCATTTAGCTTAAGAAACATGATCACAGAGGCTTTTGAAAAGTCTGTGAACCTCTCTTGGTCCCTTACTGACGATATTATTCGGCAGTCCAATGTCCTACCCAGACAACTGGTATGGAGAAGAACACAAAAAAAAGAAAGAAAAAAAAAATTATTGATCCAAAAATCCGGTTTAATCCCGAGAGAAACGATACTGCTAACTTTGACCATCAACACTAGTTTTACCATGCATTCTTTTTGCACACAGGACGTGTCACTTGCATTATTGGGTCTTTGTCTGATGAATGATATAACTTCAGTGAAGCGAGGGTCAGTGTTTATGTGTTTTTCCTTGAAGCAGATTCTACGGTGTAATGCTTCATTGTTTTTGTTGGAATCAAACAATGTATTTTGTTATATTGTTTACCCAAATGTGAAATCTGATTACATGTTTCTTGACAAATATAACCTTCTCTGCAAGGGGGAAAAAAAGAGAAAAAAAAAGAGAATATTAAAGAAATAAATAACATGCAATGTTCTAAAAAAAAATAATTTCCCTGAGCGCAGAAGTAGAAGAGAATGCATAGCTACAGTCTACTTACTGCACTCTTCCTTTTCACAGGTTGTACCGGTCGTGCACAGCCCTCTGTAGTCACCATAACAGCTCTGTCCTGCCTCCAGATCTGGATACAGTAGGTATATATATATATATATATATATATATATGTGTGTGTGTGTGTGTGTGTGTGTGTGTGTGTGTGTGTGTGTGTGTCTGTGTGTGTGCGTACAAAAAGAAATTACTAAGAAGGTAAAAAGAAATAGAACATGACAATAAAGGGCAATAGAAAAAAGGACAATGACAAAAAAGGGCAACATGAAATGGACAGTGACAAAGAAGAGCAACAAAAAATAAGAATGACAAAGAAGAGCAACAAGCAATCGACAGTGTCAAAGATTGCCAACAAAAAAGGAATATGGCAAAGAATGAAGAAATAGATATGGAACATGACAAAGAAAGGCAACAGAAAATGGACAATAACGAAGGTCAACAAGAAATGGACAATGACAAAGAAGGGCACCAGGAAATGACCAGCACTACAAGTATCTGTATCTCTCGGGCCTGGTTAACATTGGGATATCAGTATGACAGGAAGTGTAGAGTATGCCCTTCTCTCGTAACCCCAAACCTAAAGTGACCACAGTTGCAAAGTTATCATCATCATCATCATTCTTCATCATCAATATCAAAAGTCCCAGATTATGTTACCTTTCATGCTCTGTTCTCATGGTGACCTCAGTTTCGATAACACTCTACTCCCGTACTTCAGGTGAGTCTTGTCAAGGCCTTCAGTGTCAGCTGATTCATGGGGGACTGTCATTGGAAGGATGTTGTGGCAGTCGCCACTCTGGGGGACGCTCACTCAGTCTGGCTCCATGATTGTCATCAGGAGGGAGGCTTAGTTGGTGTTGTCTTTAGTTCGTCTGAACAGGCACTACTGAACAACAAAGTGACTCAGCTGGAGTGCAGGGTCTCCTCTGGTGTGTGGCCTCCTGGCGAACTGACATCGACTGTTCCCTGTGTATTGCCGACACTGGGACTGTGACAGACGAAACCATGTGTGGCCGTGTATGGGGAACTCTGAATGAGTGGCGTGAGAGTACTGGCACTGAATGGTGCAGTTGATGGGACAGCAACAAAAAAAGAAACAGAGTGTGACAAAGAAGGGCAACAAGAAATGTACACTGACAAAGAATGGAAACCAGAAATGGACAATGGCAAAGATGGGCAACAAGAAATGGACAATGACAAAACTGGGCAACAAAAATGGAACATGAAAATGGTCAAAAAGAAAAGACATTGACAAAGAAAGACAATAAGAAATGAACACTGACAAAGAAGAGCAAAAAGAAATGGACACTGACAAAGAAGAGCAAAAAGAAATGGACACTGAGAAAGAAAGGCAAAAAGAAATGAACACTGACAAACAAGAGCAAAAAGAAATGGACACTGACAAAGAAGAGCAAAAAGAAATGGACACTGAGAAAGAAAGGCAAAAAGAAATGGACACTGACAAAGAAAGGCAAAAAGAAATGGACACTGACAAAGAAAGGCAAAAAGAAATGGACACTGACAAAGAAGAGCAAAAAGAAATGGACAATGACAAAGAAAGGCAAAAAGAAATGGACACTGACAAAGAAGAGCAAAAAGAAATGGACAATGACAAAGAAAGGCAAAAAGAAATGGACACTGACAAAGAAGAGCAAAAAGAAATGGACACTGACAAAGAAAGGCAAAAAGAAATGGACACTGACAAAGAAAGGTAAAAAAAAAAAAAGTGAAATGAACAGTTACAAAGGAGGGCAACAAAAAATTGACGGTGACAAAGAGCAAAAGAAAAGGAAACTGACAAAAAATGGGAACAAGAAATGGAACATGAAAACAGGCAACAAGAAACTGAACATGATAATGGACAAAAAGAAAAGCAGAATGACAAAGAAAGGCAACAAGAATTGGGCAGTGACAAAGAAAGGTGTTAAGAAATGGACAGTGACAACAAAGGGGAACAAGAAATGGACAATGAAAAAGAAGGCTTACACGAAATTCATAATGCTAATGGAACATGACAAAGAAGGGCAACAAAAAATGGAACATGACAAAGGAGGGCTACAAGAAATGGAGCATGTCATACGGCAAACACCGAAGCTGCACGTGGTGCCAAAGACGCACTCTCCTTTGCGCTCGTCACACCGACTTCCTGGCTTCACCTCTGATCGACAGACACGTTCACACACACACACACACACACACACACACACACACACACACAGATGCGTGCATATTCACACACACACACACACACACACAGATGCGTACGTATTCACACACACACACACACACACACAGATGCGTGCATATTCACACACACACACACACACACACACACACACACATACAGACATGCGCACATGCATGCATACACTTGTACAAACACATGCACACATACACTTACACATCTTTCTTTTGTTCTAATCAACTCTAAAGGAAACAATATAACAAACCACGTGTGTTCTCTTCATTTGGTCTTGAAGGTCACAATTAAGGACACAATCTTTAAAAACAAAAAGTCAGCAAACAAAACTGATAAATGTATACGAGGGATGGCCATTGAAGATTTCCCCTGACCCACTTCCCATGGACTGAGGAACGAAACTTGGCACAGTTATTTGTCTTTCTTTACATAGGTACCGCCAAGGGTGACACTCTTCACCCATAACTTTATTCAGCTGCCCAAACCCTGCCTGTGGGGGTTGCAGGTTGCGCCAGAAGCCACGACTTGACCTCATAAATAAGCGTTTCATCAGCTGGAAAGAGGAGGCAGTCAGATGGTGTGAGGCCGGGTGAAGAAGGATTTCATAGCTGCAGGTCCATGCTTCCATCTGGGCAACATGTGAGTTGTGAACTGGGGCGCTGTCTTCCAGGAGGTGGACGCCTTTGGTCAGCATGCCACGCCTCTCGGTTTGATGGCCTCCCCCAGTTGCGACGAAGCGTAGTAGGTCCTGGTAAATGTGGTACCCTTCGCCAGGAAATTCATCGTCACTACTCCATGCTGGTCCAAAAGACCATGAGCATGACCTTGCCCGCCGAGGATTGGACACGTGCCTTCTTTTCGGGAGGTGATTCAAATCGCTTCCACTGCTTCGACTGGGCTTTAGTCTCTGGAGTATAGTGATGGACCCATGTTTCGTCCTGTGTGATTAGTCTGTCGAAGAAGTCCTCCTGGTTTTCTTGACACATGGCGATAAGAGCCTGGGAGCACGTGACTCGTTCCTGCTTCTGGAAAGGTATGAGCAACTGAGGAATCCATTGTGCAGACAACTTTCGCATGTGCAAATGGTCATTAAGGATTTTTTCCACATAACCCACACTCATCTTGACGTCTTGGGCTACTTTGCAAACGGTTATGTGGCGATCCTAAAAAAATGGCCGCTTCCACTCGCTGGATGGTGTCTTCATCAATGGCGGACTGTGGTCGCCCGGGAATGGGAACCGTTTCCAACGATGTCCGACCACACTTAAACTGATGATGCCAGTGCCTGACTATATCATACAATGAGGTATCCTCCAAAGAAGTCTCTTTCATCTTATCGAACGTCTCCCTTGGTGTGCAGCCTCTCAAGTACAGAAACTTGATGACTGCTCTGCATTCAACTGGTTCCATTATCACACATGACTCCACCACAGTACCGGTAAAAGAGAAACTGTCATGAGTTTAGTGAAGCAAATAAACCACGTGAACTATAGAGATGTGTATTATCATATATATGCAGTTTCAGCCTCCTACAAAACACAAAAGAAAGTCAGGGGAAATCTTTAATGAACACCCCTCGTAAATAAATGATATTACCTGGCAAAAAAGAAACATCCTGCGATCGAACTAGTTAACCAGCCAACCCCACCAATAAACCAACCAACACAGCTCGTTTATCACCAATTAGTCACCTCCGTTAACTGACCAACCAACCAGAAGCAAACACGTGTTACTGATATACTGACACATCACACCAAACAACCCATTGAACCTCCTGATGGCAACCCACACCAGACACACACAACCATTTCAAAGCGTTCCGCTGTAGCCCAGTGACATCAAAGACAGGGCAGACAGCAATACCTTGACTTTTGGATTCCTTGGTCATACTTTGTATGCGGACAGTTCATGCTGTATACACATAATCTCCTTCATACTTTACACTTGCTCCCAGAAAGAATTACTTACAAAGTCGTCTCTTTTTGTTTCAAGTCCACTGAGGCTTCTGGTCCACAGTATTTTTCTGATTTCATTCATCCTTACATACCATCACGCCAACTCCGCTCTTCTTCTGACACCTGCATGCTTAGAGTCCCCATGCTCGAACCCAAACGTATGGCCAACGCAGTTTTTCATACCAAGTCTCCTTTCTTTGGAATCAACTTCCTCAGCCTCTCCGTCACTCATCTTCGCTGCTTTCTATTAAGTCAAGTCTGAAGACCCACCTTTTCCCTCCTGAATAATTCTCAACAGCTCATCCCTTTCCAGTATAAACTAAAATGACCATTAGTGAGTGAGTGAGTTTTGATAGTTTTAGATGTTGTTGGTTGTATTTTTGATTGTGTACTATTTACGATTGTTTGGCCTTGTCAGCCATGAGCGTGCCTGCATCAGACGTGGACAACGCCCTTCCTAGATCTTCGTCAGCGAAGCCAGGCCATGACATGAAATTTACGATTGTGTGCAATGACTTGTGTAGACATAACAAGGTACAAACATAAATCGAAAATCATACACAAACACAGACACAGTAGAAATTAGGATACATACAAGTGCATATCAATATGAAAAAAACTTGTGCATACTCACATATGCACGCATTGCACATACACACACACACGCACATATGCACGCACGCACGCGCGCGCGTGCACACACACACACACACACACACACACACACACACACACACTCACACTACACGTTTGAACAGAAGGCGCATATTACACGTGGATGGGGCTGATGACTAGATCCTCAGGTAGATGGTTGTTGATTGCGCAATTATATTGATCATTCTGGATTTGTTTGAGAGACAGGGCACTGACTGTTTTGGGGAAAAAGGTATTGGCGAAGTAATTGGTTTTCGTCCTTATACTTCTTTACAGAGGGAAGCATCTCGAATATCCCAAAATCTGGATTTGATTCGTCCTGGCTAAATGATTTTGCTTTCTTGAGTAGCCGCTTATATGTCTTGTATAGAAGGTAGATCAGCCCCAGTAATCTTGGTGGCAGTTTTTACGATTGTGTTAAGGGCTGCAACTGTGTTATGAGTATTGTGTGGGGGGGTGGGGGGGTGGGGTGGGGGCGGGATGTGTAGCGGGTGAGGGGGTGCGGGGGGCTGGAATGAATAATTTTTTTTATCATATTTGGTATCTTGTGGTCAATTTCTTCCTTTTTGATATTATTATGTGTTCTATTTGTAAACGCCTAGGGCTTATTTTCAAGAATGGGCGCAAATGCTCCAAATAATAATAATAATGATTCAGGGTTACTTGTCACATTCCTTCCAATATGTGAATAATGGACAACATGCAAGTGGTGGACACACAATCACTTACTACAGGTCAAATCCACGGGATCCACGGTAAACCCTTCCCTACAGGCACACGTGCCATTCAAGCACTGGGCGTTGTTGGTTACACATGTGGAGGAAGACGAACATTTTTTTCCAAGCTCGTTTTCTAATGGCTCTGAACAAACACAGTTATGATCAAAGCGATTGGATACTGGCTCTAAACACACAGCTATGACCAAAGTGATTGGCTACTGGCTCTAATAAACACACAGCTATGACCAACGTGATTGGGTATTGGCTCTAAACACACAGCTATGACCAAAGTGATTGGCTACTGGCTCTAAACGCACAGCTATGACCAACGTGATTGGCTTTTGGCTCTATACACACAGCTATGACCAACGTGATTGGCTATTGGCTCTAAACACACAGCTGTGACCAAAGTCATTGGCTACTGGCTCTAAACACACACACACGTCATGCAGATAATCACATGCACATGCAGACATACATGCACGCATGGCGCGCATATGCACATTAACTCATTTTAACGCACGTACAAGCTCATGCGAGCTATGTCTGGCCTGAGCCAACTGTCCACTTGGTTTGGTGTTGTGTTGTTTGTGTCGTATTATGCAGTGTTCAACAATTAATCTGACATTTGGTACAGCCTGAGCCAAACATCAATGTTTTTCTATTTCCTTTCTGAAGTGGATGACTACGTTGCATATAAAGCACATGCCTCATGTTGACACAACGAATGTCTCCGGCACTAAAATTGACAAATGTTTGCAATGTAGCTCTCAAACCAAACATGCCGCGCGAACCTTTAACTGATCTTTAGTTACGATCTTCACAGGTCATCAGCAAGTACCATCCTGTCGTGAACAACCTGCTTGTCTTTTAACTGACAAAAGATGATCCAAATAATAATATGAACAAAATAGATAAGCGTGTTACTTTTGTAAAGGGCGAACTATCGAGATCTAAACTAGGTTCTGTCAGGGCAATGTGTGTCTTAAAGTCACCAGATAAGACACATCAAAGCAAATTTTACACAGTTTATCTATGTGAAGGAGCCAGCAAACAGAGAGAGAGAGAGAGAGAGAGAGAGAGAGAGAGAGAGAGAGAGAGAGAGAGAGAGAGAATGAATGAATGGTTTCAGTTTCAGTAGCTCAAGGAGGCGTCACTGCGTTCGGACAAATCCATATACGCTACACCACATCTGCCAAGCAGATGCCTGACCAGCAGCGTAACCCAACGCGCTTGGTCAGTCCTTGAGAAAAAAAAGTAAATAAATAATGGATAAATACATAAAAAAAAGAACTACTACTAATAATGATAATATGTATAAGGAGCAAAAACTTGATGAAGTCAACTATAAGCGTAAAAAAAAAGAAAAATAATAATAATAATAAAGTAAATAAATAAATAAATAAGACAACAATGATGATAAATAAGCAAATAAATGTAAAACATGCAGACACACATTCACACAAAAACACACATATGCATAACAGATATGCACCAAACATGCAGTTTCACAGATATGAAAGCACAGTTAAATACACATAAACGTACATGAGCCCCAACACACACACGCACACACACACACACACATTACCCTGCACCCCCTCTACCCCCCTCCTCCACACACTCATTTCTAGGCTACGTATCGCAGCTTCCACGGCACAGACACACACACACACACACACACACACACACACACAGAGGCACACTTACTTGTACAAGCACACACACACATACGCCCATATCCCCCACACCCAACCCCACACACATATATACAAAGATATATATATGCACACCCGCACGTTCCAATATTCCGTTGCTCCCACAATGTATGCATGCATACACACACATACCTCATCCCCCACAGAGACTCTGTTCCGTTATGAAGAAATCTGCGCAATGTTGGTTTGGAAATGATGCCGATATTTGTTTGATTTGCAAAGCATCGTGCTCTACCTTTCATGCTAGACTTACGGCCGCTCCCTCTCTCTGCTTTTATTTCTTTGAAGCGATCGATGGTGTGATGGCCTTGTACCTGTTCTTTTTGATATTCTTTGACTTTTCTGAGGATTTCCGATTTTCCTAGATGTAGGCCGCTCGTTGTTGCGTTACCAGCACGTCTGTCAGCTCGCTCATTTCCCTAACACCTGCATGTCCCGGGCAGTATGGCCATGTAAGTTTTTTAATCTGAAAATTGCGCATTGCCTTATGCCACTCTGGGCTTCCCATTCCGTTTTCAGTTTTCTGTATGAGGTTCATTGAGTCGGTTAGAATCATGGCATGTTGGTTTCCGGGCATATGGATGGACGATAGCCACTGGAGAGCATGTGTCACAGCTTCAACTTCCATCGTTAGGCTGGAGGTTGTGACTTTGTAGACAGAATTCTCTTCCCTAATTGTTTTTCCGTGTTTTGTTTTTTTTTCGCAGTGAATCCCCAACCGGATTGGTCTTTGGTGACTTGTCCTTAGACAAGGGTGAGCAAAACTCACGGCGTAAAGGATATTGAACATGGAAAATAAGATCAGTAATTATGCATTTGAAACACAGAGAACATTTCTTGATCCATAAAGAAACAAACAAACACACACACACAAGAACGGATTCAAATTCAGGGAGGAGAATACTTAAAGAACTCAAAGAAATAGATGATCCATATCCAGACCGAAATCAAACAAGGCTATCCAGTGATAAGTGGATTAAACATCTCGAAAAACTTTTAAGTGACAAAATCGGCCACGGAAGAATGTATAAAAATGAATTTAATTCAACTGACAAAAAAAAAAGAGTTCCCAATTCGATTATCCAATATCAATGCAACAGATAAGAAAAACGTATCAAAACTACTCAAAATGAAAAAGTCCCCAAGAAAAGATAGGATTATAAACGACATGATAAAAACAAGAATCCCCAAATTGATAAACATCTTCCATACACTATTCAATATACTCCTACGATCAGGATCATGCCCTGATGAATGGAAAATCAGTGTATCTGTTCGTATCCTAAAAAGTGGAGATCCCTATAAACCTCATGAATACAGAGGGATAACATTAAACAATGCAATCACAATTTTTTTGACACATTATAAATACTAGAATCATAAATTACCTTGAACAAAATGAGCTTTTTGCCAATGAACATCACAGAATTTTTCAAATTCCCCATAACTTCAGATCATTTTTTTTTTCAGAAACATGGAAGATTATACAGTTCGTTCACTGACTTCCGAAAAGCCTTTGATACTGTCTGGCATATGAATTACCGTTAGAATTATAAAAATTAAAAAAAATACAAATAACAGGACATTCCTTTGATATCATAAAGGCTATGTATGGTAATGCTACGATATGTACCCGAACAAATCATGATCTTTCTCGAGAAATTCCTGTTAAGACAGGAGTCCCACTGGGTAATACACTCAGTCCTTCACTCTGGGGGAAACGCTCACTCAGTCTGGCTCCCGCGGCTAAGCCATTATTGTCATCAGTAGGGGCTTAGTAGGTAGTGTCCTAAATGTGTTAAATCAGAACAGGCACTACCGAACACCACCGAAGTGACTCAGCAGCAGTGCAGGGTCCCCCGTGGTGTGTGGCCTCCTGGCGACCTAACATCGATGGTTCCCTGTGGACTGCCGGCGCTGAGACAGACGAACTATAGTGTGACTGTGTATGGGAGACTCGGAATGAGCGGCGAGGGAGTAATGCCACTGAAACGGCGCAGATGATAGTGCAGCAAAAATAACAAAAATAAACATGATTCTGATTTTGATTCCGATTCTTCACACACACACACACACACACACACACAGAGAGATAAGAGTGCTGATTGAGTATGAACTGAAAGATCAGATATTATATATTTGAAACACAGAGAACATTGCTTGATCCACAAAGTGACAAACACTATTTCACATTACATTACTATATTCACATGCTCCCCCCAACCCCCAAACACACACACGAACCAGTCATCTATGGCACATATTAATTCCCTAGTGTAATATATGCGCGTGCGGGCGGGCGTGTGAGTGTGATTGTGTGTGTGTGTGTGTGTGTGTGAGTGTGTGTGTGTGTGTGTGTTTATCAGTTAACCGACAGTTATTTGTTTAGTTTCAGTGTCCTTTCATGGTGTGCTTGATCAGAATATGTTTCCTGTGGTTGCACGACATGATTTCCATGTGGAATAATAATTTTTGAGTCGATTTGATTGGATGGACTTACCGCATGTGCCGTTACCATTGTCTTTGGTCAGAGTCTTGTTGCACTGGCAGGTTGGTGACCCTCCCCCCTCACTGGGTATGCATTTGGCTCCTGACACACACACACTGGCCGACCCAGGCTGGCACTCTGTCCCGCTCTTCACACCTACACCGTCATCAATACACTGACCAGGAGGCACCGTGGCAGGATGGGTTTGTCGTTGGACTTTCAGCCCAGTGTTCACCAGTGATCAGGGTTCGAGGCCCCGTTTCGGCATGGCGTTGTGTTTTGGGAAAGGCTCTTTACTCCGATTTCCCCCCACTCCATCCAGGAATGAATGGTTACTGACTTCGGGTGGAGGAGGGGGTGGGGGGGGGGGCAGCTTAAAACGGCAACAGGAGAGGACTGTGCCCCGCCTTCCCATGCCGAGCACAAGACATAGCGGATGTGAATTCACTGTCCCGTTGACCGTTATAGGCTATGGGACCTTTAACATTTTTTAAGAGGAGTGTCTTCAAGTGCGGCCCACTTTCTGTCAATATGTCAAAGATGCAGCACACCATTTTTATCAACATATACGGTTGCTTATAGTGAATTCAGATTGTGTTGTGGTGTGTTGTTTTGTGTTGTGCTGTGTTGTGCTGTGTCATGTTGTGATGTGCTGTGTTGTGCTTTTCTGTACTGCGCTGTACTTTGCTGTGTTATATCTTAATGTTTAGCGTTGTGTTGTATTACATTGTATTGATTTTTATTGCATTGTATTGTATTGTATTGTATTGTATTGATTGTTTTTATGCTAGTTTTTAATGATGTGGCTGTTGACAGTGATGGTAAAGATGATAACACCTTACAGGTTGAGTTCTGAATTGTCATGATGCAGTTCGAGTATATGTGATTCAAGTGAACATTGGCAACGTCACAGCCAGTTTACGTGAACACTGACAATGTCATAGACAGTTTAACACTAACGGACAGGGGTAATAATCCCCACCACACTTATGGAACATACATGATTCAACACAACGTAGATGACGTAACAACACTAACAGACAAAGGTACAGTCACCCACCACACTTATGGAACATACATGATTCAACACAACGTAGATGACGTAACAACACTAACAGACAAAGGTACAGTCACCCACCACACTTATGGAACATACATGATTCAACAGAACGTAGATGACGTAACAACACTAACAGACAAAGGTACAGTCACCCACCACACTTATGGAACATACATGATTCAACACAACGTAGATGACGTAACAACACTAACAGACAAAGGTACAGTCACCCACCACACTTATGGAACATACATGATTCAACAGAACGTAGATGACGTAACAACACTAACAGACAAAGGTACAGTCACCCACCACACTTATGGAACATACATGATTCAACACAACGTAGATGACGTAACAACACTAACAGACAAAGGTACAGTCACCCACCACACTTATGGAACATACATGATTCAACAGAACGTAGATGACGTAACAACACTAACAGACAAAGGTACAGTCACCCACCACACTTATGGAACATACATGATTCAACACAACGTAGATGACGTAACAACACTAACAGACAAAGGTACAGTCACCCACCACACTTATGGAACACGTCACAGATGGTACCCGCCATACAGTCCTGTTTAAGGACATTGCAGTTTTGGGCGGGTTTCAGCTCTGCACACACACACACACACACACACACACACACACACACACACACACACACACACACACACACACACACACACACACACACACACACAGTTTCACTGGCTCCCAATCTCTGCAAGAATACAACATAAAACATCCACTCTTTGCTTCAACTCTCTCACTGATCCCTATTTTCCTGTCTATCTTTCTGATCTCCTTCATGTCTATACTCCTGCCAGACAACTCCGCTCTTCTTCGGACAATAGAACCTTTACTGTTCCTCGAATCAAAACAAAGACTTATGGCAAGCGATCTTTTTCTCACTTTGCGACAACTGTTTGGAACCAGCTTCCACTCACAACTCGTTACTCTGAAACCCCCTCACAGTTTAAAACTGCCCTGAAGACACACCTGTTCAGACAGTCATACAATGTTGTATGAAATTGAAATGAAATAGAGGTGTGTGATTGTGTTGTGTTGTGTGTGTGTGTGTGGGGGGGGGGGGGTGGAGGGGGAGCGGAGGGACGAGGGGAGAGAGGTGGTGGCGGGTGTTTGCACGCCCACACGCGCGAGCTTGTGTCTGTGTGTTGCGTGTGGGTGAGTTGGTACGTGTGTGTGTGTGTGTGTGTGTGTGTGCGTGCGTGCGTGCGTGCGTGCGTGCGTGCGTGCGTGCGTGTGTGTGTGTGTGTGTGTGTGTGTGTGTGTGTGTGTGTGTGTGTGTGTGTGTGTTTTCTAATGTATAAATATGTATGTGAGAGATTTTTTACACGAACTGTTTTATGAAGTAATGTTGCAGTTTGTTTACTCAGTTGTCCATCTGTTGTGCTTTTGTTGTTGTTAATGAGTTGTGTGTGTGTGTGTGTGTGTGTGTGTGTGTGTGTGTGTGTGTGTGTGTGTGTGTGTGCGCGCGCGCGCGCTAGTGTATGTGGGCGGGGTGGAGGTGTGAGTGTTTTTACAATACGTACATTGTTACATTTTCAGGTTTAATTTCTTAAATGTAATAATGTAAATACGTTTTTACCAGAAATGTTTGATGAATATTGCTTTATCATGTGATGTTGTAGCCTGTGTGTTTCAATTGTTGTCATTCGTGTGTGTGTGTGTGTGTGTGTGTGTGTGTGTGTGTGTGTGAACATTTGTTTCATCTTCCTAGTTTTGATCTGTGTGTGTAATGTGGGGTGTTTCTTCTGGGAAATGCTTAGCAGGAACTTTTTTAAAAATTATATATATATATAATGTCGCAGTAGTTTGCATTATTTGATTGTTGATCTGTGTTCGTGTGTGTATTGTGCCTGTAGGTGCGTGTATGTGTGTGTGTCACTGAGTGAGTGCGTGAGTAATGTGTTTGGGTATGCGGCTTGTGTTCGTTGGTGCATATGTGCGTGCGTGTGCGCGCGCGCGCGTGTGTGCGTGTATGTGTGTGTGTGGGTGCGCACGTTGTGTGTTTTGTGTGTTTGTATGTATGTATGTATGTATGTACCTACGTATATATGCATGCGTATACGTGCTTGTGTTCTTTCAATTCAATTGTCTACTTGTGTTGTTGTTGTTGCTATAATTTAAAAAAAATACCTGTTGCATTTCTTGATTTAATCAACGGACATGACCTATTTTAATTGTTCTCTCTCACCTATGTTTCAAATTATATGCATATGTTTGTGTGGGGATGTTTGAGTGAATGTTTTGTTGGTTTTTGTTTTTTTGTTTTTTTGTTTGTTTTTTTTACTGCTATTGTAAAGCGCATAGAGCTTCAAGAATATGCGCTATAGCAAGAAGTCTTAATAAATAAAATAAATAAACACACACATGCACGTAATCACGCATGCAAGCACACACACACACAAGCACGCCAGAAAATGCTAAACAAAAGTACGTTGGAGTGCTGGGGAAGGGGGGGGGGGCGTTTTGGGACGGGTGCTTTGTTGGTCAGGGGGGGGGGGGGGGGACCTCCCCTGGAGGACCTACGGAAAGGGAAGACGATTTAGGACGCTGCACCGGTGTATACCAGACCCGAGAGATATAGACGTCTGGAAATTCGGGCAACAGTCTCAAAGACACATCAGTGAAATGGATGGCCCTTAGAATCTTCAGACTGCGAACGGGACACTGTCAGCTCCTCTCCTGTCTCTACCGTCTGAAGATATCACACACTGACCAGTGCCCTTGTGGCACAGGTCCACATAGCCCCTCCCATATCCTACACCTTCGACGCTCTGAGACGCCAGACATGGACCAGCACAGTGGAGCTCCAGGAGAAACTGTGAGGACTGGCAGGGGTCCCTGCGACGGGCCGCAGACTTCGCTGTCCTGACCGGACTGAAAATCTAGCGTGGCCAGGAAACGCGGAAGAAGAAGATGAAGAAGGGTGACCTTTAGCTGTGTGGTCCCAGTGAATTCAGCTCACTGAATGCCGGGTACGAGCTGGGCACGGAACGGGTTGAAAAAACCCCACCATGTTTGGGGCTCAAACCCAGGTCCTACTTGTTGTCAATCAGCGCTTATCACTTCACCAAGGTGGATGGTATCGTTTATATGTCATCATTTTGTATTCAGTTGTTCAGATTTGCATTTTGTTGAATTATATTGTATCGTATTGTATCATATTGTTTGCGTTGTACCCTTTACTACACTATGTCTCATTGTACTTTATCATGTCATATTGTATAACATTGTACTTTGTTGTACTGTACTGTACTATACTGTGACATCTCTCATTCACAAGCGAAAATAATAATGATAATAATAACTGGACATTTATCAGCGCTTTCATCATTGCACAAAGTGCTTTACAATCCACACAGATACGCATACGAAAAACGTTCAGTCCTCATCTCACAATTATGCACAATAAACATATATATGTACGTGTAAATTTGCACGTACAATACAAACATACACACATACACACACACATACATACATACATACATGCATACATGCATCCCTCCATACATTCGCTGTACAACCAATACAGCATTACAATCAACTAACTACTTTCATGCATGAGAGAGGGTCTAGAGGAAATGCTGCTGGAAGAGGAAAGTCTTGAGGTTAGATTTAAAGGAAGGCAGTGAAGGGCTGTGACGGACGTGGTGAGGCAAAGAGTTCCATATTTGAACCGCAGAGGATGAAAAGGTACGACCTCCGTGGTGTTCTCTTTTGTATTTTGGGATGCAGAAGGTTCTATCGTCGACAGCAGAGCGAAGAGAGCGGGAGGGTACATAGATTTGAAAGATGTCAAGAGAGGTATCGGGTTGCAGTTCCAGATATGCATGGTAGCAGAGACAGGAGGCTTTGTATTTGATTCTTTGCTCTATGGGTAAGCATGAGCTTCACACTGGGTGTGTCCGTTGATGACTACAAAGTCCAATCCAGGCTATGAAGTGTCGGTGGCACTGAGGACATGTGTGTAGCTGGTGCTATCCAGTGTAGGGGGGTTAAATACCTTCTGCTTGTGTTGCTGGCATTTCAGAATGACGAAGCCAATTCTCTATTCCTCAACGACTGTGACACCAGAGTGGAACCGGCTGTGCCATGCTGAGCGATCAGAGGCTGGAGCTTCCCATGTTTTGGGGGTCATTAACACAGTGCTTAGCTAGCTTGAGGGAATCTTTGTTCCGCTTCTTCTACCCCCCTGGGGTCACTTTCTTGCCTTCCTCATGACAGGGTATAGCCACAAGGCAGCAAAGGTTTGGAATCAGGGATTTGCTTCTCTTAAACAGACTGCAGTCCCTGGTTGATGGGGCCTGTCTACCCAACTATTTAATCCATAACTGGGAGTTTGGTTTGTGGGCACCAGGCACCAGTGTACGTTCACAAGCCTGTGGACCTGTATACCACATGTCTGGGGCCAAACCTCCTCTGAGTCCTTGCATGTCTAGCTTGGGAGCCCCACAGTACCCAGTATCAGTATGTAGCCACGGGGAGGCAATGCATGGGGCTTGCTGTAGAGAGGCTGTGTTCTGGCAGAGAAAGACTCAGGCACTCGGCTCTCCCAGTCGTAGTGCTGAGAAAATAACAGCGGTGCAAGCCAGCAGCAAGGGCAGAAAATGAAGCCTTTCTGAAGTGAGACATTATGCCAACACACCAGCTGTTGAAACGTGTGCAATGCTCTGCTGTGCTACACTACATCACGTTATATTTTATCATATCATATTGTTTATGCCGTACTATGCTGTACTGTATCGTACTATACCGTGCACTAAATCACATTGTACCACATCGTATCATATTACACTGTTGTACCGTAAGTACTACACTGCACTGTACTGTTTTGCACTGTATTCCAGTATATAACCTTGTACCACATTGAATCATAACTGTAGTGGACCACAGCAATACTCACTGCACTGATTGGATGCCGTGTCACACACAGTTCCATGCATGCACAACTCGTCACGTTCACAGCTCTGTTCTAACTTCAATCCTGAAACAGACAGAGGGTTAGAGTTGTTTGACATCTCTGTCCTAACTTGAGTGCTGAGAGAGACAGAGGGTTAGAGATGTTTGACATCTCTGTCCTAACTTGAGTGCTGAGAGAGACAGAGGGTTAGAGATGTTTGACATCTCTGTCCTAACTTGAGTGCTGAGAGAGACAGAGGATTAGAGATGTTTGACATCTCTGTCCTAACTTGAGTGCTGAGAGAGACAGAGGGTTAGAGATGTTTGACATCTCTGTCCTAACTTGAGTCCTGAGAGAGACAGAGGATTAGAGTTGTTTGACATCTCTGTCCTAACTTGAGTCCTGAGAGAGACAGAGGATTAGAGTTGTTTGACATCTCTGTCCTAACTTGAGTGCTGAGAGAGACAGAGGATTAGAGATGTTTGACATCTCTGTCCTAACTTGAGTGCTGAGAGAGACAGAGGGTTAGAGATGTTTGACATCTCTGTCCTAACTTGAGTGCTGAGAGAGACAGAGGGTTAGAGTTGTTTGACATCTCTGTCCTAACTTGAGTGCTGAGAGAGACAGAGGGTTAGAGTTGTTTGACATCTCTGTCCTAACTTGAGTGCTGAGAGAGACAGAAGGTTAGAGATGTTTGACATCTCTGTCCGGAGAGATACAGGTCAGAGTTCACTTCACTTGGCATAAGTTTGGCCGGTCATGGCACGTCTACATCTATGCACATACACACATATATACAGCTGTGTGAGTGTGTGTGTGCGTGTGTGTGTATGTGTGTGTGTGCGCGCGCGCGCGTGTGTGTGTGTGTGTGTTCTGTGAATGTACATACGTGCCTGGGTGTATGTGTGTGCGTCTGTGTGCATGTATATCATCATCATGGCCTGGCTTCGCTGACGAAGATCTAGGAAGGGCGTTGTCCACGTCTGATGCAGGCACGCTCATGGCTGACAAGGCCAATGCGGGAAAAGCAGAGTCGGCCGCAGCGGTTGCAAGGGAAAGTCTGGTCTGGGTTCGCGGCTGCAGCGTCGTGGTTCTTCCTCCTTCTGCGTTTGTCCTCAAGGCTGGCCCTGCGGTTGTTTTCGAAGGAGGAGACAGCTTGGTGGATGGTGCGTCGCCAGGTCTCTCGATCAGCGGCTACTGCGGACCACTGGCGATGGTCAATGTGACAGGCACCGAGAGCTTTCTTCAAGGAGTCTTTGTATCTCTTCTTGGGTGCTCCTCTGTCACGGTGGCCAGTGGACAGTTCGCCATACAGCGCGATCTTGGGCAGGCGGTGGTCCTCCATCCTGGACACGTGCCCTGCCCAACGTAGCTGGGTCTTTAGCAGCACTGCCTCGATGCTGATAGTCTTTGCCAGCTCCAGGACCTCGACATTTGTGATGTAGTCACTCCAGTGGATGCTGAGGATGGTGCGAAGGCAGCGCTGGTGGAAGCGATCAAGCAGTCGTATGTGGTGCCGGTAGGTGACCCAGGTTTCGGAGCCATACAACAGGGTGGGCAGTACAACAGCTCTGTACACGCTGATCTTTGTGTCTTTCTTCAGGTGTTTGTTGTTCCACACTCTCTTGTACAGCCTGCCGAATGCGCTGTTTGCCTTTGCAAGTCTGTTGTCGATCTCTTTGTCGATCTTGGCGTCAGACGAGATGGTGCAGCCTAGGTAGCTGAACTGGTGGACCGACTTCAGCTCTGTCTCACCGATGTTGATGTGAGGAGCGTGGAATTCTTCCCGTGGGGCAGGCTGGTGGAGAACTTCCGTCTTTTTCAGACTGACTTCTAGGCCGAAGAGCTGCGCAGCCTCTGCGAAGCAGGACGTTATACGCTGCAGGGCCGCTTCTGTATGGGCGACGAGGGCAGCATCGTCGGCAAACAGAAGCTCTCTGATGAGTTGCTCCAGTGTCTTGGTGTGGGCCTGTAGCCGCCTCAGGTTGAATAGGCTGCCATCAGTGCGGTATCTGATGAAGATACCGTCGTCGTCGCCAAGATCTTCAGTGGCCTGTTGGAGCATCATGCTGAAGAAGATCGTGAAGAGGGTCGGCGCGAGGACACAACCTTGTTTCACTCCATTTCCAATTGGGAAGGGCTCCGAAAGGTCGTTGCTGTGTCTGACCTGTCCACGCTGTTCCTCATGTAGTTGGATGACCATGCTGAGGAATTTTGGGGGGCATCCTAGACGTTTCATGATCTCCCACAGACCTTTTCTGCTCACGGTGTCGAAAGCTTTCGTGAGATCGACGAATGTCGCATACAGTCCTTTGTTCTGTTCCCGACATTTTTCTTGTAGCTGTCTGAGAACGAAGACCATGTCAGTGGTGCCTCTGTTGGCTCTAAAGCCACACTGACTCTCTGGGAGATGTTCTTCGGCGATAGTAGGCACCAGCCGATTTAGGAGGACTCTGGCGAGGATCTTGCCTGCGATGGAGAGCAGAGTTATCCCCCTGTAGTTGGAGCAGTCCGACTTTTCTCCCTTGTTTTTATACAGGGTGATGATGACTGCATCACGGAGGTCCTGTGGTAGTTTGCCTTGCTCCCAGCAGCAGACAAAGAGGTTGTGGAGTTTGGAGTGTAGTGCTGGGCCTCCATTCTTCCACGCCTCCGGCGGAATTCCGTCAACCCCTGCTGCCTTGCCACATTTCAGCTGTTCAATGGCCTTGACAGTCTCTTCTAGGGTTGGTAGCTCGTCCAGTTGTAATTTCACTGGCTGTTGTGGGATGCGGAGAATTGCCGAGTCTTGAACCGTGCGGTTGGCGCTGAAGAGGGCCTGGAAATGTTCCGACCACCTGTTCAGGATCGACGTCTTGTCTGTGAAGAGCGCCTGGCCGTCTGCGCTGCGCAAAGGACTCTGGACCTGGTATGAGGGACCGTACACCGCCTTCAAGGCTTCGTATAAGCCCCGGTAGTCACCAGTGTCTGCACAAAGCTGAGCCCTCTCTGCCAGGTTGGTCCACCACCCATTTTGAATCTCACGAAGCTTGCGCTGGAGGTTGCTGCATATGAGCCGGAAGGTTGCTTTCTTCACCGGACAAGACGGTTGTGCAAGGTGAGCCTGGTGGGCTGATCTCTTCTTCGCCAGCAATTCTTGGATCTCCTGGTTGTTTTCGTCAAACCAGTCCTTGTTCTTTTTCGACGAGAACCCTAGGACTTCTTCAGAGGACTGCAGGATGGCTGATTTCAGCTGTGCCCATAGTGCTTCTGGAGAGGGGTCTGTGGGGCAACTGGGGTCTTCAAGTTTGTCCTGAAGCTTCGCCTGGAATTCAGCTTTCACTTCAGCTGACTGAAAGTTGCCGACCTGGAATTTCTTCCTAGGAGCTCCTCCTTTCTTTGGTTTGGGCTTGAAGTGGAGCCTGAGCTTGCTGCGGACGAGGCGGTGGTCAGTATGACACTCCGCGCTGGGCATCACTCGGGTGTGTAGGACGTCTCGTACGTCTCTCTGGCGCATCAGGATGTAATCAATGAGGTGCCAATGTTTGGACCGAGGATGCATCCACGTTGTCTTCAGGCTGTCCTTCTGCTGGAAAATGGTGTTGGTGATGGTAAACTGCTGCTCTGCACAGAACTCGAGAAGAAGGCGCCCATTGTCGTTGCAATTACCAACGCCATGCTTGCCAAGGACTCCTTTCCAGGCTTCTGAATCTTGGCCAACTCTGGCATTGAAGTCGCCAAGGATGATGACCTTGTCGTCAGCAGGGGTGTTCTGAACGAGGTTGCGCAGATCAGTGTAAAACTTGACCTTTTCTGTGGGGTCCGCTTGGAGGGTTGGAGCGTACACGCTGAACAGAGTGGCATGCTGTTTGTTCCGTAGTGGGAGGCGCATGGACATAATTCGGTCTGAGTGTCCTGTTGGCAGGTTTTCAAGCTTGGAGGCAATGGTGCTCCTGACCATAAAGCCTACGCCATAAAGGCGTCTCTCGGTCTCTGGCTTGCCTGACCAGTAGAGGGTGTACCCAGCGCCGTGTTCCTGGAGGCTGCCTTTCCCTGCAAAGCGGACTTCGCTGACGGCAGCAATGTCAATGTTCAGTCTCTGAAGTTCGTGTGCGACTAGAGCGGAACGCCTTTCTGGGTGGTTGCTGTCTGCAGAGTCACGCATGGTTCGGATGTTCCAGCACGCTACCTTTAGTCCTTTTGCACCTAATTGTGAGGCAGGTGCCGGCCTTTTCTTCTCTATTGTTGTTCGACCGCGTTTGGAGATGCCCGTTGACCGCGGCTAGCCAACTGGGGGGTATGGAGATGAGCATTTGTTTGGACCACCTTTTCTAGGCCCCTCTCCGTGTGGAGCAAGCAGTGCTGTCCCTAGAAAAGGCTGCTTGGTCGTTCAGGGTGCTGCCGAGTGATGCTGTCACCTCCGGGTCAACAATCAGGCGACCAATATCCTGAACCGCCTGCATGCAGGATTGGAACTGCGGCTTCCAGTGACATCTTCCACCTGCCGTTTTCGCCCCTTTCCCATCGCTACAGGGCTTGGAATAGTTGGTGGCGCGGACGTGGACGTGTCCTTCAAGCCTGCGCAATGGAATTTTTAGGTGGAGTGCAGTGTGCGCAGTACTGGCCCCACCCTTTACACCCGTGGTTCATCTGCCATAGCCTAGCAAGCTGGGACGGTGACAGTGAGGTCCTCAGGTCGTAGGTTTTATATCAGACTGTCCTTGTCCTAGCCTCTGGCTCAAAAACCTTCCTCGGAGGCACGGGGGCGCGGCTACTGAATGTCGGGACATGACCATGGACCCAGGGTCAATGCATGTCGAGACTGTCCTGCATTCCTTAGCACTTCATGGGTTTTACTTCAGACTTTTCCTTGTCTTAGATGGACTGCCTTCCCGGGCTGTCGAGCTCCATCTGCCCGCATGTGACAGGTAGCACAGGGTTACATGGTACCTGTGGCAGGTAGAGACCTGACCTGACCTGCGTGCATGTATATACAGTGGGGGAATTGGGGTTGGAAGGGAAGGGGAAGTAGCCGGTGGAGCGGTTGCCTAGTGGTAGTGTGCTCAACTAGGAAGTGAGGGTCCATGGGTTTGAGTCCCATAAAAGAACATTTTTTTAATTCCCCTTACACTACATCTTGAGTGGTGGAACAGGCGCTAGTCTTTTGGATAAGATGATAGACTGAAATCATGTGGAGAGAACAGCCCGAATTTCACACAATGAAATCTTTTGTGACAATACAATACAATACAATACAATACACTTTAGTACAGTACAGTACAATACAATACAACACAATACAGTTTAGTACAGTACAGTACAGTACAGTACAATACAATACAGTTTAGTACAGTACAATACAATACAACACAATACAGTTTAGTACAGTACAGTACAGTTTAGTACAGTACAGTACAGAATAGTACAATACAGTTTAGTACAGTACAGTACAGTACAATACAATACAGTTTAGTACAGTACAGTACAATACAATACAGTTTAGTACAATACAATACAATACAATACAGTTTAGTACAGTACAGTACAATACAATACAGTTTAGTACAATACAATACAATACAATACAATACAATACAGTTTAGTACAGTACAGTACAATACAGTTTAGTACAATACAATACAGTAAAAAACAGTTTAGTACAGTACAGTACAATACAATACAGTTTAGTACAATACAATACAATACAGTTTAGTACAGTACAGTACAATACAATACAGTTTAGTACAATACAATACAATACAATACAATACAATACAGTTTAGTACAGTACAGTACAGTACGATACAATACACTACAATACACATCATGTCTTGCCCACCAGGAAAGAGGAAAGTGACAGTCTGTACACTCACTGCAGACGTTGTCTTCACAAATGGAACCAGTCACACAGCCAATTCTCTGCCCGTATCCACATCCCGATCCCAATCTGACCTCTGTGACAGGTGAAAGGTAGAAACCCATTTAGTATCTGTCATGATATCCGAGTTTTGGGCGATGTCATAATAATGTATGCTTGTGAAGGAAAGTTGGTTTTATGCCTCTGCTACGTTATTGCAGTTTGGTCTGAACTCGAATTGTGGAGAAAGTCTAGCAGTGCAAGTGCTTTAGGCGCTGAGGTGAATATGTGTTCTCGGATTGATGTAGTGTGAAGTGCACCAAAATTAGCGTCATCCTGGGTGCACGGATGTGCTGGTCACAGGAGTGACCTGTTAAATAGACCTTGGGGTCTTAAGTGTCATGGGACACTTGACATTCTGAGAGAGAATATGAGTCTGTTGGGACTGTCAAGCTTTAGGTAGGCTGATGTTGATGCAGTGGCAAGATCGGTGTTCTCCTCGAGTTTGATAAGGATACATTCCTTGCAATTGTTTCTCCTGATTTTTTTTAATACAAATTTCGAATCCTTCTTTATAGTGTATTTTTGAAAACTGTAAAATATTCTTGTGTTCCAACACGAATGGATGAGAAAGACAGGGTCAGTTTCTCGGAAGACCACCCGTCCACATCGTCGTTGCTGTCGTCTGGTGGTCTACGTGGCAACCACCGACCAGCATCGTCTTTGCGGCCGTCTGGCAGTCAACATGTCGACCATCCGTCAACATCGTCAGACAGTGGTAGGCATGGCGACAATTCATAAACATCCTCGGAACAGTCGGCCTGAGGAAGACGCGACGACCATCCATCAACACCATCGGTGCAGGCAGCTGGTGGTCAGCGCGGCAACCATATCCTAACATCTTAACTGTTTATATTGTAAGCAAAAGCTAATGACCTTTTGTATTCAAATGAAAATTTGATTTATTACGAAAGGAAATAAGAAAAATATTAAATGTGAAATTTCTTTCATGCAATGGAATTGCAGATCCATTGCTATTTTAGATTATTTACGTGAATATCTTGCTCAAAATAACTATCAAGATTTACTTTTACAGTCCTTAAATGTAACTAAAAGGATATTATTTCCCGCCTTCGTATCACATAGACCGTTCTGAAAGGGTTACCACGACATTATATGCAATAATAATAATAATGGATACTTATACTGCACACTATTTAGAAATCTGCTCTAGGTGCTTTACAAAAACGCTTTTGTTAACATAAAACATTACATCAATGTTACATACGCACACCAAAATGTGACTACACACACACACACACACACACACACACACACACACACACACACACACAATGCACACACACATTTTAACATACATGTGTATCTAACAACAGAACAAAAGAACCAGGAGTCATGCCCTGATTCTGGGTACCTGGAATGTTCGCACCCTTTTAGACAGAGACGACAGGCCAGAAAGACACACAGCGCTCCTTGCTAGAATGCTTGATCGTTACCAGGTGGACATAGCAGCCCTGAGCAAAACCAGGTTTGCGTGTGAAACCCAGCTGGAGGAAGTTGGAGGGGGCTACACCTTCTACTGCATTGGGAAGCCAGATGGCACCCCAAGAACCTCAGGCGTGGGCTTTGCCATATGAACCAAACTTGACAGCTTGACAGCCTTCCACGTGGGATACACGACAGGCTGATGACCCTGCGTCTGAAGCTGTCCAAGGATCGCTTCGCCAGTCATCAGCTGCTATGCCCCGACGATGACCAACCCTGATGACATCAAAGAAGCTTTCTACTAGGAGCTCAGCCGCACCATTTCAGCGGTAGACAGAAAGGACAGGCTGATCATCCTTGGAGATTTCAATGTCCGCGTCGGCGTGGACTTCTCCTCGTGGCCAAAAGTTCTAGGACAGCACGGCACTGGCAAGTGCAGCTCCAACGAACTGCTTTTCCTCTCGCTCTGTGCGCAGCATGGACTGACCATAACCAACACCCTCTTCATACAAGCGGACAAGTACAAGAACACATGGATGCACCCCCGCTCCAAACAATGACACATGCTGGACTATGTGATTGTCCAGCAGAGGGACAGAGGTGATGTTTCCATTACACGCTGAATGAGAGGAGCAGTCTGTTAGTCGGACCATCGCCTGGTACGCAGCAAGATGAACATCAGACTTGCACGCAAGCTCCAACCAGCCAGGCAGAAACCCCCTAGGAAGCTGAACATCCACCGCCTCCCTATCACCAAGGACGTGCTGCAGCAGCAAATCCAAGTAGCTCTCCAAGAAATTCCTGCATCGACTGATGTAGAAGAGGTATGGAGCACCTTTAGAAATTCTGTGTACACAGCAGCAGCTGACACACTCGGTTTTGTACAGAGGAGCCACAAAGACTGGTTTGACGAGAACGACTCTGGAATCTCCAAGCTCCTGAACACACTGCATATACGGCATCGGGATCACATTTCCGATAAAGACTGCCAGAGGAAGGAGAACCATTTCTTGCAAACCAGGCAACTCGTACAGAAGAGGCTGCGTGATATGAAGAACATCTGGTGGGAAAGTCCGAAGAGCTTCAGTCTGCTGCTGATGCTCACGACATGAAGACATTCCATGATGGTCTCCGAGCTGTGTATGGGCCGAGAGTCACAGGATCAACCCCTGTCTGAGCCTCGGACCAGACCACCCTCCTGACAGACAAGAAAGACATCCTTGCCCGCTGGGCAGAGCACTTCAACACCCTCCTCAACAGGGACTCGTCCGTATCTGACGAGGTAATTGCAGCCCTCCCACAGCTACCAGTCAATGACTCGCTAGCTGCCCCTCCCACCAAGGTCAAGACCCGGAAGGCCCTGAAGCTGACAACGTCAGGAAAAGCACCAGGAGCAGATGGAATCCAGGCTGACGTCTACAAGTATGGAGGCGAGGTGCTGACAGACAAGCTGACCGCCCTGTTCCAGTCTATCTGGGAGAGAGTGGAGGTCCCCCAGGATTTTAAGGATGCTTCTATTGTCCACATTTACAAACGAAAGGGAGACAAAACATCCTGCGATAACCACCGTGCAATCTCTCTCCTCTGCATTGCCGGCAAGATATTCGCCTGCATCATACTGAACAGACTGGTTGACCATGTCTCCAACACAGTCATTCCTGAAGCACAGTGCGGCTTCCGCTCAGGCAGGGGAGCATGTGACATGGTGTTTGCCGTACGCCAGATGTAAGAGAAGTGCCGTGAGCAGAACAAGGAACTCCACATGGTCTTTGTAGACCTGACTAAGGCCTTTGACACGGTGAACTGCCATGGTCTGTGGAAGATCCTCCTAAAGTTCGGCTGCCCAGACAGCCTAATCCAGCTGATTGCGTCTTTCCATGATGCCATGCAGGCGAGAGTACAGGAAAATACTGACATGTCGGATCCGTTCCCTGTGGAAAATGGAGTGAAGCAGGGCTGCGTCTTGGCACCCGCACTGTTCTCCATCCTCTTCTCTGCCATGCTGATTGACGCCTTCCAAGACTGTGACCGGGGCATCTACATTCAGTTTCGCACAGATGGCAAACTTCTCAACTTGCGGTGACTCCAGGTCCAGGGTGTTTGAGGCACTGTTGAGAGAGTTCCTCTTCGCTGATGACTGCGCGCTTGCTGCACACACCCATGAGGACATGCAGTTCGGTATGGACAGCTTCTAAACCTCCTGCAGGCGCTTTGGACTCACCATCAGCCTCAGCAAGACCGAGTCCATGTACCAACTGGCTAGCTCACAGAACGCCAGTGCCACCCCCCCAACCCGCCCCCCCCCCCCCACCTGCAATCAAGATCAATGACACAGAGATCAAGTCAGTCAACAAGTTTTGCTACCTGGGTAGCACCCTATGCAGCAACGGAGCCCTTGATGCAGAAGTGACGCTGCGCATCGCCAAGGCCAGCTCCGCCTTTGGCAGACTCAACAACAGGCTGTGGAACAACAAAGGCATCAGGCTCAGCACCAAGATGAAAACCTACAGAGCTGTTGTGCTGACCACCTTGTTGTACTGCTGTGAAACATGGACGACGTGTCGCCGTCACATTCAA
>NC_134907.1:1928509-2046009 GCF_041734735.1 Babylonia areolata
CTTGAACACAGGCACATTCTCCCTTCAAATCAAGGTGGTTACAGAACAGGCAAGTCCACATGGAAAAAACGCAGCTGCTTTTGCATATGAGGTGTATGAAGGATTTCAAAGAAAAGAAGAAACACAAGCAGTAGCAATCGATCTTGAAGATGCCTACAATAAAGTCCAGTTTGGGCACCTTATGGAGCTGCTACTAAGGTATGGAGTAAGTTTGACACTGACAAGATGGATAGCAGCAGCGCTTCAGGAAAGAACCGTCGTCCTACGCCTCGGAGATTGGATGTCTGCACCTTCTAAACTATCCATGGGACTGCCACAAGGGTCTCTGCTTTCTCCTGTCCTCTACAATGTCTACACGAAGGGCCTTGCAGACTTAAACCACAATGGAATAGCTCGGGTGCTTACTCTTGCGGATGATGGCCTGGTCTTCAAAACTTCGAAAGATGCTCAGGAAAGAACTAAAGCCGTCCAGAAACAACTAAACAATATTGCTCAATGGTGCAAAGACACAGGATCTTCCATCAATCCAGCAAAAGCCCAAACGTTGCTGTGCACCCTCAACAACAGAACCGCGAGCAAATCACCACCTTCTGTGTGATAGGATTCAGATCGAGAAAACTGAATGCCTACGCTACCTAGGAATACACTTCGACAGGATGCTGACCTTCAGAAAACATACGGAAAATACTGTTCTCAAATGCAAAAAGGGCCTTTCAGTCTTAAAAGCAATGGCAACCAAAGGTATTGAACAACGCCATCTCTTCCTGCTATACCAACCACTCGTCCTCAGTGTGATCGACTACGGATTTGGGCTAACAACACCGTCTCAAAGCAACCTCCTAAAATTAGAAAGAGTTCAAAATGAAGCGTGGTCAATGCACTAGCAAGAGGGGGGAAAGCTTTCAAGGCTAATGTGTGATTCCTACTGATTTTGCTAATCATCAGAATTATCCAACCGAATGCTACATGCTAGGATGTAATCTTTACCAAAACGTTCTGATGACATTTATTGGGGTTTCATTGTTGTTGTTTTTTATTGAAGCCAAATCATTATTAGAACCGGGTATATCAATGTTTTAACCTGTGGATAAACCGGCTTAGAAATTCCATGACAAACACTCCAAACACTTGTCAAACATGTCGCACAGACACAGAAATCCTGGGAAAATGGGAACCCAGACGTCTCTTGACTTTTATTCTTTTCCATGATTTTATTCTTACGATGTATACGGAAATTTCCACACATGGACGTTAGGAAGTTTGCCGACCGATAGCAGTCACGTTATGCCGGACGTTGTTTGGCACCATGCCCAGAAAATTAAAACTTTGTTTTCTTTGTTCGTTCCCTTTTTTCTTTTTTTCCCCTTGCATAGAAGGTTATATTTTCTTTTCAACATTGTCTCCATTACAATTTCGCATGAAATTCCACACCAATAAAGCAAAATTGCAATTCACACCACCACTGGCAATAGAGGTAGTACATACACACACACACGCACGCGCACACACACACACACACACACACACACACACACACACACACACACGCATACATATACATGTATAAAATGGTGACCATTTACAAGTGTGTTTTTTAGTTAACAAATAACTGACGAACAAGCAAGAAAGAATGAATGAAGAATAGAGAAAACAAACAAATAACAAACACATACACAGACAACAACAAAAACAAAAAAACAAACAAAACAAAAACAAAAAACAAAACAAAACAGATCCCAGAACATGACATTTCCAATCTCAGCTCACAGCACACATTAACAGTCAAATCTCAAGGATCACAGGGAACATACGAGTCACAACAAACCAGTCAATACAAGATTGGTCAATACAAAGTTTCCAGTCCTGTGGAAATACCTCTGACTCTATATAAAAGATTAGAATTCATGTTCCATCACTAAATCTAAATAAGGTAGCCATTTAATAGCGAAATCTTGATAATTCCTTTCCATTAGGTGTATTTGTTTTTCTGTTGAGTAATTGCGTTTGAGTTCAGCAATGAATGCATGTAAACCTGGTTTAACCTTATTAATTCTACATTTGTATATAAAGAATTTTGCCCATAAAACTATCACATCAAAAACATCATCTGTTTTAGTTTTTTCATCAGCGCCAAACAAAATAAATTCAAAATTGAGGGACAATCTTTCACAGTTTTCAAACTGAAGCCAAAAAGTTTGTATAACTGGGCAAAACCATAAATAATGCTGTATTTCATCTTTTTCGGTGTCACAAAAATTACAGTTGTCATTATCAGTCACACCCATTACTTTTAGGATATTATTTGACACTAGGATTCTATGGCATACTTTGATCTGAAACTTTATTTTAAACTTTATTTCCTTAATTTTCTTTATCTTTTTTTTAAAACAACCTCCCAATCAATTTGTGTATTTAGCTTATTTTCCCATTTCATAAAGGCTTTTATGTCAAATATTTCTATCTTTTTCATAGTATGGTTTTATTCCTTTGCTTATTCCACATAATATTTGTAATGCCTTGCTATCTTTGTTCTTCTCGCTATTTTCAAATTTTATGTTCCTTTTTCTTGCATATTCTTTAATTGCTTGTGTGCAGATTCAAACACTCGACTGTTGGCTGCCGTTCTTTCTCTGTCTCTGGACCTTGCGATTGGAATGAACTTCCTCTTTCGCTTCGTCAAGTCTCCACACTCAGCTCTTTCAAGTCTGGCCTTAAAACCCACCTCTTCCCAAAATAGCCTCCCTTGCCTGCCCTTCCTTGTCTTTAGTTTCTACAGTTTTAGAGTTATGCATGCGTGTGAATGACTGGTGCGAAAGCGCTTTGATTTGTCTCTGCACAAGATTCAGCGCTATATAAATACCATTATTATCATTATGAAGTTCAAGAAATTTACTTTTATTTCATACTTCCTTGAGAATTCTTCATAATTTAAGAATTGGCCTCTTTCATTTAGAACATCATTAACAAAAAATATATCTTTTTTTTTTTTTTTTTCCTTTTTTTTTTTTTTTGTTAAAAAAAACACAAAAAATATACCTTTATCTGTCCATGCTTTACAGTGAAAATAGTTAACGTTGATTTTGAACTTGTTATTGTAAAAAAAATAGGTCCTGCTACTATTTCTGCATTCTTATTCAATTCTATTTGAATACAAAATCTATAATAAGCATCATATACATCTCTCCAAAACTTATTACCTTTGCTTAGAAATCTTTTAGAGCCATAGTTTTTTTTTTATTCTATCTATTTCAGGATGTATATTCTGTAGTATTTTCTTCCATTTAAAACATGCAGTGAGCATTTTTCGTAGCCAGGATAGTTTCAGTGCTTGTACTCCAATTCCCCCGCTTTCTACATCATGCACTGCATACACTCATTTTATTTTGTCTGTTTTTTTGTCCCATGCAAACTGAAAACACATGTCTTGTAGCTGTTTTAGATCACTGTCAGGTGGGTTTGGTAACAATATCTATAGATAAACCAGTTTGGACAATATAACTGATTTGAGCACAGCTACCCTACCGAGAGGTGTTGATATTCTTTTCGACGAAATATTAAATAATGTTTTTCTTTGACAAATTTATCTGCCATGTTGATTTCCGTTAGATTAGATAGATCATTTGAAAGCCAGATACCAAGGATTTCAAATTTAGGGGGATTCCATTCCATACGTTGGTTCTCTAAGTATATTATATTTGAGTTTTTCTTTATACATAACCAAACATTAACAGTTTTTTCAACATTTAACTTAAGTTCTGAAAATTCCTCAAACTCTCCTAATACATCAAACAATTTTTCATAAGATTTTCTGTCTCCTTCCAATGTAAATGATGTGTCATCAGCAAACTGATTTATTTTAAATTCCGTATCTGATATCTGTGTTCCTTCAATTTCTTTGTCTTCTCTAATTTTTCAAGCTAATATTTCTACACACAAGATGAATAAATACAGTGATATAGGGTCACCCTGACGACACCCTCTGTTTATAGTGAACGTCTGTGACATCTTTCCTTTAACAATTACACGAGCTTTAATATTTTTTTTTAATAAAAAGTGTATATCCATTTTCTGATATCATTTCCAAAACCAAATGTTTCAAGAACATTTCCCATGTAATCCCAGTTTACGGAGTCGAAGGCTTTTTCAAAATCAATTGAAACCAATAACCCAGGTAGTTGTTTTTTATCTAAGTAGTGTATCATGTCATATAATAATCGAATGTTATCTCCAATATACCTCCCTGAAATAAACCCAGTCTGATCTTCATGAATTAATTTTGGTAACACTGTTTTCATTCTATTTGCTATGCAAGCTGAACTGATTTTATATATGACATTCAGTAATGAGATAGGTCTCCAGTTTTTAAGGTATTCCCTCGGTTTATCTCCCTTGGGTATACAGATTATCAATCCTTCTCTTTGTGTGATTGACATTTCACCTTTAATAAACCCTTCATTTATAGACCGAACCACAAAGTCCCCTATCTGTCTCCAAAAATTGTTTTTAAAGTTTACTGTCATCCCATCTGTACCGCGGCTTTTGTCATTCTGCATATTTTTTAACACTTCTGATGCTTCTTCTTTTGTTTGAAATCCTTCCAGTTTGTCGGATTCAACTGTGCTTAATTTGGGTAAATGTGTTACGTAATTACTAAGCTCTATATTTTGTGATTTTATTTCTTTATATAAATCACTGAAGAATGTCTTTGTTTCCTCTAGCATTTCATCACTTTCAGTTTACAGTTTGTCATCATTTGAAACTAATTTTAACATTTGTTTGCTAACAAAATGTCTTTTCTCTAATGTACAGAAGTATTTGTTTATTTTCTCCCCCTGAGATGCCCATCTTGTTTTTGATCTTAAGATTATGCCTTCCATTTTTGATTTTTTAATTGCTGTTAGTTGTATCTTACGTTCTGTTATGAGAAGTGTGTCCAGTTCAGTAAGGGGTTATTTTCTTTCTAATGCTTGTATTTCCTCCTCTAAGTGTTGTTCAGTTTGTCTGAATTCTTTGACATACCGCATCTGGCAGTTTGCGCCCACGGTGGTCGCAAAACAGCAAAAAGAAGATAATTTTTGGAGCATGGAACGTTCGAATGCTCTTGAACAGAGAGATCTCCACGAGACCAGAGAGGAGAACGGCTCTCATTGCGAGAGAACTGTCACGCTATTGCACCAATACAGCTGCCCTGACTGAACCACGGGTCACAGGAGAAAGATCAGTCGCCAAACTACACTTTGTCCTGGAAAGGCAAGGCAGAGAATGAAGACAGATTCCACGGAGTTGGCTTTGCCATCAGAACTGGTCTCTTTCATTATTTCACAGACCTTCTTCTTCTTCCCCATTCGTGAGCTGCAACTCCTACGTTCACTCATATGTACACAGGTGGTCTTTTATGTGTATGATCGCTTTTAAGCCGCCATGTAGGCAGGCATACTCCGTTTCCGGGGGTGTGCATGCTGGGTGTGTTCTTGTTTCCATAACCCACCAAACGCTGACATGGACTGCATAATCTTCAACGTGCGTATTTGATCTTCTGCTTCCGTATGCACATGAAGGGGGTTCAGGCACAAACAGGTATGCACATACGTTACCTGGGAGATCGGAAAAATCTCCACCCTTTACCCACCAGGCGCAGTTACCGATATTCGAACCCCGGACCAAGAGATTGAAAGTCCAACGCTCTGACCACTCGGCTACTGCGCCCGTCATTCCCACACCTTACAACTTGCATCAGCGAGCGTCTGATCAAACTCCGCTTCCCCCTCAACTTCCACCGCCATGCCACTGTTATCTGTGCCTATGCGCCCACCCTGACGAACAGTGAAGGACAGCTTCCAAAGTGACCTGGATCACCTTGTGAAAGACACTCCCCCAAATGACAAACTTCTCCTGCTGGTCCACTTCAATGCCAGAGTCGGCAATGACCGCATGAACTGGAAAGGAGGACTGGAACGTCATGGCACTGATAAAATGAACTCCAATGGTCTAAGGCTATAAGTCTGTGTGACGATCATCAGAACACACTTCAAGCAGGACAAGTACAAAGCAACATGGATGTATCCCACGCAGTGGCATCTGACTGACTATGCCGTCTGTCGAAAGAGAGACATCCGTGATGTCAGGTCACCAAGGCTATGCATAGAGCAAAGTGCTGGACTGACCACCGTCTGGTCAGGTCCATCATGTCACTGCACATTGTCCAGACACACCACAAGAAGCCAAAACTCATCAGAACAGCATTTAGTCTTGCAAATCTGGAGCAAACGAGGCGATGTCAGGAGTTTGCTAATGACCTGGACGACAGGCTGACGTCCCATGAACCGCTGACTGGAAGCATAACACAAATGTGGGACCAGCTCAAAACTCTGGTGGAGGAGTCAGCAACGTCCACCATCAGACCAAAAAACCAAAAACAACCAAATGAGTCCAACAGGACTGGTTCAATGAGAATGATGACAGCATTAGAAACCTTCTGGAGGAAAAGCGGACCTACCTCAAGTGGCAGAACAATATATATTTCATATGTCTCAACACTGTCTCAACTTGTCCTGGGTTTGGTTAAAGAATTTTATCGTTTATAGTTTCAAATGTGTTGCATGTTTCATTTGTTTATTGTTTACAAAGTGCAAGAAAATTATCAAACTTTCCTCTAAGGCTGTTTTCTTTGTGATGCAAAAATCAATTCTGTGTCTCAACCTGTCCCAGTCTCCCCTACCAGTATTTCTGTACATTTAAGTCGAATGCACTCTAAGTCTCGGAAGCGCAAGACAAGCAAACAGAGAGGGTATAGAAACATTACACAATATACTTACTGCAAGTCTTGTTATTCACACACTCTGCTCCAATCATGCAAGAAGAGCGGTCATGACTGCAGTCCGCTTGACGTGCAAGCACTATCAAACACACACACACACACACACACACACACACACACACACACACTCACACACAAACACACACGCACGCACGCACGCACACACACACACACACACACACACACACACACACACACACACACACACACACCACCACCACCACCACCACCACCATCACCACCACCACCACCACCACCACCACCACAACACACCAGACCACAAATACATCAACGATTAATCGTTTGCTATCATAAAGTACGTAATCAGTTAAACTGTTTCCCTATGCAAGTATATGAACAGTTCGGTTTTAACCACACATACATGTGCGTTAAAATTGCAACGTTTCCAATACCCTATGGCAACAAGAGCTTAACTCTCAATTAAAGTTCCATTTTTTTTCATCAGCTAGAACACAATTCTTTCATCAACCCCACCAGAAGTTCCAGTAGAGTTCCGCTCTGCAGAAGGCAATAAAGTCTGGCCAGGAACAGCTGTAACATCCAAAGCGTGGACACGTGGGCTGCTTGATGGTGCCGAAGATTGGGAATGTACAGTTGACCTACCAGGGGGAAGAAACACCCGGAAATCATCAGCAAGAGCGGCATTAGACCTGACACAGTACTCCATTCCAAAGCAACGAAACAAGCGATTCTGATTGAGCTCACTGTGCCATACGAAAGCAGAATGGAGGAAGCCCACACCTACAAAACCGAGAAGTATGCTAGTCTAGCCAGCAGCCTGACAGAATCTGGCTTCCAAGCCAAAGCCCTCGCCATAGAGATTAGTGCAAGAGAGTTTGTTAGCACATCTGCCTACAGCCTCATGAAACAGCTGTTGATTTCTCACAAAGAGAGGACACGGGCTCTCAAGGCAACGGCAGAAGCAGCAGAAGAGTTTCAGCTGGATCTGGTCAAGGAGGAATGAAAGTAAACTTCATAAGAATTAAATTTTCCCTACTCAAACTAGACGTACGATAGCTCAGTGGTTAAAACGTCTGCCAGAAAAGGTGACTCAGTCCTGAAGTGGCGACCACCCCGGAGGCGCGGGTTCGAACCTGCCGAGGACCAAGAAGAAAAGAAAGAAAGAAAGCGTAAGGACCGAAACACGTGCTGAGGGGGGCTGCTTCTTCGAAGACCTTGTACTGTCCAGCTCTCCCTAGAGTTTCTTATCACTGATAGTCCAACTTTGCCTTGTGCTAATTTCAAATTTCGTTTAGCTACAGCATTGAGCCTTCAATTTTTCCTTCAGCTAGAGCATTAAAATAGTTGAACATTTCCTTCAGCTAGGGAATTAAGAGTTAACCTTTCCTTTCGCCAGGTTATTAAGAGTTTAACGTTTTCTTGCATGAGGACATGAAAATTGAACTGTCACATATACTAAAGCTTTAAGAGTTCATCTTTTCATTCCGCTTGGCATTAAGAGTTAAAATTCCTTCAGATGAAGATTACCCGTAAAATATTCGAAGACACTGGGTTCAACTTTTTCTTATGAATGAAGTGTCCACATTTTCCTAATGAATAAAGTGTTACAATTAACCTTTGGAATTAAGGGTTTAACTTTTCCTTTGGAATCAAGAGTTCAGCATCTAGGCAAGGGAGAAAGAGGGAGAGAGGGGAAAGGGGGGGGGGTAGAGAGAGACATTACTTTAATGATAACGGTAACGGCGTTTTGTTAAATAAAGGCCATGGACTCATTTGATATGGTGCCATATTAATTGATGATAAGCATATGAATATTGCTATACATGATATGTGTAAATGCTGTATATTTGGACAGTATAAAAATATCAACTCATAATGCTTCTAGACAAGCACAGCGAATATTTTAACGACGATATCATTTTTGAAGACAGGAGTAAGGAAAGTCTAAACAAAGATGGTCTGTTGTGAAACTTAAGAGAGATAAATGTTCTAAAATCACTTGATACTAGACAGCAAAAAGCAAAATAAAAGCGTCTATCTATCTATCTATCTTTTATGTACCAATGACTATGCACAGCTATATCAGAAACAGCCATTCTATTTTTACTTCGCATATATCTCATATATCTACTGATGTCCATTACAATACAATGTTCCATCATGTGAACCATTTCTTGGCAATCTGTACAATGAACATACATACTGAATACATCACTACATTTTATATGACTATCACAATCTTGGAGACAGACACAGAGAGAGAGAAGGAGAAAGAGAGAGAGATACAGACAAGACAGACTGACTGAACTGACAAGCAGTAGACAGACAGGCAGACAGATAGACAGAGACGAAGGATGTATAGAAGAAGATTGTGACTCACTGCAGACGCCTGAAAGCGGATCACACATCATGCCTTTGGTGCAATTCCTGCCTTCTTTGAGACACTGTTTTCCTAGGCCCAGCGCTAACACACACAGACACAGATATATATATATATATATATATATATATATATACGCACGCACATACACACACACACACACACACGCGCGCACACACACACACACACACACACACACACACAGAAACGCATAAACACGCACGCACAGGCAAACACACACACACACACACACACACACACATATACCAACATACAATAAACACACACACATACACAAACACATATCGATTCAAATCACTGTTTTACCAATGTTCACACATATCGATACAAATTAATGTTTTGTCAGTACTTACATATATCCATTCAAATCAGTGTTTTACCAGCGCTTACATTTTCAATCCAAACACTTTTACCAGTACTTATTTATGTATCGATCCAAATCACTGTTTTACCAGTACTTAAGTATATCGATTCCAATCACTGTTTTTCCCAGTACATTGAAAAATTACAGAGACAAATTACTAATGTTTTACCAGCTCTTACAAATATCAAGCCAAATTACTAAGGTTTTAACAACTGCTTAGATGTATTGAGCCAAATCCCTAATGTTTTACCAGTGCTTACACATATCGAGCCAAATCACTCTTTTTTACCAGTTCTTAGATATACCAAGCCAATGCACAAATGCTTCACCAGTGCTTAACATATATCAATCCATATAACTAATGGTTTACCAGTACTTACATATACCGAGCCAAATATCACCAATGTTTAATCAGTACTTACATAAATCGATCGAAATCACTAATGTTTTACAGGTACTTACATATTTCGAGCCGATTCATTAAAGCTTTACCACTACTTACATACATCGATACAAATCCTTAATGTTTTACCAGTATTTACAAACATTAAGCTAAAATCTTTAATGTTTTACCAGCACTTGCATATACTGAGCCAAATTACTAATGCTTTACCAGTGTTTAGATTTATCGAGCCAAATCAACAATATTTTACCAGTACTTACATATATCGATCCAAATCATTAATGTTTCTCGGGTACAGTATACATAGATCAAAATCACTTGAGTTTTTCAAGTCCGTACATATATCGAGCCAATTCACTAATGATTAATAAACAATGTGTCATGTCAAATGATCGGTATGAGAGCAAGCTGGGCGCTTCCTTTTTTGGGGAAGTGTTTGAGTTTGTTCCAATGTACCTGTTATTTACCTGTGTGCTAGCTGAAATGGTAGCGCAAGCAGCATTAGCTTGAAGTTTTGTACCTTGTGTGTGGAGCGAGTTACCACTCTTTTCTATCTCTTAACCAATTCACTGATGTTTCACCCGTGTTTGCATATAATGATGCAAATCACTAATGGTTTACTAGTACTTACATATGTCGATCCAAATGATAAAGTTTTACCGGTACATATAAATATCAATCCAAAATAACTAATATTTTACAGGCACTTATAAATATTGATCCACTACACTAATGGTTTACCAGTACTTAAACACATCGATCCACATCACTAATGTTTTACCAGTACTTACATATATTGATCCAAATCACAAATCTTTTACCAGAGATAATTATACATACTGAGCGAAATCACTAATGTTTTACCATCGATCCTAACTACGAATGTTTTTTTCCAGTGTTTACACATATCGAACCAAATCACTAATGTTTACTAGTTCTTACATATATCGATCCAAATCACTAATAGTTTACCGGTACTTACATATATAAAGCCAAACGGACTTCTTTTTTTCTTTTTTTTCTCACAAATTGATGCAAGTGTTTGTCAAAACCGAAGTTGTTTGCTGGAATGGAACATTTCCATGTCACCACCCCAGGTAAACCGGTTTTTGTTTTCGGATCAGAGAAATCTCAGCACCCTATGCAAATTGGCTTTTATTTTCTGATCAAAGTCTGAAACATTCCAAGTCTTCATGATGCCTTTCTGACTTCAGTAAATCTTACAGATTGCAAACACTTGTGTAAGACTCCACATGAAAACCGTGTTTTCTGTAATCTCCTATTCCAATGGGTTTTTTTTTTCGTATTTCACAACTATGCATGCATGCATGCGGTGTGTGTGTGTGTGTGTGTGTGTGTGTGTGTGTGTGTGCACTGTAAATAGCATGTATATAACATAAAAGATTGTCTTACCACACTTTGCGTTTGGCCTCCCAGGGTTTTCACAGATGTTGCCATATCCACAGTTGTCGTCACTCACACAGGATGGTTGGACATCTGCACAGGGAGACAAAGGGGAAGAAACAGAAATAAAAGAAGCAAAGACACACACCGCTTTTTCTCCCATGAGAACAACAACCACCTAATCTGACGCTTATTATGACCCCTGAACTCCTCCCCTGCCCCGTTAGTTTTATAGCTGGTGAGAGAGAGAGAGAGAGAGAGAGAGAACTCACCACAAGTGTAGTTCGTGACTTGGACAGTGAAATTGCCACACTGACACTTGCCCTCTATGCACTTGGCATTGACGTCTGTACATTTAGTGCCGTCACCACAGTCTGACGTCACTCTTCCTGGCTTTGGCACTGTAACAACAACACAACATGGAGTGCCGTCAATACAGTCTGACGTCACTCTTCCTGTCTTTGGCACTGTAACAACAACACAACATGGAGTGTCGTCACCACAGTCTGACGTCACTCTTCCTGGCTTTAGCACTGCAACAACAACACAAGATGGAGTGCCGTCACCACAGTCTGACGTCACTCTTCCTGGCTTTGGCACTGCAACAACAACACAACATGGAGTGCCGTCACCACAGTCTGACGTCACTCTTCCTGGCTTTGGCACTGCAACAACAACACAAGATGGGGAGCGGTCAATGCAGTCTGACGTCACTCTTCCTGTCTCTGGCACTGTAACAACAACACAACATGTAGTGCCATCCATACAGTCTGACGTCACTCTTCCTGTCTTTGGCACTGTAACAACAACACAACATGGAGTGCCATCCATACAGTCTGACGTCACTCTTCCTGTCTTTGGCACTGTAACAACAACACAACATGTAGTGCCATCCATACAGTCTCACGTCACTCTTCCTGTCTTTGGCACTGCAACAACAACACAATATGTAGTGCCATCAATACAGTCTCACGTCACTCTTCCTGTCATCGGCACTGTAACAACGACAACACAATATGGAGTGCCATCAATACAGTCTCACGTCACTCTTCCTGTCTTTGGCACTGTAACAACAACAACACAACACGGATTGCCATCCATACAGTCTGACGTCACTCTTCCTGTCTTTGGCACTGTAACAACAACACAACATGTAGTGCCATCAATACAGTCTCACGTCACTCTTCCTGTCTTTGGCACTGTAACAACAACAACACAACACGGAGTGCCATCCATACAGTCTCACGTCACTCTTCCTGTCTTTGGCACTGTAGTTGTTACAACAACTTCCTGTCTTTGGCACTGCAACAACAAGTGCCGTCAATACAGTTTGGCTTCGTTCAAAGCAAAACCCAATGAAAAGTTTGGAACCCATCGGCAAAATAACAAACGAGGATGGTGTCAGCACCAAACCACTCTTAAATTAACTCTTACCACTCCTCTGACCAAGACTGGAGCTAGCTTAGTGTACCTGTACAGCTCCCCGTTGGCCCAATATCCTACATGACCTAAAAGACACAGTGTGTTTTCCCTGTGTGAAATTTCATGAAATTGCTGGCAACTGTATAAACGAAACGATTAAATAATATGCCCTGTACAGATGCATGTAAATGTGTACTGTTTGAGCTTGAAGAAAAGATCTAATTTGTGTATTGATGACCGTAAAAAAGAAACAATACTGAAAAAAAAACTTGTACAAACGCACATGTTTGCTGCATATGGTTTTGTAAAATGATGTAATTTGTGTACTGACAATTGTTTTCAGAGCCAATAATGAAAATATAATCTTTAATGCATGTAAATGTTTGCTGCATATGAATTTGTGAAACAATGAAATTTGATTGTTCAATTTTTTACAGGTAAAAGTTTACAAATATGTGTCTTTTGTGTGGAATCCATGTCTTTGCAGGACTGGACGTGGCTATCTTTTTCATCACACATGCACGTGCACACGATACAAACATCCAGTTTCCTCTGTCTTTCAGTCACAGGCCCATTCCATGAACTGTCACAACTGATACACAAAACAAGTCAGCCTAAAATTCTGCTGTGCTTGCTTTAACCCTGTCTTTCTATATGCTGAAAAAAACATTTGCATTCATGTATGTACTGCACATACTACACCATCTGAGAAATTGTCAAACAAACAAACAAACAAACAAACAAACAAAAAACTATGTCAAGATCATACAGACCAGTCCAACAATCTTGTTTTCAAGATGATTTACAACCGTCATGTGACGTCATCTTACATCTGTGATTGAATGTGTGAGGTGCAGCCCACGCGCAGAAGAGGACCGCGACCGCGATGGACGATTACATGAGAGAGAGAGAGAGAGAGAGGGATCCCAGCACACCTTCCACGTCAAACATTTAACACTAAGCACTACTCACTCACTGTCACCCTTTCTGCCTATGACGTCATTTTGTCAAGATTGGCCTGTGACGACGTCCTTTCAGAATAACACACAGGCACACACACACAAACACACATTAAAAAAATCATTTATGTCAAGGCATCAATCTTTTAAATAACACTGCCCCAAATTTAGATCTTTCCAGAAAATGTTCAAGAGGCTGAAAAGTGGTCCAGCTACTTTTACAGTCATGGTCGATTGTCTGATTGATTGAAATTTCCGAACGGTGATTGGTTAGAATCACTGGTAAACAACTGGTGGACAACAGAGTGTGTGTGTGTGTGGTTGTGTGTGTGTTTGTGCGTCAATATGGCGTCAAGCACGCGGAGGGGGTTGAGGTCCTGCACATGTCCAGTAAGTGGGGGGCTTCCTACAATACCCGGATGTTCCTTCCTAATTGAACTGAACTGAACTCTTTCCATGATCCCCCAAAATAGTCCAGGAAAAGAAAGATATCCCAAGGAACATATTGCAAAAGAAATGAATTGTAACGTATCCCATAAAACTATACATCGCATTTAACATACCCAAAAGGGGCCAGAAAGTACGAAGCGTGAGATACATATTTATTTTGTTGAAATGCGGACTCTATTTTCTCTCGCCTCCGCTTATTTTCAGTTGCGTACACCGGTCTGCGTAGATTTGGAGAAAACGGCAACTTGTTGCGATGTGCCTGACGTGTCAAACGGTCAAACACCTGCTATGACATAATAATGGACAAAATAAAGCAATTTGAGCACTTTTGGGTCATGGTCAGTTATTGTCAAGAATGGTCCAAGACCTGGGGAACATAGATCTGTGGGAACATAGACCTGGCTGAAAGAAAATTTGGGGAAACAGTCCTGGGAAAAAATAAAGCTGACCCCTTTTGGGCCTGGAGGAAGACCCACCTTTTCCCCTCCTGATTAATTCTCAACAGCTCATCCGTTTCCAGTATGAACTAAGATGACTATTAGTGAGTGAGTGAGATTTGACAGTTTCAGAATTTGTTGGTAGTATTTTTGATCATGTACAATACTTACGATTGTGTGCTATGACTTGTGTGTATGCGTGCACGTGTGCCTGTGGGTATTGTGTGTCAGGGGGGCGGGGCGATGAATAGTTTACAGTGATGTTTGGTGTCTTGTGTTCAATTTTTCCTTTTTGATATTTACATATGTATTCTATTTGTAAATGCCAAGGGCTTATTTTCAAGATTAGGCGTAAATGCTCATGATGTTAACAACAACAACAATAATAATAATAACAATAAGAAATTAATGATGGTGGTCTGAGGTAATTACATAATCAATCACAGTTTCCGAAAGCTTGGACACAAATTTGTCCATTTCCAGAGGGAATTGTTAACCTGTCTGTGCTTCCTGAAGTGCACTGTCTGCCTGATCTACAGTAATTAAATTGTCTGCCAGTTTCATGGATTTGCGTCAAACGGTAGTTACATGTCAGCAGAGCAAGCCAAATGCATATGCGTTTTCGGACCATTTCCTTACCATTTGACAACTAATGAACTTTTAATCACTAAAATTAGTACAGAATGTTTCCAATTTTAATGCAACTTAACTACGATCAGGTGACTTTTGCAATGCGGAGAAAAACGCAACTGCCGATGACGTCATAACGCTAAAAATGAGCACCTCACGCTGTTTGTATCAAAGCCCCATTTTGGTATGTTAAAGTCGAATATTTTCTGCGTATATTTCAGTCATTTTTGTTTCTTTTGCTTTTTTTCCCCTTAGTTCGTGTTTTTGTATCGTTGCTTCCCTACACAAAATACCTAATATGCCTTCCGTGTCACGGGTGACTTTATGACTGTCGCAATGGTCCTAACAGTTTTCAATGGTGACGTAATAATGGTCCTGACGATTTTCATGGGGGACGTTAGGACTCACGTCATAATGGTCATAGCGGTTATTATAGAAGACGTTGGGGTGACGTCATAAAGGCCAGGAGTGCTCGCGAAATTTTGCCAGAGCAGACCAGTATCAGTCTGACATGGTTCAGTATATGACACCAAACGGTTGCTCTGTTTATCTATTTTATAACATCATCATCATCATCATCATCATCATCATCATCATCATCATTATTATAATCATCATTAGCATTATTGTTATCATTATTATCATTATTACTATTATTTAAGATTACATGTATGTAAGGTGGGGAGAAGGGGTGTGCGGATTTGGGTGAGTGTGTGCCACGTGTGTGTGTATGTGTGTGTTTGTTTGTTTGTGTGTGTGTTTGTGTGCATAACATGCGTCCGTATGTTTAAAAATGCATTTTACCTCTTCTGCACCCTCAATGGGATTTATTTGGAAAATACAAGTTGCCCCCTTGTCCTAGAAATGAAGGTAAGCTAATAACTGACCACATTGTCCTGAGTTGCCGGCGGTAGCTTCTGAAGTGCACTCACACCTGCCGTTCCTGCAGACGGCCCCAGACACACACAAGCTCGTGTCAGTGCATGAAACACCTCTGGAAACCTCTTCACACACACACACACACACACACACACGCACGCACATGCTGTATAATTTCACATAATACTTTGCTTAGTGTGTAAACTGATAAAACGGACGAAACTGAAGCAGTACATAAGTTTTGGTTGTGATATTTAACGCTTGAAACTGAAAAGTCTGCTTTCAAATAATTATGTATATATATATCCATATCTATATATACATATATATAACGGTATACATATATATATATATATATATATCAATGCCATCAGCGGAGATGACTCCAGTGTGGAAGAGGACCCAGTAGAAGAATGGGAAGTTCATGCACTTGCTCATGCACCAATTCGCAACGACATACATTGCACAGCATGCATCAACACACACATGACATTGAACTGAAGATAGACACGGGCGCAAAATGCAATGTCCTGCCTCTGGACGAGTTCAAGATGGTCAAACAGAAGGAAGTGATCAACAAGGCAAAAGCAGTCAACTTGGTTGCCTACGGCGGGGACAGATTTTCCTCACTTGGCACAGCGGACCTTCTCTGCAAGATTGGCAAAATGACAGAGTTGATCACCTTTCAGGTCACTGACAGGCAAGCCACTCCTATCATAGGCCTGAATGACTCCCTGCGATTGAGACTCACTGAGCTTGATAAGACTGTGCATGAAGTGAGCACAGACACGGAAGACGCTTTCCGTGAGCAGATGGTCAAAGAATGTCCAGATTTGTTTGATGACAAGCTGGGGACACTCCCTCCGAGATATGTCATGAGAATTCACCCTCTGGTCGATCCTGTTGTCAAACCTGCAAGGAAAGTTCCCCATGCCACAGAGAAGACGGTCAAGGATGAATTTGACAGAATGGTACAGAAAGACGTGATCAAGCGAGAAACTGAGCCTGCTGAGTGGGTGTCACAGATGGAGGCAACCAGAAAAAAGAATGGTGACGTCAGAACCTGCCTGGATCCAAGAGACTTAAACAGAGCCTTGAGGAGACCACACTATCCCATGTGCACTGCTGACGACGTGGCATCACGAATTGGAAATGGGAAGGTATTCTCCACAATGGATGCTAAGGCAGGATTTTGGAAAATCAGGATGGATAAAGAATCATCTCGTCGCACTACATTCAGCACACCTTATGGCAGGTAGAGGTTCCTGTGCATGCCCTTTGGCATCAATACTGCCTCTGAAGTCTTCCAACATGCTATGGAGAGACTCTTTGATGGATACCCATGTGCCGATGACATCCTCATTTGGGGTTCCGCTACAGAGGAGCATGATGACAACCTCAAGAAGGTTCTGGATCGAGCACGACAGACTGGCTTGAAGCTGAACCTCAGCAAGTGCAAGTTCAGGGTGAAGAGCATCATTTTCGTGGGCCACAAGTTCACCGATAAGGGTCTACAGCCAGACACTGAGAAAACTGACGCCATTCGAGACACGCCTGCACCAGCGGACCAGGCAGCACTTCAGAGATTCCTGGGCATGACCAACTACCTGAACAAGTTCATCAGGAACTACAGTGAGAACACTGCAACTCTGAGAGAACTTGTTGATGTTGTATGGAGTTTGACTGAAGCACACCAGCTTGCATTTGACAGACTGAAAGAAGACCTGATGAATCCTCCCGTACTCAGGTTTTTTGACCCAGCAAAACCTGTGGTACTGTCCGTTGACTCGTCCAAGAGTGGACTCGGAGCAGCATGTCTACAAGATGAAGCTCCAGTGGCCTACGCACCCAGACCCCTGTCCAATGCTGAAACCAGGTATGCACAAATCGAAAAAAAAAGGAACTCCTGGTTGCTATCTTCACATGCAAGAAATTCCATGACTTCGTGTATGGACACAAAGTGATCACTGAAACCAATCACAAACCCCTAATCACAACTGTGATTGCAGCTCCAGCCCGTCTTCAACGGATGCTTCTGCAGCTCCAGCAGTACAATCTGGAGTTTGTCAACAAGAAAGGAAAAGAGTTGTATCTCACAGACACGCTCCCCAGAGCATATTATGGTGAAGTTGCAGAAGAAGCTGAATTTGACCATGATGTCATGACTGTCCTGTCCATTTCGCCCGCACGAATGACGGAGCTCCAGAATCAAACTTTAGAAGATCCAACCACGCAGAAGTTGGCCCAGTTCATCAAAGAGTGATGGCCCGTCCATAAGCATAGTGTACCACCTGATCTGAAGAATTTCTTCCCATTTCGTGATGAACTGGTGATCGAGAATGACGTCATTCTCAAAGGACAGAAAGCTGTAGTCCCAAAAGATCTGCAGTCAATCTAAATTGCCATCCTTCACAAAGGCCACATGGGAGTGGACCATACCAGGCAGCTCGCCGGTGATGTGGTGTTGTGGCCCAAGATGTGCCAGGACATCAAAGATGGGGTCTCTCAGTGTTCAGCATGCAACAGTTGCAAGGCCCATCTCCAAAAGCAGCCCCTCATCAATCACCCCATCCCTCACATCCCATGGGCAACTGTTGCAGCAGACATCTTTGACTGGAACTTGTGTAGGTAGTTGTAAACTCGTACTCTGGGTGGTTTGAGATGGACATGCTTCCTGAAACCTCCTCTTTCAGTGTGATCACCAAGATGAAATGGCTGTTTGCTACTCACGGTGTTCCAGAGAAGCTCATGACTGACAATGGCCCACAATTCGCAAGCTGAAAATTTCAAGCGTTTGCCAAAGAATGGAACTTTGGACACACCACAAGCAGTCCCTACTTCCCAAAGTCCAATGGCCTTGCTGAAGATATTGTCAAGCAAGCCAAGCAGTTGCTAGAGAAGAGCAAGAAGGATGGATTAGACGTTTTCCTAGGCATTTTGAACTTGCGCAACACACCAAGTGATGGAATGGGTTCACCAGCACAACGTCTGCTTTCCAGACGCACCCGAACTACACTCCCTACTGCAACAAAGCTACTGAAAGCCAAGCCCCTGAACACCCCAAAGATTTCCAGTCAGCTGAAAAAGGCTCGTCAACAGCAGAAAAGGCACCGTGACAAATCTGCTAGAGATTTGAGACCTTTGAAACCACGCGAGGTGGTGCGCATACAGACTAACAAGGGATTCCAGCGACTTGCAGTAGTGAAGTGAGCTCACCACTCTCCAAGGTCATACAGTCACCTCAGATGGAGCCAACTACATGCGTTACAGACAGCACCTTCTCCCAGTGAAAGGATCCCAATCACCCGGTCCGCAGCTTGACAGCAACCCTTTCAATAATCCCATAACTCCGCAGGTTCGTGGCAATCCGACAACACCAAAGGTTCAGCACAGACAGTCTGCAAACCTACAATTCCCACGTGACTGTACCCTTCCCCACCACACCCCTTCCACACCGCACAGTGTTTGTGATCAGCACACTCTGGTCCAACGCAGCAATCCCTGACAGCTACAGCTGTATCCCAGTGCCACCACTGTGTGCCACAGACAGAGATAGAGACAGAAAGACAGATAAACACAGAGAAACAAGTAGATACAGAGACCAAGACAGACAGAGTAAGACAATGAGACAAGTAGATACAGACAGAGATAGAGACAGACAAAGACAGAGAAACAAGTAGATGCAGAGACCGAGACAGACAGAGAGAAAAAGACAATGAGACAAGTAGATAGAGACAGAGATAGAGACAGAAAGACAGACAAACACAGACAGACAAGTAGATGCGGAGACCGAGACAGACAGAGAGAGAAAGACAATTAGACAAGTAGATACAGACAGAGACAGAAAAACAAAGACAGTCAGAGAGACAAGTAGATGCAGAGATAGACAGACGGACAAAGGCAGCGAGTGAAGTGGATAAAGACAGAGTTGAAGGAAGGGAGAGGCAAAGTGCAAACCAGACATTAAGACAAGCAAAAAGCGAAAAGACGGAGAAAGAGAGAAGAACAAACAAAGGAAGAAATGTACAGACCAACAAACAAAGGGACAGACAGATAAACAAAGGACAGAGGCACAAAACACTGACTGCAGTTGTGCAAGCTGTCACAGATCAAAAGGTGGTCACACATGGTAGACAGGTTCCCACTGCAGTTTTGCGCGAGAGCCAACTCTGCACATTTCACTTTCACTGTTAAGGAGTCTCAACAACACCACTGATCATCCGCCACAACATATCTACTAAACAAGAGAGGCAAGGCCTTCAAGACTCATTTGTGATACATTTAAAAAATAAAAACAAATCTAATCGTTAAAATGTGTTCTGTATTTGTTATTATAAAGCTTCAGGTTAAAAGAAAAAAAGAAAAAGAGAAAAAAAGTCATAACCAGATTCGAACCCCGCGTGTTCGGGTGAGAAGAAACTGTCTTACCCATTACACTATTGTGGCTCCTTAACTGACGTTCTAAATTTAATATTTGAACATACTTTCTTAAAGGGCGATAAATCAATTTCGGCATTTGCAGTGAGAACGCTGTTTAAATCATGTTATTCTGGTGTATCTAGGGCATTCAAAAAATCTTTAAGGGCAATAAAAAAAATCTTTTTAAGTCCGCGGTAAAGGAGACGTAGCTATCGCCACAATCACACTGCAACATTTAGCCGTATCTCTAGATCTAGATAGATGTACAAGTTTAGTTACACCCGCCGGGAATGTAGTACGACACGGTCGATTCAATTTCTCTTTTATGTTCATTCTAGTTTTATAGTTTTAAAGTTGATATGAAAATTTAGTATTTTGTTAAACTAATACATGTAGAGCCAAGTACAAGTACTTCTAAACGTCATAAGAAGTGAAAAGGACTTCATTTTGAGAAAAGTCAAGACTGGAATTTTTTTCGTTTTATCGTGATCAATTCAAGGGTATTAACTCGCATGGTTTACAATTTTTAACTGTGAATTCCGACTGATTCTGTGGATATTTTTATGGCAGTTTGGGGCATAATCCAGTAAGTGATGAGGCGTTCACAAATCTTTCTCTGAATAAATATTTAACGGTCTCCTTCTCCATCTTTCCATCACATGTTATCGTGTATTGTCCACTGAATATAGGATTGAATGGGCAGGTCAACAACTTGAAACAAAATGGCGTTGTTCACGTTCACGAAGAATATGAGCACGCACTTTGAATGTGTAAAAATATGTGTACGCAATTGATTTTTGCCCATGACCTTCAGGGCTCAGCCAATAGATCTGTAAAGTCCACTCGTCATACTGATTTTATTATTTTCCGAAAAAGACCACTTGGGCCAATGAACATAGTGAAAGCCCTGTACACTGAGAGTAAAACACACAAGCTTTTTATGTATTGAGTATAATTTCAAAATGTAATGTTTAAGATGAGAAAGATCACTTTAAAGCAAATTAAGTCCCCTAGCATTAATTACAGATTAATTTCCCTTTTTTTACTATCTGCACCAAAACGTTTGCAAAATAAATAAAACTTCCATGCTTCGCAAAAGAAGTTCGTGTTTGAATTTTTAAAAAAGATAATAATGACTGCTCTTGTTGTTGTGTCAGAATATCAGATCAAAGTGCCAAGTTTAGAGAATACAAAAAATATATATATAACAGTAAATGCAGTTTGCATATAATATGGCTTCTTTTTTATCTTTTTGTGCCCATCCCAGAGGTGCAATATTGTTTTAAACAAGATGACTGGAAAGAACTGAATTTTTCCTATTTTTATGCCTTATTTGGTGTCAACTGACAAAGTATTTGCAGAGAAAATGGCACTGTTAAAGTTTACCACGGACACACACACACACACACACACACACACACACACACACACACACAGAGAGACAACCGAACACCGGGTTAAAACACAGACTCACTTTGTTTACACAAGTGAGTCAAAAATGGTAAGAAAGGAACAGCAAAGAAGATGGGGAGCAGATGACTGACATTTTGCTGTTGACTAAACGTGCCAGTCACGCTTTCAGAGCCGACATAATGCTGTTGAAGCATATTCATGTATAACATCAATGAATGAATTATATCAATCAATACACAAAATACAAATGATAAAAAGGGCCTTCTTCAGCAAACTTGCATGCACATATTTGTGCACGTGTATACCCACACAGAGATACATAAAGTGCATCCATAACTCTCTCTCTCTCTCTCTCTCTCTCTCTCTCTATCAGACACACACACAAACGTACACACACACACACACACAGGGACCAACATTAAAAAAACCATTTTATTTCAGTTTCACACACACACACACACACACACACACACACACACACACACACACACACATTAACTTTTTTTAATTAACATTTTTATTCGAGTTTAACCTTATTTAAGACATACTGAAAATATTTCTACTTATTGAGAAATCAGGAAAACAGCATACCATTGTTTTATACAGAAAAAAGGAAAAAAGTCATATGCAGTAACTAACTTACTGCATCTATACTCCTCACAGACGGAAAACCTCCTGCACCACTTGGCTCTGTTGGTACAGTTTGCTCCAAAGCGGAGTCCTGCCCACAACAAATAACATGCCTTCATCAACAGTCTGCACAGACAAGGGCTGATGGTGCAGTCACCTGTGAAACTGATCCCCGCCCGTCAACAAGAACAACACCAACAGTCAGAATGGGGACTGTCCCTTCACATCAACAACACCATCAACAGTCAGAACGGGGACTGTCCCTTCACATCAACAACACCACCAACAGTCAGAATGGGGACTGTCCCTTCACATCAACAACACCACCAACAGTCAGAACGGGGACTGTCCCTTCACATCAACAACAACACCACCAACAGTCAGAATGGGGACTGTCCCTTCACATCAACAACAACACCATCAACAGTCAGAATGGGGACTGTCCCTTCACATCAACAACAACACCATCAACAGTCAGAATGGGGACTGTCCCTTCACATCAACAACAACACCATCAACAGTCAGAATGGGGACTGTCCCTTCACATCAACAACAACACCATCAACAGTCAGAATGGGGACTGTCCCTTCACATCAACAACAACACCACCAACAGTCAGAATGGGGACTGTCCCTTCACATCAACAACAACACCATCAACAGTCAGAATGGGGACTGTCCCTTCACATCAACAACAACATCAACAGTCAGAATGGGGACTGTCCCTTCACATCAACAACACCATCAACAGTCAGAATGGGGACTGTCCCTTCACATCAACAACAACACCATCAACAGTCAGAATGGGGACTGTCCCTTCGCATCAACAACACCACCATCAACAGTCAGAATGGGGACTGTCCCTTCGCATCAACAACACCACCATCAACAGTCAGAATGGGGACTGTCCCTTCACAACAACACCACCATCAACAGTCAGAATGGGGACTGTCCCTTCGCATCAACAACACCACCATCAACAGTCAGAATGGGGACTGTCCCTTCACAACAACACCACCATCAACAGTCAGAATGGGGACTGTCCTTTCACATTAACAACAACGTCAAGGAGTTGTCACTGCGTTCGGGAAAATCCATATACGCTACTGTAAAGAAGAACTTATTGGAGTTAAATTTAGTTTTTCACAAGAGGTCACGTTTATCCGTAGCCCTTTCACTCCTGTATCACGACACACAACAAATTTTATGTTTTTAAAGACAAAAATCATTTGAGATTTTGAAACCACATTTTCTCACATTAAAATCATGTAGTTTGAATACTGATACTTAATGTCATTTCATGAGCCACCCATTCATGTCCAGGTGTTCAGTGTCTCAGAGAGCACAGCCTCACAAAACGACAGTTTGAAGTCCAAACGAAAGTCCCAACATTCCCAATAAACGTGTAAATTTCCGTGAATCACCAAGCAGAGGACGAAGAAAGTCTGTCGATGATAAAGACGCAAACCCCAGCACGAGTCCGCACAGTCATAGATAGGGAGGTTGTGCAGACCCACTTTCGTCGGATTTTCGTCGGGGATCCCGGATATTTTTGGCAAAAACCGCGTGTGCATGCACGTCTCCTTTTCCATGTCACCAAAGGCTAAAATTTTGTTGCGGGATTCGCTGTTCTGATGAAAGGATTTTGAACATTTTCGGTGACTATTTTTGCATGATTACAAGAGATATTTGGTTTTATAATTACATCGATTATTTGCTTTAGTCTTATATGTTTACTATGAGCGTGTTTCTTGTCATATATCTGCCATTAGATGAAGTATTTGAACTGATCCATTTATAAGTTCTGCCGAAAAAATGTCCGAACAAAAGCAGTGCACACCCATAGAAGCCAGTTACAGTGGTGGGCTTTGCATGTCGTCACATGACCTACTTCTCGCCCTGCGAGCAACAAACAGACCACCACGAAAGCGGGCTGCACAATCTCCCTGATGTCAAGCCTTCAATACAGTGGAACTCGGCAGTCTCCAGGTAGTACAAAACACGAATTAACCAAAGTTCATCAACCAAAAATCAACAGCAACACTTCCCACACGTCCACCATCCAAAAAAAATTCGCAACCATTTTCTTTTCCATCTAAACACAAGGTTCAATAATGTATATTACAAATTCTTATCTTTTTCTTCTGACTTCACAAAACTCTTTTTTCCCCGTCCGTTTCTGATGTACTACAGTTCATTACGCTGATGACGTCTTTTTTTCTTTTGCATTCACTGTCCGACATCCAACCAAATCACAAACACACGAATCGGGTTATGTTGACAGTTCCTTATCATGACTTCTGTTACTGATGTCATCTTCAAACGGACTCATGTGTGATTGCAGTTCCATCCGGCTACACATAACCCTTTGACCCGAAAATAAAACAAAATATCTTCTAAACGAAAACAACCCAAATGCGTAGTCCAACATCGGCAGATTCGGAATAATCACAAACAAGTAAAATATTATGTTACATGGTGTATCAGCATAAAGCTGCAGTAAATAATCAAAGGAAAAAACACACACAAAACATTGCCATCAAGATACTACGGATATCTGCATTACTGACAGCTACAGCACATCTGCAAAACAGATGCCTGACCAGCAGTGTAACCCAACGCGTTTAGTCAGGCCTTGAGGGAAAAGAAAAGAAAACAAAATAAAACAAAACAATCTATAAAGAGTACGAATATATAACTGATACAGGAAAAACAAAGAAACAAACAGCTCAACACAGCGCAACTCACGGCACAGTCCTTCATAACAAAGTCCCTCAGGCACACAGTTGTGGAACTTCAGTGGGTCGTTGCAGCTGAGACCAATCGGAATGCCTGCAATCAGTTGCATTCCCTTTGTTAAAGACTGGTCAGACATCCCTGCTAGTGATTACTTGCAGTAGCAGCAGCAGCCGGCAGCTATGGTAGCAGCAGCAGCAGCAGAAGTACTCGTAGTATTAGTAGCAGTAGTGGAGTGGAGTGGTAACCTTGTCATAACACGTAACATAGTGGTATCCAGTCCACCTTGGAAGCGGGAGAACCTGAGTGCACAGGTTGGAATCTCACACTCAGCAGAATTTTTCTGCCTCCACTTGAATTAAATGGTGGTCTGGACACTAATCGTTCGGACGAGACGATCAACCCAGGTCCCGTGTGTTGCATGCACTTCGCGCACATTAAAGATCCCTGCGATGCACTCTCCATGGGGACGGCAGCCCGAATTTCAAACAGAAAAATCTGCTGTGACAAAATACAATACAATACAATACAATACAATACAATACAGTTCAATCCAATATAATACAATAGTAGTAGTAATACAAGCAACAGTAGCAACTGTGTTTGATTTGTTTGTTTTCTTTGGTTTGGTTTGTTTCAGGCTTTTTTCCTCCAAGCTGTTTTCTGAAGTACTAATACAAGTGGCAGTGCCATTAGTAGTTTCGCTTATCTGGTCTCAGTCATTTGCGTTTCGTGCATGCATCGGTCACTTAAACAGCAGTCACTCTGTATTTGACATCTATGTTTCCCCTTTAAAGGAGCAAGGGGGTGGCGAGAGGAATGAGAGTGGGGGCGGCGCTGTTGAGAGTTTATATACTGTTGCTGTATGTTTCGGTTGTAAGATACACACGATCATGGGGGAGGGGGCTAGGGGGGCATGCAAGTGTACATGGTGCATGAATACACGCATGCATTTGCCTGTATTTTGTGTCGTGCGTTTTTTGCGTGCAAACTGTCCAATATGAAACGCTGATTACATACCCAGTGTACCTGGAGACTCACTCAACTTAGCTGCAGTGGAAAGTTACAAAGAACACAAACTGTTTGCTTCTTACATGTATGCCCAAACAACTTCAGTACAATGCTACTTTGTGCTTCTCAGCTAGCATGCACCAGGGAACATAACCAGTACAGATAAACCAGTCAGAATTGCCATCATACTTACTGCAGCGCTTGGTTTGCTCTCGTGGCGCACACACAGTGTCCTTCTCACATAATTCCAGCTTGTCTGGGTTGGTTCCACACTCGCTTCCCACAGCCACCTCTGCGAGACAAACCATTATGACTGTCTTTAGCTTTTAACTCTACCAGTTGAGCAGCACAAGAAAAACGCAGACGACAGGCATGACCGTCAAGACTCACGACCAACTTAATGGAATACAGGAATGATGCATCATCATCCTGCACAGGACACGTTGACTGTTGGGATCTTGACCACTGATCTTTGTCCTTCACTTTTGAAATGCGGGATGCAACCCTTGATACTTTTTTCAGTTCCTAAAGGAAGTCAGTGTTTTTAACTTCATTAGAAGTTGACATGAACTTAAACATAAATGGGTCAATTGGTGTTTTTATCTATTTCAGTAATTCTATTTGATCACGATTTTACGTGGACTGAAGCATACGTGAATGAATCGATCTTTTAAATAGCTGTTTTAATGAATCTTTTACCATTATTTTCTGTTCTCTTCTCTTCCACTGGCTGTAGGAATTGACGAGCACTCAGCCTGAAACGGCCCCTTTGGGGTCAGCTAGGCTATCAGCATCACGAGTTGATTTGATCTGATTTGATTTTTTTTAGTTTCAGCAATGTCCATTGGCTGTACCAAGTCTGATGAAAAGTGCAAGAAATCCCAAGCTCTAATATACTTCCATGTTTGTTTGGTTTGTTGTTTTTTTTGTTTTTTTTTATATTTTGTTCTTTTTTTTTCCTTTTCTTTTGTTGTTGTTTTATGCTACATTGCGACCTTGAACTCGCTGACCTCAACTTTCTAGGGAATTTTTGTTCTAAGCACGAACAATCACTTTTCCAAGTTGGGTTCAGGTTAATTGGCACGCATTGCAACCGTTGTTCCTCAAATCTGGAAACAGGCGTCAGCGCGCCTTTTGGTACGGATAAAGGCACTGTCAGGTACATTGGAATTAATATACATCAAAATGCCATTATTCCATTACTTTTTTTTTATAATGATTATCATTATTGTGCTTATTTGTTTGCTTGTCTTCTTTTTTTTCCTGACTTCCAATAACAGGGTGAAATTGAATCTTTGCCTTCCTTCGTGAGACAGACAGAAAGACAGACAGAGACAAAGAGAGAGAGAGAGTGTGTGTGTGTGCATGTTTATGTTCATGTCCCTGTGAGCAGTGAGAGTGATTCGTGCTTTTGCGTGATTACTTCACGTGTTAAATATTATTCATGTAGGATGGATGTGCTGCATCTTGCTTGATATCTTTTTGTACAAAGTGAATTATCTACCTTCACTTGGAGAACCAGTGGCTGTAATTTCGTCAGTTCTAAGTTCGCTAGAAAGGGGGAAGCAAGTGCATCGTGAGTATGCCTCTGTCAATTTGAGAGGGTGAGTGAAATATTTCATACTTTCAAGTAAACAATTCTAGTATTGAGAAATAGAACCCAAAATTGCTATTTGCATTTCCTTATTCGCACTAATCTGTGAGAGTTTATATATAATGAATTTGAACGAATTCGTAATTATTTCGGTTAATCAAGTTTATTCTTGAATGACAATTAACCCTACTATACAGAAGTTTCTAGACTTATTATTCATCTTTAAGAAATTATGCTATTTTGAACTGAAAATCCAAATAACTGATATTAGGTGCTCAGTTTAATTCATGGGATATTTTAGTCTTTTAGCTTGTTCATTCGGAACAAGTTGTAGACTGATGTGTAGTATTTGCTAAAGTGGAGTTTTGAGTGAGTGAGTGAATGAACTTTGATAGACATAGGTGTAGTTTGCTTAATTAAGAGGACTTTGTTTTGTCCACAGTGTATTTTTCTTCTTGTACGAACTGTGCCAGTCCTTTGCCCGTTAACCCCTCACTTCCCCGCCCCCTTCCCCATATTCCATCACGTTCCCCGTCTTGAATAAAGGACTTTCAAAATACTGGAAGTTTGGACTGATGTGGTGGGAGGACTGCATCCAACAGGTCACATTAGCAGTGTCATTTATGAATTGTAATCTCTCTCTCTCTCTCTCTCTCTCTCTCTCTCTCTCTCCAGCAAAACATACAACACGCATCCGACGTGAGCGTGCACACACACACACACACACACACACACACACACACACACACAATCACTCACTCACTGACACACACACGCACACACTGAAACAAACACACACAATGGATCACAAACAAAACTGACCAGACAAAACGACCACTGCAATCAATGGAGATGAAAGGTGAAGAGGGACAAAACAAAGGTAGTCATATTCTCCAAACATGATCCTGTGCTTCCATACTTTTTCAAGATTGGAGAAGATATTACAAACACAACTGATCGGTATAAATATCTTGGAATAATCTTCCATAAAAGTGAAGTATTGAATTTGCCCAGGTTCGTCTTACTAAACAAGCGACAAAAACGGTCCATACTCTAAGGCGCTCAATTCGAGGCAAACACATAAAGGTAAAAACAATGCTGAATTTGCTTGACTCTTTGATAACCCATATCAAGACATATGGTGCAGAGTTGTGGTTTCCCAATGCCGTAAAACAAAGAGACAAAAACGCGCCGTTCTCAGTAGGTGAGCTTTTAGAAAGATGCTTAACAACGACACAAAAAGCTTCACATCAGATTCTGCAAACGACTGCTTGGTGTACACAATAAGGCATCAAACATTACGGTACTGGGTGAATTGGGATGATTTCCTGTCAGCATGAAAATTATCTGTCATATTTCATTTGGGATATATTTTTCGGAGTCACTTGAGAATTCGTATATAAAAATATTGTTAAAATGATATTATTTAAAAGCAAAACACCAAAGATAACATGTGGCTTCACTTTGCTAAACCCGTTCTTGCCTGACTTAGATTTGATACAAATGTCGACATATTAAAGTCTGCACTTTTACAGAAACTTGAGTGTCAGTACATAAGCTTCTGGAGAAAGAAGAAAAAGGAAAATAAACCGAAGTTACCATACAGATCTGAACCATTTCTGATCTAATCAAGAAAAACTGAGCATAGAACCGCCATGTGCAGACTCCGCATAAGCCCACATGATCTCCACAAAGAAAGAGGAAGATACACAGGTACAGAAAAAACATGCAAGAGTATGCGAAACCTGTGGTGTATTAGAAAATGAATATCATTTTCTAGACAAATGTATTTGATGTGAGCATTTACGAAAAATTTTTGTTAGCAGATACAAAGTCTGAATTTACAAATTTTGATGATACCGATACAGTCAGTCAATGGTTTAATTACGACCCTGTACAACTGTACAACCTCAACAAGAAAAATTCATAAGTTAATGTTTGAAAGAACACGCTACTTTTTAATTTGAACACCTTACATTTTGCTTGGTTCTTTTTTCTTTCTTCCTTTTTTTTTTTAATTTTGTTTTTTTTAACCCTTTATTGTTGTCTATAAATCTCTTATTTACGGTATTCATGACATTAATATGATTCTGATTCTGATTCACACGCACGCGGGCCCACCCCCTCCCCCCCCCCTCCCCACAGCCCTCCCCCCCACCCCCACCCCCCCAAGCCGCCCCCCACCTCCCCTCACTCTCCACCCCCTACACGCACACACCAGTCACAGGCCGTCCGAATGCCTGTAGCTCACAAAGGTTGAGCGTCGAAAAGGCGCCTTTGATCCAAATTCTGGGTATGGTGATCGTCACATAGCGCCCGATCAGCGGCTTGGTACAATCGAGTTGTTCGGTACAGCCCTGGCAAATTTGCGGAATGTGGAAAACACACAGCTGATCATCCACCAGGTTGCGGGCCATGGGATCGACCATGGTCCTGGCCACGTCAATACTGATTTGCTGCATTCTGTAACCTGGCAGTGACCAAGAAATAACTTCTGTCAGGTGATCGGCAAAGTGGTCACTGAGCTGGAAGGGGTGGTGGGGTGGGGGGAGAGAGAGAGAGTGTGTGTGTGTGTATATGTCAGTGTGTGTGTGTGTGTGTGTGTGTGTGTATGTCAGTGTGTGTGTGTGCGCGCGCGCGCGCGCGCGTGTGTGTGAGGGTGCATGCACACACAGAGAAAAGACAAAGCAAGACAAACACTTTATCAACGAGGGTAACAGATAAAGAAGATGCATGCTTTGCAAATCCAGCCCTCACAGACACGATGGACTGAAAGAAAAGAGAATTCTAAACATTGGTTTTTTTTCAAAAAGGGGGAGGGGTGCCTGGTGAGCCCCACAGCCTTGCAGACTAACATGAAAGCAAACAAAAACAAAAACATGTGAACACCTGAGAGAGACAAAGAGCGGGAGACAGACAGACAGACAGACAGTTAGACGACGAGATGGGCAAAGAGAAAACAACATTCCCATCACTGAAGGGAAAGAACCTGTATGAATGACGGCATCACAATACAACACCTAACAAATGGACCTTGACAACGTACAGTAACAGTTTGATTCTTGGGTCTTGGTTCGGTGAAAGTATCTTTGTTTGAGGGTGTGGGTATAGGGTGTGGAAGATCCCGTTTGGTGTTGGGGGAGTTGTGAAAGGATGGACTCCAACAGGTCATTATAGGAAGGAAGGAATTTTTGTTTAATGTCCCGTCACACATATCGGTGATTGAAGACATTTTGTAAAAGTATTTATGAATACATCTGAGTATTATCGGTTAGAAGGGGTGGGAGATGTGGATGAATGGAGGGTTTGGGGAAACTGGGCAAATGAGGGTAAAAATGTGGGTGAAATTTGAAAGAAAAACAAAACAAACAAGCAAACAAACAAACAAAAAACCCTCTAAATACAGTTACAGGAAATTACTTGAAGGACTTCTTAAAAGAGAAGTCGTTAAACTGACAAGCGAAACAACTGATAATGAATGCAAAAAGTCAAAAACATCAACGTTCTCAATCACTTGTGAAGACACACTTTCGTGTACAAAAGGCTTCATCAAGCTACAGTGAAAAATTATATGCTCAACTGTCAGGTTATTAAAGCATATACACTTGACATTAGAACAATACTTGGTCCGTAATGAATTTGATAATAGTCTGAGAGCTAAGCTCAGAATTGGTCTGCGAATCGGACCAAAGTCTGAGAGAGTCAACTGACGAGGTTTTAGACTTGAATTCAAGCACCTATAAAAGTCTCTTTCTAGTATATTGCTTATTTCCTTGTATGACAATGGGCAATATACTTTTATACTATCTATATGATTTTTTGCTCCCCTTTTTGCTGCCCTATCTGCTTGGTCGTTATAACGGAATCCAGTGTGGGATGGTATCCAACAAAAATCAACATTTGTACCCTTCACAAATAGGGAGTGCAATAAATACCTAATTTCAAAAAATAAATCTTCTCTTTGATTATTCTCAAAAAGGAGCAAACCTTTTAAGACAGATTGAGAATCAACACAAAATAGGATATTACTTATTATGATTGGTATATCAACAAGATGATTTAAAGCCATAAGGATGGCCACCAATTCAGCTGTAAAAATTGAATGTCCCTTACCTAAATAATATGATTTTTCTGTTTTTAGGTCAGGAATGACAAAAGCAGATCCTGCACTGCTATCATCCAGGACCGAGCCATCAGTGTAAACTTTTAAATGATAATCAAAATTTTCTTCTAATTCAATTCTGACAGATGCTGCTATTATATGTGGAGATTCTCCTTTTGTTGTGTCAGAAGCACATATGTTGACGTTTGCTTTTGTTAACTCCCAGGGAGGGACAGGTGGCACCAGAACACGAGGTGCTATATCATGCAAATCAATGTCTGAAGAATTTAAAATATCTGACACATATGTGCGAATGGTTTGTAGATTTGAATTATTTTGTGCATTTTTTGGAAAATCAATATCAGACCTAATATTTAATTCCTCAAAACATCCACTGCTGTACATCTCACAATATATTTAGCAGAACTTAATTTTCTGATTTCATCTAGTGGTAGAATACCCGCAAGCTTATAGGCTTCTGAGGTCTTAGTATGCACAGGTACCCCTAAAGCCAGTTTCACAGCTTTACTGTCAATTATTCGCAGCTTCTTTAGGAACGTCGGCGGGGCAGAAAAGAAAATTTCTTGACCGTAGGTCAATCTTGATCTTACGAGAGATGTCGCTAAATGTAAAAGAATTTTGGAGTCTTGTCCCCAAGGAGAGTGACTTACAATTTTTAAGAAATTTAAACTTTTAACTGCTTTAGTCACCACTGAATCAATGTGTTTCTTCCAGTTTAGTTTTGAAGTAAATAGGATCCCAAGAAATTTGATTTCCGACTTGAAAAATAGTTCACGTCCTCCTAAAAAAAACGTGGTAGTTTGCTGGGATTATAACCATTATTAAAGAGGATCAAATGTGTTTTTTCTACAGAAAACTCAAAACCATTAGATTGCATATAGCTACTCAGTCTATCGAGTTCACCCTGAAAATGTTTCTGTACATAATTTATGTAATGTAGGCTTGTCCTTTTCCTCAAGGATGTCTGAATCCATATAGCAATATCATCAGCATATTGAGTCAGCTTGGTAGATGATGAAAAACATGTATGTAAATCATAAAGCATAATGTTGAACAACAATGGAGAAATAATGGAACCCTGCGGGATTCCCATGTTTATAGGCCTAGAGGTTGATAAAGTTACTCCCACTTTTGCCACTATATATCTCTCACTTAAAAAGGATTTAACATAGTCATAAACATGACCCGACAGACCAATTTGTTTCAGCTTAAATAACAGTCTGCTATGCCACACTCGGTCATAAGCTTTAGTAAGATCGAAGAAGGACGCAAGGATACTTTTTCGCTTAGAAAACTGTTTTTTAATTTGGGTAGTGAGACGGGTCAGATGATCAATTGTAGATCTTCCCTTCCGGAATCCAGTTTGAGCTGACGGAATTATGTTATTTTTGTCACAGTAATACACCATTCTAATATTTACAATTTTCTCCATGACTTTCCCAACGTGGGAGGTAACCGAAATAGGTCTATAACTCGAAGCTTCTGTTCGAGGTTTACTCTGTTTTAATACAGGAGGTCATTATACTAAACTCTTCCACTCGCATTTCCATCGTGTGTGTCTGTTACTTACCGCAGCAGTCACCCCTGTTGGTGACTCTGACATAGAAGATCTGGTAGAGACCCTTCAGGTCACAGCGCCAGAAACGGTATGGTAGGGTGTCTTTGGTCTCAAATAAGGAGTGGACGCAAAACCTAATGTCTGTGTTAAATGCACCGTCATTGGCGTTGTTCGGCGAAGTCGTAATGAAAGAAATCGTGCTCATCCAGGCTGGCTTGTTTAGGGCCACGTTGGTGAGGTGTGGCTTGCTACCTGAAAATGATTGTGAAGAGGTTCTGCAATATCAATATGGCTTTATAACATCTGGAGAGAGGTCACCTGAAAATGATTGTGAAGTAGTTCTGCAATATCAATATGGCTTTACAATATCTGGAGAGAGGTCACCTGAAAATGATTGTGAAGAGGTTCTGCAATATCAATATGGTTTTACAACATCTGGAGAGAGGTCACCTGCAAATGATTGTGAAGAGGTTCTGCAATATCAATATGGCTTTACAACATCTGGAGAGAGGTCACCTGAAAATGATTGTGAAAGGGCTCTACTATACGACTTAACAAGGTATGGAAACAGGTCATCTCACCTGTAAATGATTGTGAATGGGTTCTGCAATAGAACTTAAAAACATTCGTACACATGAAAATGATTGTGAAAGGGTTTTGCAGTCGGACGACATTTTGAGACTGGTCACCTGAAATTTGTTGTGAAGGAGTACTGCAATGTAGCTTAATAGCGGTGGATGAAAGCAAGATCTCACCTCACTTTTGAGTGAAAGATCGAGCATCTGCATTTTGACACATGCAGTTATAGATGTTTTTGTGATATAGACATCTTCAAGCATCTGTGTGAGGTGCATTGATCAATAAAAAAAAAAAAAAATTGGTAACCCGTAGATTAAAAAAAAATCTGACCATACTGGTATACCACACGTATTTTCATTTTCGTTGGTGTTTCGCTTTTTCTGTTCCCACGAACGAAAAAATGAACATTTATAGTAACTTTAGCAATATTCAAAAACAAAGAGTTCGAAAACAAACAACGTAGTTCATTAACTTTTTAAGTTAATCACATCCAATGTTTGATGTAGAACAATACTACTGTCTTTTTTCCCCAGTGATCACCCATTCACAGTACTGATATTTAATTGTCTATAGCACCAAATGTATTTTGAACAAAGTGAAAACCCGTTGATGAAAGACAGCAGTTCATGCTTAATTTCACCAACCATTTTCTTCTAAGCATAAATTATGAATCGGTATGATTTTTTCTAAAGACAGCGGAACCTGAGAATGACTTCCGCACGTATATAATAATTATAAAACACCGTAACAGGAGTTTCCTTGACTGTGGCCAAATAAAATATAGCACCGGTCCTGACAAAAACATGACTGCCTGTACGAGGAGATTTCTAAAACGTTGACGACAGATCCCAAAAAAAAGTGAGACTCTTCTTTTTATTATCAAAGCATATGTCTTTGCAGCATTCAAAAATGTAACTCCTTGTGTATTTTTTGATAAGTAGCCGACTCCAATAAATCTACTACACGGTTTATGTAAATCACTGGTCCTGACAAACACATGGATGCTTGCACGTGGGGATCTTTATTATATTGAAGACAGATATAAAAAAATAAATTAAAAAGTTACACTTCGCGCTTACCTGAATAATGATGCGTATCATTTAGTGTAATATCGCTCAATGGCGCAAGGACACAGGATCTTCCATCAATCCAGCGAAAGTTCAAACGTTGCTGTGCACCCTCAACAACAGAACGGCGAGCAAATCACCACCACCTGTGTCATTCGACGGAATTCAGATCGAGAAAACCGAATGCCTACGAAACCTAGGAATACAGTTCGACAGGATGCTGACCTCCTGAAAACATACGGAAAATACTGTTCTCAAATGCAAAAGGGTCTTTCAGTCTTAAAAGCAATGGCAACCAAAGGTATCGAACAACGCCACCTCTTCCCGCTATATCAATCACTCGTTCTCAGTGTGATCGACTACGGACTTGGGCTAACAACACCGTCTCAAAGCAGCCTCCTAAAATTTGAAAGAGTTCAAATTGAAGCTATGAGGCTGATCCTTGGATAAACAAAAGACACGCCTACGGAAACCGTGCGATACCTGCTTGACCTTCCTTCAGTGCAGGCCAGAAAAAAGTTAGAACAGGTTAAGACCTACTTCAGAGCATTCGAAAAGCATCAAAACCCACTGCATGATACAGTCAAGGAACCAAAGGGCGGCCGTCTAGGACGAGGAAGATCATGGATGGGGCAAACAGAAGACACAATCCAGCTTGTATGCCGACTACAAGTCCTGAAAGAAACAAAAGAATGGGAGGAAAACCCCTCAATCATCTATTCAACACAGCCATTTCACCCACTTTAGGAAGACATTGTCGAGAATGGCCATGGGGCAAAACTGATGCAGAAGTGAAGATACTCATAGACGAAAACAGTAAAGAAGAGGACATCATCATATACACAGATGGCTCAGTCACCAAAGACCAATCCGGTTGGGGATTCACTGCGAAACAAAATGGAAAACAATATGGGAAGAGAATGCTGCCTACAAAGTCACAACCTCCAGCCTAACGATGGAAGTTGAAGCTGTGACACATGCTCTCCAGCGGCTATCATCTATCCACATGCCTGGAAATGAATGCCATGATTCTAACAGACTCAATGAACCTCATACAGAAAACTGAAAGTGGAATGGGAGGACCAGAGTGGCATGAGGCAATGCGCAACTTTCAGATTCAAAAACGTATATGGTCATACTGTCCGGGGCATGCAGGTGCTAAGGGAAACGAGCGAGCTGACAGACTTGCTGGTAACGCAACAACAACGAGCGGCCTGCATCTAAGAAAATCGGAAATCCTCAGAAAAGTCAAATAATACCAAAAAGAATAGGTACAAGGCCATCATACCATCGATCGCCTCAAAGAAATAAAGGTAGAGAGAGGGGGCGGCCGTAAGTCTAGCACGAAAGGTAGAGCACGATGCTTTGCAAATCAAACGAATATCGGCATCATTTCCCAAGCAAATTTCTTCAAAACGGAACAGTCTCTATGGGCTTTTCCAAATACAATAGACTGAGCAACACGCTAGACTCCACGTTCCTGGCATCAGAGATATTTTCCCACCCCTATTGCGGCCAATCAGTGGCAGCATCTGTGCGTGTATTTGTGTGTGTGTGTGTGTTTGTGTGCGTGCGCGAATATGTAAGTGAACACATTTGTCAGGAAAGCTCTGTGCATGTGTGTGCGCGCGCGCGCGTGTGTGGGTGTGTAGAGGATGAGGTATGTGTGTGTATGCATGTCTGTGCTGTGGGAACAACGGAATACTGGAATGTGCGGGTGTGCAAATATATATTTGTATATATGTGACGCAGCACGCGGAAACCCCGACTGAAGTCGCAATTTATCATTTTTTACTTTTGTATATTTTCTAAAAGTTTAATAATCAAATATTAAGATAGAAAAAATACAATGGATCTATCTGTTATAGTTTTTTCTATGATTTTTGCTAATTTCGTGTGCCCGAGGAGAAGAAATGGAGAAATCGGCTCTTGAAAAAAAAAACCCCACATATTCGTGTGCCTGTGACTTAGAAACAAGAATGGTCCTGAATGTTTATGTGGTGTCAAAAGAATCAGAACTGAAGAAACTTTTAATTTTCACATGAAAAAAGCACAGGAAAATTGGTATTTTCTCTCTCTGTGCAACTCAAACAAAGACAAGTATTGCAAGTGGAGGAATGACGTCTTGCCATACCAATTATTCAGCCACAATAAGATCATGGAAAAACCCACATATTTGTCTGCCTGTAGCTTCAAAACAAGAATTTTCATGAACATATATGTGGTGTGAGACGATTCAGAATTGAGTAAATTTTAGATTTCGATATGTCAAAGGCACAGGAAAATTCGCATTTTATCTCTGTACTCAAATAAAAACAAGAATGGCAAGTAGAGGGGTGATGTCATGCAATACAGATAGTACAGCCATAAGAGAGCCGACGGCGACAGTGAATGTTCAAATATTTCACGCCCATAAGTTGATGCATGAATATTTGGAGCTTCGGCTTAGATCCTGATCAAACTAACGTTTATTAACTGCAGTCATGGTATTGCCACATAATCAGCTGACGTGAAATCAGCCTGGAACATAGACTCAATGATTAGTCTCTATGGCCCGGATCCAAGTCAAAATCCACTGAATGTTACAACTGAAGTGACGATCATGTTGTTTGTATGTAGCATTACCAACAGCTCCAGCGTCTTGACAAGGATGGAGATCCTGTGTGAAAGTGGTTGAGGGAGTGAGTGTGTGCGTGCGCGCGCGCGCTCATGTACATATGTGTGCTCGTTTGTGTATTTCGTGCATGCTCGCATGTTTACGTGTGTGTATGTGTGTGTGTGTGTGCCCTCGTGTATGTGTGTGTGCCCACGTGTACGTGTGCAGTTTATGAATGTTTATGTGTATAATATGTTTGTGTATGTGAGTGAGGTAAAGTGAGTGTGTGTGTTCTCGCGCGCACGTGTTTTCCCTGAATGTGCAAAAAACATGGTGACTGTGTGTGTATGAACACATGTGCGTGTGCGCACACACGCATACACACACACATACAAACACATAAACACACACATAGGGCCGTAGGCAAATCCGCACGGTCCCAAACACAAGAAAATATTGTATTGTTCGGAGTGGAAATGCGCGTTTGATCCGCCAATTACAAATTGTTGAAAGAAATGGGCTTGCCCAAGTGACTGCCGAAAATATTTCACCAGAATTTGCTTTTGGGCATTTTTGCTATACGTTTAGTAAAACCAGAAAGTCGCGACAAACATAGAGTAAGTTTGAAACTTTGACAGATCTGAATAATGATTTTAAAACAATGAAATAAAGATGGATGTGGGGTGTTGAAGATAGGATCGATTCGTTTGCAGCACACAACATGGTTTCGAAAAATACTAGTATCAGATGGTGATGAAGTATGTATCAGATTCATATCAGTACTGTTAACTGCCCCCCTTCAATCCATTTGTCACTTTTGTTTTTGTTGTTGTTCAGCAGGAATCGCGCATAAACCATGGCTTTGCTTGTTGGCAGAAGAAAAGAAGAGAATGGACTATGTAAGCAAACTACTAATGCTTTCCTGATGATGATGGATAACCAGTCTAAGTCCCTGAGTACATCGTTGAGCAGTTTGTTGACTTTTTTGATTGTCTGAGCAATCTGCGTGTCGTCAGCAAGCCTCTCGTCGCTAAAGAAAAGAAAACATTGGAAAATACTACATCCACATCAGCAGCTCTTGAACGGCACACACACAGAGCAGGTTATCCGAGAGAGTGCTCACATCTGGAGGTTGCAAAAGGAGAGGGAAGGACCTTTGTGGACCATTCTACAAAAGCTCAAGAAAATTTATGTGAACTAATTCGCTGCTCCTGCACAGTGGTGTGCAGAGAAAGGTGCAAATGCTGCTGGACCAACTTAAAGTGCACATGCGTGTGTACATATGGCAGGGGTCGTCACAAAGACTAAACATTGCCCAGTTGTACAGACACAGCCCAACCAGTCGAGAAGGGTTTTCAGTAACTTCATGATACCAGCCTGATGGTTTAGTTTTTCAGTCAAACTAAAACTTGTTTATTTGGCTTTATAGAGTGCACATTATGTACTTTGTGACTCTTGTAACCACACATCCGATGACATGCATGTGGGATTCTCATCTCAAGAAACCGTCCCCCACCACTACTCCCAAACTCTCCTCATCCCTCCTTTTCCATTGTCCTTTGATGTCTGGTGAGAGTGATGACTGAGACAACCCCACCTTAACACTTGTTCAGAGCCACAAGTCTTTGCTACACATCTTTACAATATTTTGTGATATGGCCCTGTGTCCTAAAGGTAGATGCAAACATGCAACAACCAGTCTGGTGCTGTGATTGGAATGGAATGGTCACTTTTGTAACTTGTGTTATGAGATTGTGCCAGCCAGTCATATATCTGATCATGTAAGTATGTTACTGGATCCGTCGTTTACAGTCAAAATCAGTTACTAGAGCAAAATCAGGAAGAACAGGACATTGGCTGGTGGGTAAAGGCAGATTTACAAGCTTTAAAACTTCTGAGGACCGTGTTAAACATTCATTTTTTGTGCTTTTAATACCATAGCAAATATGATTTGAAACAAGACCGGTCTTACTTTATTTCCCACATTATAACATAAACATTGTTTCGGTAGCTACAATAGCGTGGTTATACGCAGATACCACGACCTAATAAAATATATGCTGTTGTTCAGGCATTAGAGATAATCTTCCAGGCCTAATTATGGATTTGCTGGTCAAGGCCTTCACATATTGCTGTGACCTTATTACAGATTTAATTAATCTCCTGACGTGCAGCTGACAGACTTTAAACAAAACAAATTCAATTAGATTCCATGTAATCAGAGTGTTTATGAATTTAGCTAATACAGATCTAGTGCAGCACAGTATTTGTGTGAATAGTCACAGGTAGTGCGATAAACAAACACACTGTTCGGAACAGTAGTCACCATAATGTAGTCAGTGCGTGTAGTGACCTAATTTCAAGAATAAATCTAGCCATTTGAAGAAAGTGCTGGTAGATTTATGTGCCTCAAAATGTTCAGACAGCATCACAGTACATGTGTGAACACATATTTCCATTCAGTTGTCTCTGGCTACAAATTTTATATTTGTCTTCAAAACAAGTTAAAGTTAAGTTAAAGGGTTTGCTGGTCACAGTTATCTGGTTTTACTGTGACCAAATTACATGTTTAGTGCTTAATCTATCAAGCAAAGTGTCTGAAACGAATAATATACATAATATACACTGATTGTTTGAAAATCAAAAGTGATGCTCAAAGGAAAGACAACATTTAGATCTGCAGTTACAATGATGCGGCCAGTGCGTAAAGGGTAATCAACATTCATGGCTATTTGTAGCCAAACGAGGAAAGTGTCAGGATGTCTATTGCCTGTATTATGTTTAGATAGAGTCACAGTTCGTGTGTGCATCAGGTCACGCTTTCACTTCACAGCCTAACTGTTGGGATTCGTTGAAAATTGCTGCGAGTCGCTTAGCAGATAATGTTTTCGAAGACGCCATATTTGTTCACTTTACGTTGCGTCGATTTTATGAACACATTGGCCCTTCGATGAATTTCCGTGAGTCATAAACACCACAGAATGAAACAACATCAATAAAACATTACACAGAAAGCCTGAACTTTCAATAAAGATTACTTTCTTTTCGAACTTTGAGTCGGAAACTGGACTAAATTCGAAGTATCGTTGGGACCCTGCTGAAGTTGCAGCTTACGGAGGGTAGCCAGTAAAACTGTCGAAAACCGACTACATTCATACGCTTGATTCAGAAGGTACAGGGGAGACTTTTCTTTCTTTCTTTCATTTGCGTTCGACAGCTACGCAGTCAGGGTTGAAGTCCGAGGGATACCACAAACTCGGACGTCCGGCGAAGATCGGCTGCCGTCCCCCAGAGCTTGGTGTTGAGGTCAGCACCCCCAGGCCAGGACTGCTGCCGCATCTTCTCCTACAGGGGGCAGTCTTGGAGAATGTGGGATGGGGTCTGGTCAGCCTGGCCGCAATCACATAGGGATGTGGCTGCCACTCCAATCCTCTTCAGGTGTGCTCGGAGGCCGCAGTGTCCTGTGCGAAGGCGGTAGATGGTAGTCTGGTGTCTCCTCTCCAGTGTCCTGATGGGATCCTGGTAGCCTCCGTTCAGGGTGATCCAGCCTCTTCGGAATCTGCTGCAGAGGAGAGTTTTTGCTTCCTCATACGTGGCAGGAACGGTTGGCTGTATGAGCTGGCTTCCTTCCTTAGTAAGGTGGTCTGCACGCTCGTTACCTGGGAGGCCTACATGGGCAGGCACCCACTGGAGGGTCGTTGGGGCTGTTTGGGTAAGGGTTGCGAGGGAGGCCTTAAGGGACTGGATCAGTGGACCAGGATCAGGGGAGTCAAGGGCCTGGAGTGTGGACATGGAGTCAGTGAAGATGGAGATGCTGCCAAGGGGCTTTCCACATGAGGAGAGGAATTCTGCTGCCGTTTTAATGGCCAGGACTTCAGCTCCGAAATTGGAACAGAGCTTTCCCCCAAAGAGTGTGATGCTGCTGTGCTCTCTATCGGGAAACCTGACGTAGACACCACTGCCGGTTCTTGGTGGGCTGCTCCAGTCTGTGGTGTAGGTGGTGTGAGGGCAGTCTTCTGAGCTTCTCTCCCTGCATCAAGACTTTCAGGTTGCGTCTTCTCTCCATGGGCTGGACGTTAGCAGTTTTCTCCATGTTATGGATTGGCGTGGACATCATGGCTCCAAGTATGAGGCGTAGTCCCATATTTTGGACTTTGTTGAGCCGGCTCTTGTTGGTCTTGGAGGCTGTGCCCCACGAGGTTCAGGCGTACTCCATGGTGGGTCTGACCGCTCTCATGTAGACCCTGGCGAGAAGCCTGCTGTCTGCTCCCCATGTCGTCCCGGCAGGGCTAGCTTGAGGATGCTTCTCCTCTCCATCTCCTCAATCTGGGGCCTCCAGGTCAGGCGGATGTCCAACTTGACGCCAAGGAATGTTGGTGTGTCCGTCTGGGGCAAGACCTGTCCCTGGAGCTTCAGCTTGACTTGCTTGTTGGCGGTGGAGAGAGAGGAGTGTTGCGTTGGTTTTTGTGGTGTTGAGCTCAAGACCCCAGTCTTCTGTCCATGTAGCGATATTGCTGACGACTTCCTGAAGCCGGTAGGAGGCTGTGCTGGTGTGTTCAGCGGATGTCCATACTGCCAGGTCGTCTGCGTGCAGACTGTTGGAGACGTGCTTCGTGATGTTGTCTCTGATGGTGTTGATATACAACAGAAACAATGTTGGGGAAAGCACTCCTCCCTGGGGGACACCCTCACGTTGCTTGACCTTTCTGCTGTGGAAGCTGTGTAGTTTGACCCTTGCGGTCCTGCCGAGGAGGTAGTGTTGGATCCACATGTACATCTTGCTACGTACGCCAGCTTGGAGAAGTTTCAGGATGAGGCCCTCCTTCCACACTTTGTCAAACGCTCTCGACAGGTCAAAAAACACGGCCAGTGTCTTCTTCTCCTGAAAAGAGTTTTCGATGTCCTGGACATGGAGGGCTAGTTGGTCTTCTGTGTTGAGGAATTTTATGTAGCTGGTCTGGGTAGGTGAAAGGATGTTCTGTGTTTCCAGGAGGAAGGTAAGGCGGTGGTTGACCATCCTTTCCAGCAGCTTGCCAACACAGCTCAGAAGGCCGATTGGTCTGTAGCTGTGGGGGTCCTTCTTGTTCTTTCCCTTCTTTGGGATTGAGATGATCTCTGCCTCTTTCCAGATGGAAGGCACAACTCCTGCTGTCCAGCTGTGATTGAAGATCTGAAGCAGTATTGTTCTGGATGCTGGTCCCAGGTGCTTCAGCATGTCGCCAGTGACACCATCAGGCCCCGGAGTTTTCTTGGGCTTCAAGCATGTGAATGCCTTGTTTCAGCTCCTTCATGGTTAATGGTTCGCTCGTACAGCTGTCATCTATGCCATGTGGGTCTGATGTCAATAGTTTCGTGGTTTCCTCTCGTACCTGCTTGATGCACTGTCTGGACATGTGGATTGTATGTACTCTCTTCTCGGTACAGTTCCGCAAAGGTGTTGGCTGCGGCCTTTTCTGTTTTCAACTGGTTGTCCTGCTCGATGACGGTCTTGCCTCTGCTGGGGTTGTCATCGTTCAGTTTCTTTGTCAGCTTCCAGAGCCCCTGCATGTCTGTCTCCATGTTCAGGGAGGATGTGTTGTCTTGCCAACTCTTGCGTGTTGCTTGCAGCATGGTGATTGTGTGGACGATCGTCATGATCATGGTGATTGTGTGGACGACCATGGTGATTGTGTGGAAGATCAAGGTGATTGTGTGGACGATCATGGTGATTGTGTGGAAGATCATGGTGATTGTGTTGACGATCGTCGTGATTGTGTTCAATTAGAATCACGATGATTGTGTCAATGAAGGTGTTCATGATTGTGATGATTGTTTCAATGGCAGTGCTGATGACTGTGTCAGGGGTAGCGTTGAAGATTGTGATGACTGTGTTCATGGTGGTGTTGATGCTGACAATGATTTTGTCAGTACTGGTGCTGATGAGTGTGTCAGTGATGATGTTGATGATTGTGATGGTTGTGCCAATGGTGGCGTCGATGATTGTGATGATTGTGTGCATGGTGGTTTTGATTACGATGATTGTGTCACCGGAGGTGGTGATGATTGTGTCAAAGGTGATGGTTATCAGTGTGTCAATGATTGCGATGAGAACGGTGGTGTTGATGATTGTGCCAGTGGCGATGGTGATTATTGTGATGATGTTCATGATGAATGTGTCCAGGGTGGTGTCAATGCTTATGATATTATCAAAGGAAATGGCGTTGTTGACATTCACAATGATTATGTCGAGGGTGATGTTGATGTTAATGATGGTTGTGCTGAGGGATGTGTTGATGACTGTGATTATTGTTTCAGTGTTGGAGATGATGATTGTGCCAATGGCGATGTTAATAATTGTGATGATTGTGTTTAGAGCAGTGTTGACTAGGACGTTTGTGTCAATGCTGGTGTTGATGGTTGTGATGATTGTGTCAATGGTGGAGTTGATGATCGTGTTGAGGGCAGTGCTGATGGTTGTGATGTGTCAATGCTAGCAGTGACAGCCATGATGGCTGGGCCAATGCTGGTATTATCATGACAGTTGTATCAATGGCGACGTAATGAATGTGGTGGTTGTGTCAGGGGCAGTGTCGATGATTGTCATGGTTGTTTCAATGACAGTGTTGATGACTGTTAGGATTGCGTCAATGTTGTGTTCATGATTGTCATGTGTGTGAACTGTATTGTTGATAATTGTTATGATTGTGTCAATGGCGGTGTTGATAATGGCCATGATTGTGACAATTGTGGTTTTGATGACTGTCATGACTGTATCAATGACATCGTTGTTGAGTGTGAGGATTGTGTCAATGTTGTTGTTGATGATTGTCATGATTGTGTTAATGGGGTTGTTGATGATTGTGATGATTGTGTCAATGATGGTGTTCACGATTGTCATGATTTTTATCAATGGTGTTGTTGATAATTGTGATGTTTGTTCTATGGTGGCGTTAGTGATTATAAGGTCATAACAGCATCATGACTATTTGAAAGTCAAAAGCGATGCTCAAAAGCAAGAGCAACGTTTAGATCTACAATTAGAGTGACGCGCTGGAACAGTGACCTCATTAAATCGCTGTTGGTGGCAAAACCTGGAAAGTGTCAAGATGTCTATGAACTTAAATATGTTCGGATAGGGTTATAGTAAATGTGTGCCACAGGTCATGCTTTCACTCCATTTCGCAGTGTTCACCTGATACTTGGTCCTTAGGACCCCAGCTATAGCAACATTTGAAGGATGGTCACCTGAAAATGACCGTGCTGGGTTCTACAATAAAGCTTGACAACATTTGGAGGCAGGTCACCTGATGATGACTGTGAAGGCGTACTGCGATAGACTACCACAATCGTCCCCCGCCTTTCCTGCACTTCCCTTCACCCCTCTAGCGCTCTCTCTTTCTTCCAACTTTTCTTTCCTTTTACTATCTCCTCATTCTGTGCTTTTAATCCTTCCTCATCTACTCCTTTTACACGGACAAAACAGAAATGGCTGAAAGGATCGACACAGATGTAACAGGACGGGGATGAGGGGGGATTCAAAGTCCAGTTCTGTGTTTCTCCAATCACCACCTTCCCTCTCTGGAACTATGTCCAGTTCTGTTTTCCTGTTTTGCCATGCACCACCTTCCCTCTCTGGAACTGTGTCCAGTTCCGTTTCTCCACTCACCACCCTCCCTCTCTGGAACTATGTCCAGTTCTGTTTCTCCGTGCACCACCCTCCCTCTCTGGAATTATGTCCAGTTCTGTTTCTCCGTGCACCACCCTCCCTCTCTGGAACTATGTCCACTTCTGTTTCTCCACGCACCCTCCCTCTCTGGAACTATGTCCAGTTCTGTTTCTCCGTGCACCACCCTCCCTCTCTGGAACTATGTCCAGTTCTGTTTCTCCGTGCACCACCCTCCCTCTCTGGAACTATGTCCAGTTCTGTTTCTCCACGCACCACCCTCCCTCTCTGGAACTATGTCCACTTCTGTTTCTCCACGCACCACCCTCCCTCTCTGGAACTATGTCCAGTTCTGTTTCTCCATGCACCACCCTCCCTCTCTGGAACTATGTCCAGTTCTGTTTCTCCGTGCACCACCCTCCCTCTCTGGAACTATGTCCAGTTCTGTTTCTCCACGCACCACCCTCCCTCTCTGGAATTATGTCCAGTTCTGTTTCTCCGTGCACCACCCTCCCTCTCTGGAACTATGTCCAGTTCTGTTTCTCCGTGCACCACCCTCCCTCTCTGGAACTATGTCCAGTTCTGTTTCTCCACGCACCACCCTCCCTCTCTGGAATTATGTCCAGTTCTGTTTCTCCGTGCACCACCCTCCCTCTCTGGAACTATGTCCAGTTCTGTTTCTCCATGCACCACCCTCCCTCTCTGGAACTATGTCCAGTTCTGTTTCTCCACGCACCACCCTCCCTCTCTGGAACTATGTCCAGTTCTGTTTCTCCGTGCACCACCCTCCCTCTCTGGAACTATGTCCAGTTCTGTTTCTCCACGCACCACCCTCCCTCTCTGGAACTATGTCCAGTTCTGTTTCTCCATGCACCACCCTCCCTCTCTGGAACTATGTCCAGTTCTGTTTCTCCACGCACCACCCTCCCTCTCTGGAATTATGTCCAGTTCTGTTTCTCTGTGCACCATCTTTTCTGTTTATAACTATGTCCCAAACTTGATCTCTGTGCTTCTTACTGTCTTATTCTGTCATCCATCCAATTTCTCTCAAAGTCACACATATATATAATGAATGCCTAACACACCCGCACACAGAGACACACACACACATTACAAAGAAATATATGTTGAGACTGCTTTCCCCCTCGCTTCTTTTCATTTTTAGACTTTTAGACAAAAGGCCATAAAGTTATCAGATTTTAGGTTCATTGAAAACGTTGTTCTTCCTTGTGTGTGTGTGTGTGTGTGTGTGTTTGTGTGTGTCTGCACGCACATGATTATGTATGAGTGTGTGTGTGTGTGCATGTAGGTGCGTGCGTGTGTGCGTATGTATGTGAGGGTCTGTGTGTGTGTGTGTGTGCCCACGTTTGTCTGATGCATGAAAGTTTCTGAAAGCCGGGCAGGTGCAAAACCAATCTAGGCAAGTTAATTTTCCATTGACATGCCCGACTGGACAAGTGAAAAATGGTGATGTTGAGCCCTGAAGGGTCAAGACTAGCCCTGCCTTCCTCAGCTGACAACGCTGAAGGGATCTCATTTTTATCCATCGAAGCAAATTATACGTGTTTTGGAAAAAAATTATCTGGACAAACATCCATACACGATTAATTCCTGAACCTACACATGTGACAACAAGAGAGGCAAGGCCTTCAAGACTCACTTGTGATACATTTTTTTTTTTTAATCTGATCGTTAAAATGTGTTCTGTATTTGTTATTATAAAGCTTCGGGTTAAAAGAAAAGGGAAAAAAAAGTCCTAACGGCAGATTCGAACTCCGCGTGTTCGGGTGAGAAGAAACTGTCTCACCCATTACACTATCGTAGCTCCTTAACTGACGTTCAAATATATAACATTTAAACATGCTTTTTTTTTAAAGGGCGATAAATCGATTGCGGTATTCGCAGTGAGAACGCCGTTTAAATTGTATTATTCTGGTGTATCTTGGGCATTCAAAAAATCTTTAAGGGCAATTAAAAATTCTTTTTAAGTCCGCGGTAAAGGAGACGTGGCTATCGCCACAATCACACTCCAACATTTAGCCGTTTTCTCTGGATATAGATAGATGTACAAGTTTAGTTACACCCGGTTCACACGGTCGATTCAATTTCTCTTTTATGTTCATTCTAGTTTTCTAGTTTTAAAGTTGATATGAAAATGGAGTATTTTGTTAAACTAATAACATGTGGTGGTGTGTCCATCGAGATCGATGATGACCATCGTTGTCATCCAGCTGGGGGATGGGGGGAGGGTGGTGGTGGGGTGGGGGGGAGGATGCTATGAATCTATATGTGAATGCGCAGATGGCTGAATAGTCCAATCTGCGCACGAAATGTTCGCTGACAGTTGGGGCAGACAAAGACAGGCATACCATTGTCAGGGAGCTTGTTTGCCCGTGACTTTCTGGCCTGCCTCTTCTGAACAGCTGCAGCAGTCCTGTTGGCCTCGCACAACTTGGCGCCTTTGTGCACAGCAGCGCGCCATTTGTCACGGTCCACCGCAGATTCCTCCCAGGAGTCAGGGTTGATATCAAACGCTTTCAGAGAGACTTTCATCTCTGAAGCGCTTCTTCTGACCTCCGTGTGATCTCTTCCCTTGTTCAGCTCGCCATAGAAGAGCCTTTTGGGCAGCCGATGCTCTGGCATGCGCGCCACGTGTCCAGCCCAGCGAAGCTGGGACTGCATCAGGATGGTGAAGATGCTGGGAAGGGTGGCTTTTGCGAGCACCTCTGTGTCTAGGGTCCTGTCTTGCCACTTGATGTTCAGTAGCTTTCTGAGGCATGTTGTGTGGAAGTAGTTCAGCTTCTTGGCATGTCATTGGTACACTGTCCAAGTTTTGCAGGCGTACAGTAGTGTGGGGAGAACTACTGCTCTGTAGACCTTTAGCTTGGTCTCAAGACTAATGCCTCTTCTGTTCCAGACATTTGCATTGAGTCTACCAAAAGTTGCGCTTGCTCTTGCAATCCTGACGTTCACTTCATCATCGATGGTCGCATTTCGTGACAGAGTGCTGCCAAGGTATGTGAACCGCTCCACCGCACTGAGTCTCTGACCGTTGACTGTGATGTTGGGCTCAACGTAGGGTTTCCTTGGGGCTGGCTGATGGAGAACTTCAGTTTTTCTCGTACTGATGGTAAGGCCGAAGTTCCTGCTGGCAGTGGCAAACTTGTCGACGCTGAGTTGCATGTCAGCTTCAGATCCAGCGTTGAGGGCACAATCATCAGCAAACAAAAAGTCTCTGATGATGTCTGTCATGACCTTCGTTTTTGCTTGAAGCCTTCTGAGGTTGAACAACTTGCCATCTGTTCGGTACTTTAGGCCGATTCCAACATCGCCATCTCTGAAGGCATCAGTAAGCATTGCAGAGAACATGAGGCTGAAAAGCGTTGGAGCCAGGACGCAGCCTTGCTTGACACCATTTGTGACAGCAAAAGGAGCAGCTGTTTCACCATTCTCCTGGACTCGAGCCTGCATGCCTTCATGGAATTGGCTGACCAAGGAAGTAAATTTCCGAGGGCATCAATACTTGGCCATGATCTTCCACAGTCCCTCTCTACTCACGGTGTCGAAGGCCTTAGTGAGGTCGACATAGGTGGAGAACAGATCAGCATTTTGCTCCTGACATTTCTCTTGCAGCTGCCTTGCAGCAAACACCATGTCGGTGGTTCCGCGCTCTTTCCGGAATCCACATTGGCTCTCAGGCAAATGACCTTGGTCAAGGTGTGCTGTGAGGCGGTTTAGTAGGATCCTGGCAAGTATCTTGCCTGCGATGGACAGCAAGGAAATGCCCCGATGGTTATCACAGGCTTGCCGGTTCCCCTTTCGCTTGTACAAGTGAATGATAGATGCATCTTTGAAATCCTGGGGGATTGTCTCTTCTTTCAACATGAGTGAGTACGGCTGATGGAGCTTCTCAGTCAGCACAGTGCCTCCATCCTTGTAGACCTCTGCTGGTATGGAGTCTGAGCCAGGTGCTTTGCCACTGGATAGCAGACGGATTGCTTTCTGGGTCTCAAGAGGTGTTGGCGGATCGTCCAGTGCTTCGTTGATGGGGACTTGTGGGAGATGGTCTATGGCTTCATCATTTATGGAGGAAGGGCGATTTAAGACACTGTTGAAGTGCTCAGCCCAGCGTTCGAGAATTTTCTCCTTCTCGGTGATCAAGGTATTCCCATCTGCACTGAGGAGGGGGGATGATCCTGAGGATGTGGGGCCGTAGACTTCTTTTAAGGCATCATAGAACCTCTTCATATCGTGCCTGTCAGCATATCCCTGGATCTCATCAGCTTTGTCACTCAGCCATTTATCCTGCATCTGGCGTAACTTTTGCTGAACAGTCCTGCGGATGGCATCGTACGCATCCTTTTTTGATGTGGACTTTGGGTTGCTCAGGTAGGCTTGATGCAGACGGCGTTTCTCATCCAGAAGCTGCTTGATTTCATCACAGTTTTCATCAAACCAGTCTTTGTGCTTTCTGGTCATGGGTCCCAGGGTCTCTGAAGCTGTACTATAGATCAGCTCACGCAGGGTCCTCCAGTCAGACTCCACATTCTGGTTGTCCAGAGAGGCGGATTCCAGACGATCTTCCAGCAGCTCCACAAAGGACTGTTTGATGGTGATGTTTTTCAGCTTAGCGATGTTGAGCCGTTTTGGAGCCTTCTGGCCTTGGGGGCGTCTCTTGGGCTGGATTCGAATATTCAGCTTCGAGACTACAAGGCGATGGTCTGTCCAACACTCGGCGCCGCACATGGTCTTTGTTACACGTACATCTTAGCTATCCCTTTTCCTGACGATGACATAATCGATGAGATGCCAATGCTTTGAGCGAGGGTGCATCCATGACGTCCTGTTACGGGTTTGGAGGCAGAAAACTGTGTTGGTTATCAGCAGTTCGTGCTCTGCACAGGTCTGAAGCAAAAGCATTCCATTTGGGTTGCAGTGGCCCACACCGTGCTTTCCAATCACTCCATCCCAGGAGATGTAGTCAGAGCCAACTCTAGCACTGAAGTCCCCAAGATTGATGAGCTTGTCTGCTTTAGGGATAGCAGCAATGACAGAGTGAAGGTCCTTGTAGAACTTCGCCTTCACTTCATCCGGGTTGGTCATGGTTGGGGCATAGGCACTGACAATGGTGAGGTGCTTCTGGCCAGATGCCAGTGGGAGTTTCATGGTCATAAGCCTATCTTTGACTCCCTTTGGGATTCCAGCTAGCTTGCTGACAAGTGCTGTTTTTACTGCAAAACCAACGCCAGCCTCACGTCGCTCTTCCCTTCCTCGTCCACTCCAGAAGAAGGTGTAACCAGATCCCTGTTCACAGAGCTCGCCTTCGCCTGCAAGCCGAGTTTCACTCAAGGCTGCGATGTCAATGTTGTATCTGGCGAGTTCGGATGCAACTAGTGCCGTTCTCCTTTGGGGTCTGTCCGCGTTATCTCTGTCCAGGAGAGTCCTTATGTTCCAAGCACCAATGGTGAGAGGAACGATCCTGGTTTTTTTCTTTTCTTTCTTGTTGTTTCGACCGCTGAGGTAGGGTCCCCGCCAGCCGCGGTATGCTGGCCAGGGTGATATGGAGCAGGCAATTTTTAGGGCACCTTTTCTAGCCCCTTCCTCATGCCAGGGAGGTGAGCAGTGCATTCCTAAAGAAGGCTGCTCAGACGCTCAGACGGCTGCCGAGCTCCATCACTGCTCCTGTCGACGAAGAACGACCCTATGGCCTGAGCCGCCTGCGTGCAGGTCTGCAGCTGCAACTGCCAGTGTACCCACATCTGTCGTTTCGTCGCTCGCTGTCGCCACAGGACTTGGGGGTGATGAAATGATGAAGGATGAAAGGTAATTTTGGATGACTGATGACTTGCGCGATGAGTTTGTTTAAAGTGAAGAGGAGTTGCGCAACGTCGACCTCACTCTCTCGTCCGGGTCCACCAATTTCCAGTGGCAAGACTAAGTCAAGACGACTGGAGGATGAGCACAGATGCAGTAGATGACCAAGATATCCTTTCGGTGTCTCATCTTGCTCTCTGCACTCCACAGTGCGTTGCTGTAACCGCCTTCCTCTCCGTTGAACCGATAGGTTTCTTCCGCAGATTCTGCCGGATCCAGACTTCGCATGCATGGGTAGACACACCCCAGGGGCCAACTGCGTGTGGCATGCACACAGCACAGTGGAGCTAGATGGCCGTCGGTGGCTCTCCTGAGCCAACACCCTTTTATGGATCTCCATAAGGGTGTCTAGACACCCGCCTCACCAGTCCTGGAAGGGAGCGGTGGGAGTGCCGGTTTAGTCGCCGGCAACCCGACCCTGAACAGGTTGTACTGGACTACAGGTTACCAGTAGCAGATCTAATGACCTGACCTGACTCAACATGTACAGCCAAGTACAAGTACTTCTAAACATCATATGAGGTGAAAAGGACTTCATTTTGAGAAAAGTCAAGACTGGAAATTTTTGCGTTTCATCAATTCAAGGGTATTAACTCTCATGGTTTATTATTTTTAACTGTGAATTCCAACTGATTCTATGGATATTACATGGCAGTTTGGGGCATAATCCAGTAAACGATGAGGTGTTCACAAATCTTTCTTTGAATAAATATTTAATGATCTCCTTCACAACTTTCCATCACATGTTATTGTGTATTATCGATTGAATACAGGATTGAACAGGCAGGTCAACAACTTGAAACAAAATGGCGTCGTTTGCGTTCGCGAAGAATATGAGCACGCGCTTTGAATATGCATAAATATGTGTACGCAATTGATTTTTGCTCATGACCTTCAGGGCTCAGCCAATAGATCTATAAAGTCCACTCGTTGTATTGATTTTAGTATTTTCCGAAAAAGACCACATGGGCAAATGAACATAGTGAAAGCCCTGTACACTGAAGGTAAAACACACAAGCTTTTTATGTACTGAGTATACTTTCAAAATGTAATGTTTCAGATGAGAAAGATCAGTTTAAAGCAAATTAAGCCACCTAGTATTAATTACGGATTAAGAGGTGAAATATTGTTTTAAACAAGATGACTGGAAAGAATTAATTTTTTTCCTATTTTTATGCCAAATTTGGTGTCAACTGACAAAGTATTTGCAGAGAAGATGGCCATTTTAAAGTTTACCACAGACACACAAACACACAGAGACAACCGAACACCGGGTTAAAACATAGACTCACTTTGTTTACACAAGTGAGTCAAAAATGTGACGATGCGAAGACTTACGCTTTATACGTGCAGGCCCGGTCTGCGGGTACAAACTATGGCTGGACTCTTCATGACGTACTTTCGGGATATCAACACTGTGGTCTTGTTCCCCTCTGTCTGTGGAGAGGTGTGTCTCGTCCTTGTTCCAGAGATCCGTGTCGCTCTTTAACGGCTGCTTGGATTTTACCTGGACGGTCTGTATCATGTCATCCTGATGACGGCGACTCACTTCAAACTTCTGAAACGGTAAGTCATTGTGACTGCGATGCTTGTCTTGAGTATGAGGGGGCAAGATTATTCTGTCGTTCGATTCTCCAGCCATTGCGTGGTGGTCTAGTCGGCTGTCCTGACTGACGTGTTGTGTGGCTGAAAACTGAGGCGTGACGACATCCCGTACCTTGGTTTGACCCACGTTAGTGTTCTGCTTCACATTATCCCTTGGTGCCAGGGCCAGGTCTTGGGCTACACAGAACAAACATTATAGTTATGTAGCCGCAGCGATTGTAAACAATAGCTTGTTATATGCCAGATTTTCTTAAACTATGATACTGGTTCGTTCAATAATTTTGGGGGGAGGGGGATGGGGGGTATGGGGGGAGGGCAACCTTTGAAAATGAATGGATGAATATAATTTGAGCAGAGGAATCAGTCAGAATTTAAGGAAAAAAAACTGGCTGAAATTAGAATGAATAAAAGCTTTGAGATAGTGCAACTGAAGTGTTATCCCGGGTTTGCCAATTTGGGCATGGAAACTGAACAACCAGTTTATATCCTCTGGGCCATTTTATAAACCCCCACCTCTTCTTTTTCTTTGCAATACATTGATATTTGAAGGCTGCCAAGATTTAAAACTTTAGAATGAAGGTTATGTGAACTGCAAGAAACTTATTACCAGTGGGCTTTTATTCAAATCTGGAAACGTCACGTTCAAAGCAATCAGTGTACTTGGTGCTTGGACAAAACCATTGTCTTATTTGCAATGACAGTTTTCGATATGGAACACCTGTTGTAACTGATATCATGTTTGAACATAAAGTTTGTTCCTAGAGACATCAAGTAGCTCTAATGTACATTAACTGCTTTTGATGAATTATGCTTGTAATCATGAGTTGCACACCAAAGTCTATGTCCCCCCAAGTCTATATCCACCCCAAGTCTATGTTCCCCTAATCATGTGTTTGTTCAATCATACATAACTTTTTGGTGCTGGTGAGCAGTGGGGTCAATGGTGGTCAGTATATAGTGGTCAGGGGTTCTTAGCAGTGGTAAGTGGTTGTCAACGGTGCTCTGTGATTGTGGTCAGTGGTAGTCAACACTAGGCCGTGGTAGTCAGTGGTCAGCATTGGTCAGTGGTGGTTAGTAGTGGTCAGTGGTGTCAGTGATTAGCAGACGTCAGTGGTCAGTGGTGGGCAGAAGTGGTCAGTTGTCAGTAGTGGTCAGCAGTGGTCAGTGGTGAACACCGGTTGTTTGTAGTGGTCAGTGGTATCAATGGGTAGCAGAAGTCAGTGGTCAGTGGTGGGCAACGGTGGTCAGTTGTCAGTAGTGGTGAACAGTGGTCAGTGGTGGACAGTGGTGGTTAGTTGTGGTCAGTGGTGTCAGTGGTTAGCAGACGTCAGTGGTCAGTGGTGGGCAGAAGTAGTCAGTTGTCAGTAGTGGTCAGCAGAAGTCAGTGGTCAGTGGTGGTCAGTGCTGGGCAACGGTGGTCAGTTGTCAGTAGTGGTCAACAGTGGTCAATGGTGGACAGCGGTGGTTAGTAGTGATGAGTGGTGTCAGTGGTTAGCAGACGTCAGTGGTCAGTGGTAGGCAGAAGTGGTCAGTTGCCAGTAGTGGTCAGCAGAAGTCAGTGGTCAGTGATGTACACCGGTTGTTAATAGTAGTCAGTTGTGTCAATGGTTAGCAGAAGTCAGTGGTGGTCAGCAGTGGTCAGTGCTGGGCAATGATGGTCAGTTGTCAGTAGTGGTCAGTGGTCAACAGTGGTAACTAGTAATCAGTGGTCAGTATATAGTGGTCAGTTCTTGTCGGTCAGTGGTTAGCGGTTGCAAGTGTTCAGCAGTGCTAGTGGTCAGTGTTGCTCAGCAGTGGTCAGTGGTTGTCATCAGTGGTCAGTGTATGGTGGCCAGCAGCGGTCAGTAGTAGTCAGTTATAGTCAGTGGTTAGCGATGGTAAGTGATCAGCAGCAGTCAGTGGTCAGTGGTGGGCAGCGGTCAGCAGTGGGCAGTAGTAGTCAGTGGTCTGTAGTCGTCAGTGGTGGTCACTGGGTAGTGGCTATCAGTGATCAGCAGTGTTCAGCAAAGGTCAGCGGTCAGTGGTGGTCAGTGGTCAGTTTGCAGTTAAAAAAAAAATTTTTTTTTTAATTTTTAAAAAACCCAGGACGTCATAATAATGCACAAATGTGACAAAACGCAATCTGAAGATTTTTACGTAGTGATCAGTAGTGGTTGGCAGTGACAAGTAATGGTCGTTGATGGCCTACAGTATGGTGGAATCCTGCTAAAACGTTCCAGCATTGCATACAAAGTGATCAGTAATGGTCATGTAGCAGTCAAACACTTTCAATGACATCAGGTACAGATGTGACAACATAATGCAGTCTGACTACTTTTGAATTGTGGTCAATAAAGGTCAGCAATTGGGAAACATAAACCTGGGGAAACTTTTTTTTTTCTCTCAAGGCCTGACTAAGCGCGTTGGGTTACGCTGCTGGTCAGGCATCTGCTTGGCAGATGTGGTGTAGCGTATATGGATTTGTCCGAACGCAGTGACGCCTCCTTGAGCTACTGAAACTGACCTGGGGGAACTCAGACCTAGGAGAACTTAGACCTTGGGGAACATAGACATGCTCCCCTTCACTGCATGCCAACTAGGTCACTGTTTACCTCTTTCATGTTGTCTGAAAGTGAGTATGAGGTGAGTGGGCGTGGCATTACAAGTGAAGGACCTACGTGTGTGTGTGTGTGTGGGTGTGTGTGTGTGTGTGTGTGTGTGTGTGTGTGTGTGTGTGTGCGTGTGTGTGTGTGCGCGCCGCGTGTGTGAACATAGAAGCTGAGGTCAACAACAGGATCGCCAAAGCAAGCGCCACCTTCGGGAGACTGCGTGACATCGTGTGGGAGCAGAGACGACTCCGTTCTACCACCAAGCTGAAGGTTTGCTGTGCAGTGGTCCTTACCACCTTCCTTTACGCCAGCAAGACGACGTGGACTTTCTAAAGCAAAGACGCCATACAGCTCAACTGCTTCCACCTGAACTGTCTATGCAGACTCCTCCACATCAGGTGGCAGGACAAAGTCCCCGACACGGACGTCCTGGAACGAGCTGGCCTCTAAAGGGTCTACACCCTCCTGCAGAAAGCCCAAGCCAAGTGGGCCGGATATGTGGTCAGAATGCCATACAGCTGAATGCCTGAGCAGCTGCTGTACAGAGAACTGTCAGGGCAGGTGCTCAGTTGGAGGGCAGAAGAAACGCTACAAAGACTGCCTCAAAGCGCCCTTCAAAGACCTGGGCGTCGACATCAACACGTGAGAGACACTTACTCTGGTGCGTCCAGCTTGGCGCAGCAATATCTCCACAGGAGCCCGTGAAGCTGAAGCCAGGCGCATAACCGAGGCGCAACGAAAGTGTGCTGTGCGCAAGACCCGAGCAGCATCCACTGCCATGACAGCACTCACTCACATGTGTCCCACATGTGGGCGAGACTTCAGGGCCCGGATTGGCCTCACTACTCACATCCGGGCCAACAGCCACAGATCATCCATCTGACTCTTGAAGCCATGGTCGTCTTCGAATCCGAAGGACGAACATCATCACATCACTTATTTGCATTAATTGCAAAGCAGCTTGAGCGTTGGAAGGATTTATATAAATTCCCGTTATTATCATTATCATCATTACTATCATCATCATCATCACGTAGCATTATCGGCTGGACCCCGACAGGATCTGGTCATATTTTCGCTGTGTGTGGGCTACAGATACTCCTAACGAAGAGACGCTGGTCTATATCTAGGTCTAGATCTATTCCTGCCATTGTAAGTGTCAGAACAGACAAACCCTTTCTAGGGCATCCAATATGCCGCAAGTATGAGTGTGAAGAAATGCGATTGTCCAGCAAGAACAAACTGCACTACTTCTACTAACTGAATGGAATAGTATCAAAACATATCCAACAGAACCCCTACCTGGGAGTACAGATTCCTAATGATCTGAAACGGACTGGACATCTGCAAAAGAGACAACTGTGCACTCGGCTTCCTGGGACGTAAGCTAAGGACCTGACCTCCAGAGACTGGGCGGATGGCTTTTGCCTCTCTTGTCCACTCCACACAAGAGTATGGTGCAGTGGTAAGGGACCCCTCAAGAAAGAAAAAAATCGAGACTCGAACGGGTCCAATGCCAGGCCGCCCAGTTCATCGCCAGAGATAACATGTCAGGAGACCCAGGCTGTGTGACTTGAGGTCACACAAGGTACAGACTACCATCCCTGGAGGAACAGCACCAAATTATGCGCCTCACCACTGGATGCAGGATACATAGGATTGTAAACAGATAATTCCCAACTGCCAGTAACTGAGTAAGACCAGCAGAAGGTCCAGACAACTTGAAACAGCATGCAAGTGTTCTTTGTGTGAGTGAAGCTGCAGCCTATAGGGTGGCTATCCGTTTGCTGCTGATTTCCACCACAAACGAAATGTTTGTTTGTTTGTTGCTTTTTTTTTTTAAATACATGTTCTCTTCCAAGTCCTGACCCTGATACTAAAAACTGGATGAATATTGATCTACTCACGAAAGGCTGACGCAGGTAGAATCATGCATCGGAAAAGAAGAAAAAACAGCAGCATTATGTTGCTTTCTCTAGGCCATTGCCGGTGTCATCATGACGTGAAAACAATTACATCATTAATAGAGAACTGACGTTTAGGAAATTATGACGTATTTCTAAAACAAAAACAAAACAAAAAAACTATTGCCTGCTCCCCGTCTGGCAGTGTTTTTGACTAATAGTAATACCTTGCATTGAAAGGTAAACTAAGCTCTTTAACAGTAATATCACCTTTCATAATATCTCTCTTTTTCATATCGTTCGGAGGATAAGTGCAATATGCTGGGCAGTTAACTCGTAACAGACAACGATATTTGAAGGTACTGTCGGATGTTTCGGCAGCTCGCGTCCTGTGTCTACAAATATGTAGTTAAGCTTACTGCAGTGCAGTTAAGTCAATTCAGCTGACTTGAAGGGGCGGCAAGTTGGTATAATTAACATGGAATGAGGCATGCCATGGCTGACTGAAGTCACAAAGTAACCAATGTAAGAAGAGTTCCGGAAATACAGGTGGCGTACTTCTGGTTTGACGAATGCGTTTCAGACCAACTGGATTCCCCGTGTTTTATACAGTTCTGAAAGAACTTGTGTGTGACAATCCGCTGTTTATTCACTCTTATTAGACGGTAGACATTGTTTGCAAATATTGTGGACTTTTCAGACAAGATGATGTTTCCGCAGTTTATTTCACAGCATCTTTCTTAGTCAGTAAAATCCTCGATATTTGACTTGCTTCACCAAATATCAAATCCACTGACTGGCCTTGTGAGTGAATGAGCGAGCCGTAATTTAGTGTTACCAGTAGGCCTAATGACATATTTCAATCCAAATAATATCTGCAGTTTCTATTTGAAATGAGTTTTCGTAGAACTTTGACTTGTATGCTGGGAACAGAACATTTCCATCCGAAGCAGCCCACCACACAGTACCTTTTGTTTGATATAGATCTAGATCAAAATGTGTCTTTTGTGTGTGTGTGTGTGTGTGACAGAGAGACAGACAGAAAGAGAGAGAGAGAAATTGGAAATAGTTTATTGATATAAAGGCCGTAGCCACAAATGAAGGGGTGTGTGTAACAAATTTGACACTGGCAAATACAAATATTGATATGAATGCATTTGTCATTGTGCAACAATAACAACAAACAAGAGAGGCAAGGCCTTCAAGACTCACTTGTGATATCCTTTTTAAAATATCTAATCGTTAAAATGTGTTCTGTATTTGTTATTATAAAGCTTCGGGTTAAAAAAAAGGAAAAAAAAAAGTCCTAACGACAGATTCGAACCCCGCGTGTGTGGGTGAGAAGAAACTGTCTCACACATTTCACTATCGTAGCTCCTTAACTGACGTTCAAAAATATAACATTTAAACATGCTTTTTTAAAGGGCGATTTAAATCATATTATTCTGGACATCTACCTCATGGGGGGCACTAACACCGAGCTCCAGGATCTAACAAACAGACTTACCACAAGAGCAAGTGCTTACGGCATGGAGGTCAGCACAGAGAAGTGAAAGGTCATAGTCAACAGCACAACTAACATCAGTGCCAACATAACCATGAATGGTGAGCCCTTGGAAGAAGTGACCAGCTTCAAGTACCTTGGAGCAACCCTGTCCAAAGATGGCACCTGCACAGCAGAAATCCGAAACAGGATTAATTCTGCAACGGCAGCGATGGCCAGACTGAACAGGGTATGGAAGAGCAACATCAGATTCCACACAAAATTCCTGCTCTACAAGTCACTAATGGTCTCCATCCTCTTATATGGATGTGAGACATGGACACTGATGGCAGAAACCAAGAGAAGAATCCAAGCATTCGAAACCAAGTGCTTGAGGAGACTACTACACATCTCTTGCAAGGAACACAAGACCAATGACTATGTGAGGAACCTGGTCAGCAACCTTGTTGGGCCCCAAGAACCACTGCTGGCGACTGTCAAACGACGGAAGATGGCATGGTTTGTGTAATGTATCTAAAGTATTAGTCCAAGAAAAGTAACTACTACTAATACTACCTAATTTTATTATCATTAACTCACTCAGTACGGCCAGTCCTCTCTTCTCCTCTACACAGACCCCTCGGATGTCCAGTGGGTGTTTCAATGACCCAACCTTTAGCTTCCGTCGTCAGAATTGTGGTATTCTTTGTCAACATTCACCTCTTCAGTATAAGAGCCTTCCGCTTGCAATATTTTGATGATGGTAACTGGGGTAAACGCTGTTAACGTCGTCTCTTTCGCCGTTCGTATGGAGAAAGTTAAGAATAACGTCCCTTGCATGAGAGCTTGGTCTCTGTAACCTTGAACGCCAACGGTGGTTTCTAAGTAAAGTTAAGAAGTTTTCATCTGTCTTCGCTCATGTCTTCAATTGTGTGTGAATCCACAACATCATCAAACAGTTGCAGAACATCTTTTCCATCTTACAAACATTACAGTTTGGTCATGTCATACGACATAACACCCTCTCCAAAACCATCCTGCAAGGGACTGTAGAGGGAGGGCGCAGACAGGGGCTGCAGAAGAAGAGCTGGTCCGACAACGTCAAGGAATGGACCAAAATGACGATGCCAGATCTCCTCACGACAGCTGCCAACAGAACGACGTGGCGAGCTATGACATCTTCCTCATGTCCCCCCAACGACCCCAGCGGTCGAGGAAATGAGATATGAGGTATTCTGGTGTATCTTGGGCATTCAAAAAATCTTTAAGGGCAATGAAACATTCTTTTTAAATCCGCGGTAAAGGAGACGTGGCTATCGCCGCAATCACACTGCAACATTTAGCCGTTTTCTCTGGATATAGATAGATGTACAAGTTTAGTTACACCCGGTTGACACGGTCGATTCAATTTCTCTTTTATGTTCATTCTAGTTTTATAGTTTTAAAGTTGACATGAAAATTGAGTATTCTTTTAAACTAATAACATGTACAGCCAAGTACAAGTACTTCTAAACGTCGTATGAAGTGAAAAGGACTTTATTTTGAGAAAAGTCAAGACTGGAAATTTTTACGTTTCATCAATTCAAGGGTATTCACTCTCACGGTTTATTATCTTTAACTGTGAATTCCGACTGATTCTGTGGATATTTTTATGGCAGTTTGGAGCATAATCCAGTAAGTGATGAGGCGTTCACAAATCTTTCTCTGAATAAATATTTAACAGTCTCCTTCTTCAACTTTCCATCACATGTTATCGTGTATTCTCGATTGAATATAGGATTGAACGGGCAGGTCAACAACTTGAAACAAAATGGCGTCGTTCGCGTTTGCAAAGAATATGAGCACGCGCTTTGAATATGTATAAACATGTGTACACAATTGATTTTTGCCCATGACCTTCAGGGCTCAGCCAGTAGATCTATAAAATCCACTCGTTGTATTGATTTTAGTATTTTCCGAAAAAGACCACTTGGGCGAATGAACATAGTGAAAGCCCTGTACACTGAGAGTAAAACACACAAGCTTTTTTATGTATTCAGTATAATTTCAAAATGTAATGTTTAAGATGAGAAAGATCACTTTAAAGCAAATTAAGCCCCCTAGCATTAATTACAGATTAATTTCCCTATTTTACTATCTGCAGCAAAGACATGCACCAGAAATGTAACTTCCATGCTTAGCAAAAGAAGTTCATGTTTGAACAAAAAAATGATAAAAATGACTGCTCTTGTTGTGTCAGAAATCAGATCAAAGTGCCAAGTTTATAAAATAATATATATATACATATAACAGTAAATTCAGTTGGCATATAATTTGGCTTCTTCTTCTTTTTTCCATCCCAGAGGTGCAATATTGTTTTAAACAAGATGACTGGAAAGAACTGAATTTTTCCTTTGTTATGCCAAATTTGGTGTCAACTGACAAAGTATTTGCAGAGAAAATGGCAATGTTAATGTTTACCACGGACACACACACACACACACACACACAACCGAACACCGGGTTAAAACATAGACTCACTTTGTTTACACAAGTGAGTCAAAAATGAGAGTGCGCTGTGAAAGCATTATATCTGTAATTCTGAAAGCACGTTTAAAACAAAACAAAACAACAACAACAACAACAAAAAGATGCTGAAATTTCTAAGGAAACATATTTTAGTCACGAGTCCGCTTTGTTCAAGAAAACATCATTCTCTCCCAGATCTGAATAATACATGTTGGCCTACCGACTTGTCGAAAAACAGAAAAACACATGCAAAACAAGAATCACTCGTGTGTTCATTCAGCAAAAAGCCATGAACCACTGCACACAGTAAGTCTTGTTTATTGTTGCTTTTGTCCAGCCGACCGCACAGGGCCATATTAGGACTGTCAAGCCATACAGATACAACCGCATCAACACAGAACTGTCACTACTAAAAAAAAAAATCAAAAAAAAATCGAAGACAAACCCACAAAACACATTTCATGACACATGATCCTCATTAGACTAGGCCATGATAAAAACCTCGGTCCTTCAGCTTGATTTATCATCCCCATATTACAAAATATCGTAAAAAAGGAAAACAATACTTTACAAGAGAAGCAGGGCCTTGACTCACTTGTGACACGTGCTGTATCCATTAAAGGAATCATGAGGAAAATGAAGAGAGGAAAAAAAATCGTTAAGATGGGTCCTGTATTATATATTACTCATGGAAAATGAAATAAAAAATAATGATAATAAGTTTTCATATAGCGCTAAGTCTTGTGCAGAGACAAATCAAAACGCTTTCGCACCAGTAAGTCACAAGCATGCATAAACAGCAAGAACTGAAAACAGGGAAGAGGCAGGGAAGGAAGGCTGTCTTGGGTTGAGGTGGGTTTTAAGGCCAGACTTGAAAGAGCGTAGAAACCTGACGAAGCGAAGGGGGTGGGGGGGAGCTCATTCCAAATGCCAGGCCCAGAGACAGAGTAAGAACGGCGGCCGACAGTCGAGTTTTTGAATCTAGGTATGCGTAAACAGAGTGGGTCCGAAGCCGATCGTAGAGAGCGAGATGGGGTGTAGATCTGAAGGCAGCCACAGAGATAGGAAGGGGCAGATGTGTAAATACATTTATAACATAGAGTGCTGATCTTGAACTTTATTCTGTGTGAGACAGGGAGCCAATTGGGATGTTGTAAAAGAGGAGTGATGCGCTAGGATCTTTTCTTTCTGAGGACAGGTTGGGCAGCAGTTTTGTATGCGCTGAAGGGACTGAATGGATGAAGCAGGCAAACCAGACAATAGAGAGTTACAATAGTCGAGGCGAGAGAGAATGAGAGAAACGACAAGTTTAGATGTTGCATCAGTGGACAGATATTTTCGAATGGAACTGATGCGCCATAACAGACAGCAACGGGACTGACAGGTCTGGCTGATAAATTTTTGCATGGACAGTGTGTTGTCAAAGTCAACGCCGAGGTTACTGACTGAGCTTGAAAGAGGGATGGATGTACTGCCAAGTTTGATTGTGTCAGCTGTGATGGAAGAGAGCTTTTGTTCAGTTCCTATGATCATTTCTTCAGCTTTGTCTGCGTCCATTTGTAACTTATTTAGAGTCATCCAGTCTTTGAATGTCCAGGAAGCAGTTGGATGTTTATTTAAGAGCGAGGACAAATTCCCAGATAGCATGGTAATGTTAATTTAATTTTGTGTGTGTGTGTGTGTGTGTTTATCGTAAACGTTTGTTCAGTGTTAGCAGTTGAAATTAAATGAAATTATGGTGCTTAGAGCCTCGCCGACCACTAAGGCCATCTCAAGGCTATCGCCGCGTCAATTACTACTACAAGGCTAAAAAAAACAACCAATTAAAACGAGTCACCACTTCAAACTTTCCACTCCAAAGTTAAAAAAAAAACTTCCATAGTTTAAAACCTTCAAATCTGGTTAAAAAGGTTCACTTCTTTTAAGAAGTCCATCAGCGCCCACGGAGGGACATCACGAAACAAAGTCTTCAAAGAAACCGCCGTGTAATGTCTGCGTCTAACGTCATGCAGATCCCAACAGTCAAGGAGCACGTGTTTCACGGTGAGAGGCTCGTCACAGGGAACGCATCGAGGGGCCTCCTCCCCCTTCAACAAGTAAGAATGAGTAAAAAAAAAGTGTGCCCCGTACGCAGTCTGCACAGCACAGATTCCTCCTTTCTGTTCTTCACCCCCGAAGGGAGGGTCTCTTTTAGGTCCGGACGGATCTGGAAGAGCTTGTTGTCCGTCTGGGTGTTCCACTTCTCTTGCCAAAGATCCTTAACGTAAGTATTGACCTTCCGCTTCATGTCTGTATAGGGTACCAAGGATCTGGACAATTCTTTCTTTACAGCGTTCCTGGCCAGCAGGTCCGCCCTTTCGTTACCACGAATGCCAACATGTCCGGGAACCCAGGCCAACACAACCTCGTATCCTTTCTTCGTTGCGAGAGTAAAAGTTTCATAAAATTCCAGCAGTTTGGGATGAGTGATATTCCTGCAGGCGATCGCCTCCAGGGCTGATAAGGAGTCGGAAAAGATCATGAATCTCTTCTGTTTGGAAGAGAGAACCATTTTTAACCCCAGGACCAGTGCGGTCAGTTCCGCGGTGTATACCGAGCTGTCAGACAGGATGTGTTCCGTTGAGGGCCGGTCAGGAAAGGCGGGACAGAACGCAGATGTGGCGACTCCGTCCTCTGACTTGGAACCGTCAGTGAAGATGCCTTGAAAAGTGGGGAATTTGTGGCACAGTTCCGAAAAGTAGGTTCTGTAGGCCAGAGAACTGGTGGTGTCCTTACGGTACGAGGCCAGATCGAATCGGACCTCAGGTGTTGTAAAGGTCCACGGAGGGCTGTTAGGGAACTTAGAGAAATCTGAGATGCCACCGACATCCAGATCGGCATTTTCCAAGTGCGGCTGAATGCGGAGTCCGAGAGGAGGTATGCAGTTTGGGTTGTCTGTAAATTTCTTATCGAAAGGGTTGTTGAATACAGCGTCGTAAGCAGGGTTTGTAGGTTCCGAAAACAATTTCAAATAATAGTTCAGGGTCAGCTTCAGTCTGCGGTTGGAAAGAGGCGGTTCCCCCGCCTCTGCGTACAGGCTGTGCACAGGGGTGGTGCGGAAAGCACCTAAGCCGAGACGGAGCCCTTGGTGGTGTACAGGGTCCAACAGTTTCAGGTAGGACGGTCTGGCCGAGCCGTATACAACACTTCCGTAATCCAGTTTGGACCGGACCAGGGCTCTGTAGAGGTGCAAGAGAGTCCTCTTATCAGCACCCCAGTTCGTGTGTGCCACAACTCGGATGATGTTCAGGGCTTTTAGGCAAGATATTTTCAGCTGTTTAATTAAATGTTATCCTGCTCATCAAATTAATATTATTGTAACGTTTGCATGTTGCCCATAAATCAATCAAAATAAAATCGCAATGTTTTCCATGAAACATTATAAGAACGTTTGTGAATTAGAATCAAACAAATGTTTCAAATGCAATTTAAAAAACAACAACAACAACAACAAAAATCAACCTATTTCATAGCGTCAATGCAATGTCTTCCATCAAACATCAAAGTAATATTTTCATGTTAACAATAAAATGTTTTCAATTTACTTCTTGATCAGAATGCTTTAAGCTTTATTGACATGCAAATGTTAAGAAATCATTTGATCATTTGAACCAGATCACAATGAAAGTGAGGTCACAGGTAGAGGAAAAAAAAAGTTCTGAAATATCTGTATTTGTATTTATTTTTTATTATTCGGGCTGTTCTCCCCAGGGAGAGCACGTCGCTACACTACAGCACCACCCTTTCTTTCGGTATTTTTTCCTGCGTGCAGTTTCATTTGTTTTTCCTATCGAAGTAGATTTTTCTACAGAATTTTGCCAGGAATAACCCTTTTGTTGCCGTGGGCTCTTTTACGTGCGCGAAGTGTATGCTGCACACGGAACCTCGGTTTATCGTTTCATCCGAATGACTAGCGCCCAGATTCTCTCGCTTCCTAGGCGGGCGTGTTACCTCTAGGCCATCACTGCATCATTTCACATATACTCAAATGGTACAGTGAAATGTAACTTTTGCAGCCTGCATCATGTAGGGATCAGTAGAATGAAACACAAAGTCCAGTGTTCCTGAAACTGCCACAGTGTATCCTGGAGGTCAGTAATAATAAAATACAAATACCAAGTTCTGAAACCCAGGAGTTTTAAAGCTCATGTACATATTTTTTACACACACATATTCACAAACAAGCGCACACACATGCAAACAGACACGCAAACACACTTCAAAATATGTAAATGCACTCACGGTTTTTCATTCATTTATTTATAAATCTAGAAACATACAAATGCACTTGTGTATGCTTCCATGCACAAAAGGGAGTGAACGAGTCTCAAAAGTATTTTCAAAAGAAACTATTCACAAAGTCCAGCAATAGTAAAATCTGCAGACAGAACTTGGCATGACAGGCGAATTCAAAATGTAAAACCTATTGACAAAAAGAAAAGAAAAAAACTGGAGGAGGAGAACAGAAACAAACAACAACAACAAAAATCAAGTCCTGTGTTCCCCAAACACCACAACACACCTCCTAGGGATCAGTAGTATAAAACACAAATGTATAGTCCAGTGTTTCCCAAACTGCCACATAGTGCATCACCTAGGGGTCAGTAGTATAAAACACAAATGTATAGTCCAGTGTTTCCCAAACTGCCACATAGTGCATCACCTAGGGGTCAGTAGTATAAAACACAAATGTATAGTCCAGTGTTTCCCAAACTGCCACATAGTGCATCACCTAGGGGTCAGTAGTATAAAACACAAATATAAAGTCCAGTGTTTCCCAAACTGCCACATAGTGCATCACCTAGGGGTCAGTAGTATAAAACACAAATGTATAGTCCAGTGTTTCCCAAACTGCCACATAGTGCATCACCTAGGGGTCAGTAGTATAAAACACAAATATAAAGTCCAGTGTTTCCCAAAATGCCACATAGTGCATCACCTAGGGGTCAGTAGTATAAAACACAAATGTATAGTCCAGTGTTTCCCAAACTCCCACATAGTGCATCACCTAGGGGTCAGTAGTATAAAACACAAATATAAAGTCCAGTGTTTCCCAAAATGCCACATAGTGCATCACCTAGGGGTCAGCAGAATAATAATAAAAGAAGAAAAAACACAAACAAATAAGTCCAGTTCCTCAAAATGCCACTGTGCCTCATCAAATTAAAATGAGTATAAAACACAAAAATCAAGTCCTGTGTTCTCCCAAATGCCACTTAATGCATCACATAGGGATCAACAGAATAAAACACAAATATCAAGTCCAATGTTCTCCCAAATGTGGGGCTCTGCATTTATCACGCACCAAAATATGAAAAGGACCTTCAGATTTTCAGCTTGGACCGTCCGGGGACACACATGATTCACAACACGTAAGTAGTCTAAACAAGATCTTTCTGGCTGTGCTCATCTGTGAGGAGCAAACACTTGTTCAATCGCAACGGAGTATTCACAAGAGATAAAGATCAGAGTGAGCTCCATACGCAGTTTCATGACTGGCTGATAAAATTGCAAAACAGTACTTTCCCTTGAATCAATCTCATTTAGTTGGCAGGAGACTTCAGAGTGGAGTGATGGCCTAGAGGTAACGCGTCCGCCTTGGCAACGAGATAATTTGAGCACACTGGTTCGAATCACGGCTCAGCCGCCGATATTTTCTCCACCTCAACTAGACCTTGAGAGGTGGTCTGGACGCTAGTCATTCGGATAAGACGATAACCGAGATCCCGTGTGCAGCATGCACTTAGCGCACGTATAAGAACCCACAGCAACAAAAGGGTTGTTCCTGGCAAAATTCATGGTAAGGGGGAGGGAAGAGGAAAACAGAAAAGGTAGAAAACTACCAAAAAATGCATACCTAACATGCAATAACATTTAACAGTAATAATTTAATAATGATATTAATAATCAGAAACCATTAACACAATTCTGAAGTACATTAAAGGAATGTAGAAATACAGCTATGAACTAATGCCTGTGAAAGTTCAACCATAGGAACCTCGTCAGAAATAACTTTCGAAAAATCATCTGCACAGTAGTTATTCTCTTTGAAATACTTGGGCAAGAAGGTACGTAACTGCTGACAGTGAAACAAACAATGATGCAAGCTGAAGAGCTTACCATAGATGCATGTAACTTTTTTTTTTTTTTTTTTACTATACTTTGTCTTCAGCGCATAAAGTTTTATACGGAAGAAAGTAGAGGTTATTAATCTTGTATAGCAAGCTGATGGATTCGGTGACTTTTCTTTAATAATATTCTCGGGGAATAATGTCCCTTTATGTTTTAAAAACTTTTCCTTCCATCGCTTATGAAATAGACCCCATGCTGATTTTTTTTTAAAACAAAGTGTATGCTTCTATTACCAAAAGACGGGCATGTATTTTTGTCGATTTTTCTGAATCTTGTGCTCCTCTTAGCTGCTTTATCAGCAGTTTCATTGCCAAGAATGCCCACATGAGAAGGCACCCAAAAAAACTGACCTCAGTCCCTTTGAAATATAAGTTGAAATTGTTTCATGTGATGAAATGCCTTTAGCTCTTTTAGGAAAATCAATGTCAGATCTTACTGTCAGTTCATCAGCAATGAATTTTTTTGTCATTGAAGTGTGCCTCACAGCGAATTTTGAGGTTACTGACTCACGATGTTAATTTAAGGGAAGAATTCCGGCTGTTTTGTATGTTTCCTGGTTGGATGCATGAGATGGCACTATGAGGGCAATTTTGTTAGCCTTACAATCTACACTTAGAATATTTTGTAATAGATATTTAGGTGCACTGAAAAATATTTCTTGTGCATAGGCTATCTTAGATCTTACAAGGGCCATGGAAAGATGAATCAATGTTTTTGTATCCATTCCTAAGGGTAAGGGGGTTATAATTTTCATAAAATTGATACTTTTCCTTGCCTTTGTTAAGATGTAATCAAAATGAATGTTCCATGTCAGCTTTGAAGTAAGATAAACACCTAAAAACTTCACCATCTGTTTATAATCAGTGACGTCACCAAGTAATTTTAAAATGGGTACACCATACCTGTTTTTTCAGTGGACAAAGCTAGACCATTTTCAAACATATAGTTACGAGGTTATCAAGATCAGATTGATACAAACGACGTATGTAATTTTGTGCTCTTTGTGGGGTTGACTTTTTTAGATTGACACCCATCCTCATACATATATCATCAGCATACTGTGCTAAAACTACACGATTTGACAATGCCTTTCGGAGATCCTGAATAAGAATATTAAAGAGAACTGAGCCCTGTGAAATTCCCATGTCAAGTTTATGTGTTCCCAACCTTGCTTGAATAATTCTATTAGATAAAAAGCTTTTTATATACCCATAGAGATTACCAGATATTCCAGCTAATTTCAGTTTGTATAACAGACGTTTGTGCCAAACCAGATTGTAGGCTCTTTTTAGGTCAAAAAACGTTGCTAGGACACTTTTTCTGCGTTGCAAACTGACGTGTTATTTGAGTTGTAATCTTTACTAGGTGTTCGACCTTTTCGAAAGCCAGCCTGGTTCACTGGAATGATATTGCATTTTCACAGTTCTTCTTCTTCTTCTGCGTTCCCCGTGATCATGGTCTCAGACTTGCAGTCCTATGCTGGAAATGAAGGTGGTGGTCTCGATGAGGTCTTCTTTGGTGCCCCAGAGCTTTTCTGCCAGTGTGGCTCCATAGGGCCACTGCTGCGTCCGTGCATCTTGATACAGGGGGCAGGACTGCATGATGTGCTCCAGGGTTTGTGGGCCTGTCTTACACGGGCAGTCAGGAGTGTGTGACAGCTTTGTTCGGTACATGTGGTCTCGCAGGCGGCAGTGCCCCGTGCGTAGTCGGTAAATTATCATTCTCAACAGGACTATTTTTTCCATTAATTTACTGAAATGCGAGGTCAAAGCAATAGGCCTACAGTTATTTTGAGAGAGAGAGAGTGTGTGTGTGTGTGTACGCGCCCGCATGTACATATATGCGCTCGTTTGTGTGTTTTGTGCATGCTTGCATGTGTACGTGTGCGTATGTGCCCGTGTGTATATGTGCGTGTGTACCCACGTGTACCTTTGATGTTTATGAGCGTTTGTGTTTACATGTTTGTGTATCTGAGTGCTGTTAAAGTGTTTGTGTGTTTGCGCATGCACGTGTTTTCCCTGAAAGTGTGAAAAGCATGGTGAGTGTGCGCACGAACGCATGCACGCGCGCGCACGCACACACACAAACACACGTATAGGACCATGGGCAAATCCGCACGGTCCCAAACACAAGAAAATCTTGTATTGTTCAGAGTGGAAATGCGCGTTTGATCCGCCAATCACTAATCGTTGAAAGAAATGGACTTGCCCGGAGTGACTGCCGAAAACATTTCACCAGAATTTGCTTTTGGCATTTTTGTTACATGTTAGTAAAGCCAGAAAGTCGCGACAAACATAGAGGAAGTTTGAAACTTTGACAGATCTAAATAATGATCTTAAAACAATGAAATAACAAGAGAGGCAAGGCATTCCAAGACTCACTTGTGATACACTTTTTTTTTAATCCAAGCATTTTATGTATTGAGTATAATGCATTTACTGTTATATTTATATTTTTTGTATTCTCTAAACTTGGCACTTTGATCTGATATTCGACCCAACAAAAGATCTGTCATTATTATCATTTTTAGTTCAAACAGGAACTTCTTTTGCTAAGCATGGAAGTTTTGCTTATTGCAAACGTTTTGGTGCAGACAGTAAAATAAGGGAAATTACTCTGTAGGGCACTTAGTTTGCTTTAAACTGATCTTTCTCATCTTAAACATTACATTTTGAAATTATACTCAATACATAAAAGCTTGGAGTTTTTTTAGAAAGTGCATCACAAGTGAGTCTTGAAGGCCTTGCCTCTCTTGTTTCAAAATGTAATGTTTAAGATGAGAAAGATCAGTTTAAAGCAAATTAAGTCCCCTAGCATTAATTAGAGTAATTTCCCTTTTTTATTATCTGCACCAAAACGTTTGCAAAATAAATAAAACTTCCATGCTTAGCAAAAGAAGTTCCTGTTTGAACAAAAAATGATAATTATGACTGCTCTTGTTGTTGGGTCAAATATTAGATCAAAGTGCCAAGTTTAGAGAATACAAAAAATATAAATATAACAGTAAATGCAGTTTGCATATAATTAGGCTTCATTTTTTAATTTTTTGTGCCCATCCCAGAGGTGCAATATTGTTTTAAACAAGATGACTGGAAAGAACTGAATTTTTCCTATTTTTATGCCAAATTTGGTGTCAACTGACAAAGTATTTGCAGAGAAAATGTCAATGTTAAAGTTTACCACGGACACACAGCCACACACACACACAGACAACCGAACACCGGGTTAAAACATAGACTCACTTTGTTTACACAAGTGAGTCAAAATGGATGTGGGCTGTTGAAGATGGACTCGTTTAGTTTGCAGTACACAACTTCGGTTCGAAAAACACTAGTATCAGATGGTGATGAAATATATGATATGTATCAGATTCATATCAGTACTGTTAACTGCCCCCCTCCCTTCCCTTTTTTGTTGTTGTTCAGCAGGAATCGCGCATAAACCATGGCTTTGCTTGTTGGCAGACGAAAAGAAGAGCATGGAACACATGGACTGTGTAAGCAAACTACTAATGCTTTCCTGGTGGTGATGGATTACCAGTCTAAGTCCCTGAGTACATCGCTGAGCAGTTTGTTGCCCTGTTGTTTGATTTTCTGAACATCTGTTGTCCTGTTGTTTGATTTTCTGAACAATCTTCATGTTGTCAGCATGGTCAGACAGCCTCTCGTCGCTAAAGAAAAGAAAACATTGGAAAATACTACATCCACATCAGCAGCTCTTGAACGGCACACACAGAGAGCAGGTTATCCGAGAGAGTGCTTTCATCTGGAGTTGGAATGGTGGGGATTGCAAAAAAGACGTGGCGAGCTTTGTGGACCATTCTACAAAAGCTCAAGACACTTGATGTGAACTGATTAAGATGCATATGCTGGAAGACCAGCTTAAAGTGCACATCCTTGCATACATGGCAGGGACTGTCACAAAGACTGAACATTGCCCAGTTGGAAAGAGACAACCTAACTAGTCGAGAAGGGTTTTTCAGCAACTACGATGTTTTAGTTTTTCAGTCAAGCTGAAACTATCAAAATTGTTTATTTGGTTTCACAAAGTGCACATTATGTACTTTGTGACTCTTGTAACCACACATCCGATGACATGCAAGTGGGATTTTCATCACAAGAAACCGTCCCCCACCCCTACCCCCAAACTCTCATCACCCCTCCTTTTCCATTGCTGTTTGATGTCTCGTGAGAGTGATGAATAAATGAACGCCCACTAACCCCACCTTAACACTTATTCAGAGCCATAAATAATAATTATTATATATATATAGCGCTGAATCTTGTGCAGATACAAATCAAAGCGCTTTCGCACCCTTCATTCAGACAATGCATAACTCTAAAACAGAAAAAAACAAAACAAAAACAACTGAGACAATGAATAGGCGGGGAAGGGGGGCTATTTTGGAAGAGGTGGGTTTTAAGGCCAGACTTAGAAGACCTGAGTGTGGAGACTTGACGAAGCGAAAGAGGAAGTTCATTATAATTACAATGTCCAGAGACAGAGAAAGAACGGCGACAAAAAAGCCGAGTGTTTGAATCTGGGTATGCGTAAACACGGTGGATCCGAAGGCGATCGTAGAGAGCGAGATGGAGTGTAGAGGTGAAGGCAGCCACAGAGATATGAAGGGGCAGATTTGTGATTACATTTATAACATTGTGTTGATCTTGTGCTTTATTCTGTGTGAGGCAGGGAGCCAGTGGAGATGCTGCAAAAGAGGAGTGATGTGACCCATGACCAGAAAGCACAAAGACTGGTTTGATGAAAACTGTGATGAAATCAAGCAGCTTCTGGATGAGAAACGCCGTCTGCATCAAGCCCACCTGAGCAACCCAAAGTCCACATCAAAAAAGGGTGCATACAATGCCATCCGCAGGACTGTTCAGCAAAAGTTACGCCAGATGCAGGATAAGTGGCTGAGTGACAAAGCTGATGAGATCCAGGGATATGCTGACAGGCACGATATGAAGAGGTTCTATGATGCCTTAAAAGAAGTCTACGGCCCCACATCCTCAGGATCATCCCCCCTCCTCAGTGCAGATGGGAATACCTTGATCACCGAGAAGGAGAACATTCTCGAACGATAGGCTGAGCACTTCAACAGTGTCTTAAATCGCCCTTCCTCCATAAATGATGAAGCCATAGACCGTCTCCCACAAGTCCCCACCAACGAAGCACTGGACGATCCACCAACACTTCTTGAGACCCAGAAAGCAATCCGTCTGCTATCCAGTGGCAAAGCACCTGGCTCAGACTCCATACCAGCAGAGGTCTACAAGGATGGAGGCACTGTGCTGACTGAGAAGCTTCATCAGCTGAAGAGACGATCCCCCAGGATTTCAAAGATGCCTCTATCATTCACTTGTACAAGCGAAAGGGGAACCGGCAAGCCTGTGATAACCATCGGGGCATTTCCTTGCTCTCCATCGCAGGCAAGATACTTGCCAGGATCCTACTAAACCGCCTCACAGCACACCTTGACCAAGGTCATTTGCCTGAGAGCCAGTGTGGATTCCGGAAAGAGCGCGGAACCCCCGACATGGTGTTTGCTGCAAGGCAGCTGCAAGAGAAATGTCAGGAGCAAAATGCTGATCTGTTCTCCACCTATGTCGACCTCAATAAGGCCTTCGACACCGTGAGTAGAGAGGGACTGTGGAAGATCATGGCCAAGTACGGATGCCCTCGGAAATTTATTTCCTTGGTCAGCCAATTCCATGAAGGCATGCAGGCTCGAGTCCAGGACAAAGGCGAAACATCTGCACCTTTTGCTGTCACAAATGGTGTCAAGCAAGGCTGCGTCCTGGCTCCAACGCTGTTCAGCCTCATGTTCTCTGCAATGCTTACTGATGCCTTCACAGATGACGATGTTGGAATCGGCCTAAAGTACCGAACAGGCTGTTTAACCTCAGAAGGCTTCAAGCAAAAACGAAGGTCATGACAGACATCATCAGAGACTTTTTGTTTGCTGATGACTGTGCCCTCAACGCTGGATCTGAAGCTGACATGCAACTCAGCGTCGACAAGTTTGCCACTGCCAGCAGGAACTTCGGCCTTACCATCAGCACGAGGAAAACTGAAGTTCTCCATCAGCCAGCCCCAGGGAAACCCTACGTTGAGCCCAACATCACAGTCAACGGTCAGAGACTCAGTGCGGTGGAGCGGTTCACATACCTTGGCAGCACACTGTCACGAAATGCGACCATCGACGATGAAGTGAATGTCAGGATTGCAAGAGCAAGTGCAACTTTTGGTAGACTCAATGCAAATGTCTGGAACAGAAGAGGCATTAGTCTTGAGACCAAGCTAAAGGTCTACAGAGCAGTAGTTCTCCCCACACTACTGTACGCCTGCGAAACTTGGACAATGTACCAACGACATGCCAAGAAGCTGAACCACTTCCACACAACATGCCTCAGGAAGCTACTGAACATCAAGTGGCAAGACAGGACCCCAAACACAGAGGTGCTCGCAAAAGCCACCCTTCCCAGTATCTTCACCATCCTGATGCAGTCCCAGCTTCGCTGGGCTGGACACGTGGCGCGCATGCCAGACCATCGGCTGCCCAAAAGGCTCTTCTATGGCGAGCTGCAACAAGGGAAGAGATCACACGGAGGTCAGAAGAAGCGCTTCAGAGATACTCTGAAAGTCTCTCTGAAAGCGTTTGATATCAACCCTGACTCCTGGGAGGAATCTGCAGTGGACCGTAACAAATGGCGCGCTGCTGTGCACAAAGGCGCCAAGTTGTGCGAGGCCAACAGGACTGCTGCAGCTGTTCAGAAGAGGCAGGCCAGAAAGTCACGGGCAAACAAGCTCCCTGACAATGATATGCCTGTCTTTGTCTGCCCCAGCTGTCAGCGAACATTTCGTGCGCAGATTGGACTATTCAGCCATCTGCGCACTCACAGATAGATTCATGAGCATCCTTCCCCCCACCCCACCTCCACCCTCCCCCATCCCCCATCTGGATGACAACGATGGTCATCATCGATCTCGATGGACACACCACCATCGAAGAATACAATTTACAGATCAACACATTCTACACACAAGTACTTACAGTGATAAGTAGCGAGATGTCAACCTCTGGGACAACACACACACACACACACACACACTGCTTGCGACACGGCAAGAGAGACAGCAGGCTCTCTAGTCAGACTGACCAGGTAGAAAGTGACCACTGATCACTCACTCCGTCTCGTTATGCACTGACGCTAGCTTGGCCCGTGAAGCTTGGCTCCAATCCGCCTAAATTTGCTCAGTGTTTTAGTAACAAGGTGTTCAATGATAGCTTTCTACATGATTCCTGAAGCAATTTACGTCGGACTGGTCGCAAAAGAAAGAGCTCAAAACCTACTTTCTAATGAGTATAAAATGAAGTGTTGATTATTTAAGATGAATTTATAATCTTAATTTAAGTCACCTGAAAAGGGTCAGTTTTAGCGAGCTCATCGCGGAAAATTACAAACTGTGTTAGATCAGTTCAACGTAGGCAAACACCAACTGAATATATCAAAAGATGGAATTGCAACGATTCTGCCAGTATGTAATACTTGTAGTTTACCGATCCGACAAAAGAGATAATTAAATATGGTGGAGCAGAAACACAGATTCCAGCTCAGCCAATAGGGTACCGTGACACTGGTCGAGGAGTGAGTGTGTGGGAGGAGGACAAAATGACGTAAGCTCAGCGTCAGTTGAAATCTTTAGATTGACAAACATTAAATTGAAATCAAATATGCTTCTAGCTGATCAAAGTGTGTTTGTAAGCACAACAAATATAACATTACAGTGAACGATACAGAGATTTGATTTAATAGGTGTTTAGAGAATAGGTTTAGAATGGGCTTTGCATTTAAACCAGGAATGGCGTCACAATTTCTGCGCGGGTCATTGAAGACTGGTTGTTAGTTGCGAAAACGGCGTCTGCTATTCAGCTTGTGTGTGAAGCAGAATCTGAAGCTTAAGAGTACTATCGGAAGCAGTATCTGAAGCTAAGTGCTTGGCTACATAAAAAAAAAAGAAAGAAAAAAAAAGAAAGAAAGAAAAAAAACAACACTGTAGAAGAAAGTGATGGAGGCACTAGTACAGTCATAGCCACACACACAAATCAAGAACATAACTCCGATCTTCACAGTTCGACCTTTTTTTCACCAGAGGATAAAGAAAAACCCTAATTAAAACATATTAACCTGAACACGAACACAACATATAGTCCTAAAAAGGTTCATCTGAACATGAAGATAATACTTTATGTAAAAAAATGGTTAACCTGAACACAATACATAATCAAAAAGGGTTAACCTGAACATGAACACAATACATAATCTAAAACAGTGTTAATCTTAACTAAAAAAAACAACAAAAAACAAAACTAAAGCAAAGACTAACCTGAACACAAACACAATATATATTTTTTAAAGGTTAACATGAACATAAGACACAACACATAACAATAGACATTAACAGGTATACAAAACCAAAACTTGCCAATGAAGCCTTCACATGTCTTTGGCACCACAAAGAACACATTGGAAGATTGCCCAAGTATCAACTGAAGTCCCGAAATATATAAACATCTTTTTCAATATTCAAGGGATTCTAGAAGAAAAAAAACACAGGGTAAATGGACCAGCAAGGCAGAAAACAAAGGAAGATACAACAGAAATTAACTGAAGAATTTGAAAAAAGCAAAACCAGAAGATCAACAGAAAACATCATCAACAGACACAACACCACCATCATCAATGACATCAATACCGTCATGATGACATCAATATCGTCATCACAACCACAGCACCACCATCATCAATGACATCAATACCGTCATGATGACATCAATATCGTCATCACAACCACAGCACCACCATCATCAATGACATCAATACCGTCATGATGACATCAATATCGTCATCACAACCACAACACCACCATCATCAATGACATCAATACCGTCATGACGACATCAATATCGACATCACAACCACAACACCACCATCATCAATGACGTCAATATCGTCACCACAACCACAGCACCATCATCATCAATGACAGTTATCATCATCACAACCACAGCACCACCATCATCAATGACATCAATATCATCACAACCACAACACCACCATCTTCAATGACATCAATATCGTCATCACAACCACAGCACCACCATCTTTAATGACATCTATATCGTCATCACAACGACAGTCAAAACAAAAACTTCTTTTCTTTATACATATTTTTTACTTTCTCGAGTGTTTTGTCACATCCAGCCGCGCGCGCGTGTGTGTGTGTGTGTGCGTGCGTGCGTGCGTGCGCGTGTTTGTGCATGTGTACGTGGAGTGATGGCCTAGAGGTAACGCGTCCGCTTAGGAAGCGAGAGAATCTGAGCGCGCTGGTTCGAATCACGGCTCAGCTGCTGCTATTTTCTCCCCCTCCATATAAAGACGGCGAAACATGTAGACAGAGAGAGAGACAGACAAAGACAGCGAGACAAGTATATACAGACATAGAGAAAGAAAGATAGACAAAGACAATGAGGTAAGTTGATACACACAGAGACAGACCGACAAAGACAGCGAGATAAGTAGATTCAGAGATAGAGACAGAAAGATAGACAATGAGACCTCGAGTGGCGGTCTGGACTATAGTCATTCGGATGAGACGATAAACGGACGTCCCGTGTGCAGTATGCATTTAGCGCACGTAAAAGAACCAACGGCAACAGAAGGGTTGTTCCTGGCAAAATTCTGTAGAAGAATCCACTTCGATAGGAAAAAACAAATAAAACTGCACGCAAGAAAAAAATTCTCCAACCGATTCCTTTACTGTAATGGAATCCCTTTCGGACACATGGAACTGCTGATCACATGTTTTGTTTTTGTTTTTCAATGGTGCTTCAGGACTTCCAGCTTTTTTTGTTTTTTCTTTCTGTTTTCTTCAAGTATCCAGACAACACTACCAATTATCAACAGTGTGGATTAAAACTTCTTCAAAAAATACATTTCCGCCTCGTCATAAAAATAAGTTGGCACCTAAAAGGTGGTGAACGTTTTCCTTCTGGCCCCTCTCTGGTGTGTGTCCATGTGCACGTGGGACGAGTTTGGTTTTTTGTTCTTTGTTTTCCCTCGCACAACGCTCATCAACTGTGTGCTGCATGGCGGTACAAAACACGTTAACATTGCTATTTTCCTCTTGTCTGTGTGCACGGCCAAGCCATCGTGAAGATAGTGGTCCGCATCTCCAGTCTCCATGCAGGGTCACTCATTTCATCCCATCCCCCCCCCCCGCCCCCCTAACCCTAACCCCCCCCCCTCCGCCCCACCAACCCTCCTCTCCCCCCCCCCCCCGCCCCCCAAAAAAGAGCAAAACTAATGAGAACAATTCTCACTTGTGTTGGCCAGGGTCTCCGTTCCAACGGTCCTAGTTAAGTCCATTGTCTAGCTGAGGTTCATTCTCTAGCTGAGGTCCATTCCTAGCAGAGGTCTATTCTCTAGCTGTGGTCCATTCCCTAGCGGAGGTCCATTCTCTAGCTGAGGTTCATTCTAGTCTATTCTCTAGCGGAGGTCTATTCTCTAGTGGAAATCCATTCCCTAGCGGATGTCCATTCTCTAGCAGAGGTCCATACTCTAGCGGAGATCCTTTCTCTAGCTGAGGTCCATTCCCTAGCGGAGGTCCTTTCTCTAGGGAAGGTCCATTCCCTAGCAGAGGTACTTTCTCTAGCTGAGGTCCATTCCCTAACGGAGGTCCTTTCTCTAGCTGAGGTCCATACTCTAGCGGAGGTCCTTTCTCTAGCTGAGGTCCATTCCCTAGCGGAGGTCCTTTCTCTAGCTGAGGTCCATTCCCTAGCGGAGGTCCTTTCTCTAGGGGAGGTCTATTCCCTAGCGGACGTCCATTCTCTAGCAGAGGTCCATACTCTAGCGGAGGTCCTTTCTCTAGCCGAGGTCCATTCCCTAGCGGAGGTCCTTTCTCTAGCGGAGGTCCTTTCTCTAGTGGAGGTCCATTCCCTAGCGGAGGTCCATTCCCTAGTGGAGGTCCATTCTCTAGTGGAGGTCTTTTCTCTAGTGGAGGTCTTTTCTCTAGCTGAGGTCCATTCCCTAGCGGAGGTCCATTCCCTAGCGGAGGTCCATTCCCTAGTGGAGGTCTATTCTCTAGCTGAGGTCCATTCCCTAGCGGAGGTCTATTCTCTAGCTGAGGTCTATACTCTAGCTGAGGTCTATTCCCTAGCGGAGGTCTATTTCCCTAGCGGAGGTCTATTTCCCTAGCGGAGGTCTATTCTCTGGCGGAGGTCCATTCCCTAGCTAAGGTCTATTCCCTGGCGGAGGTCTAATCTCTAGCTGAGGTCCATTCCCTAGTGGAGGTCTATTCTCTAGCGGAGGTCCATTCTCTAGCTGAGATCTATTCCCTAGCGGAGGTCCATTCTCTAGCTAAGGTCTATTCCCTAGAGGAGGTCTATTCCCTAGCAGAGGTCCATTCCCTTGCTGAGGTCTATTCTCTATCTGAGGTCTATTCCCTAGTGGAGTTCCATTCCCTAGTGGAGTTCCATTCCCTAGCGGAAGTCCATTCCCCAGCGGAGGTCTCTTGTCTATCACAGGTCTATTCCCTATCTGACCACCATTCTCTAGCGGAGGTCCATTCCCTAGTGGAGGTCCGTTCCCTAGCTGAGGTCTATTGTCTAGCTGAGGTCCATTCCCTAGCGGAGGTCCATTCCCTAGCGGAGGTCCATTCTCTGAGGTCCATTCTCTAGCTGAGGTCGATTCTCAGCTGAGGTCCATTCCCTAACAGAGGTCTGTTCCCTACCGGAGGTCCATTCCCTAATGGAGGTCTATTCCCTAGCGGAGGTCCATTCCCTAGCTGAGGTTTATTCTCTAGCGGAGGTCCATTCCCTAGCTAAGGCCCATTCCCTAGTGGAGGTCTATTCTCTAGCACAGGTCCATTCCCTAGCTGAGGTCCATTCCCTAGCTAAGGTCTATTCACTATCGGAGGTCCATGCTCTAGCGGAGGTCCATGCTCTAGCGGAGGTCTATTATTTAGCAGAGGTCCATTCCCTAGCTGAGGTCCATTCTGTAGCAGAGTTCTATTCTCTTGCGGAGGTCCATTCTGTAGCAGAGGTCTATTCCCTAGCGGATGTCTATTCCCTAGTGGAGGTCTATTCTCTAGCTGAGATCCATTCCCTAGCGGAGGTCTATTCTCTCAACTAGCTGAGATCCATTCCTTAGCGGAGGTCCATTCCCTAGCAGAGGTCCATTCCCTAGCGGAGGTCCATTCCCTAGTGGAGGTCCATTCCCTAGCTGAGGTTTATTCTCTAGCGGAGGTCCATTCCCTAGCTAAGGTCCATTCCCTAGTGGAGGTCTATTTTCTAGTACAGGTCCATTCCCTAGCTGAGGTCCATTCCCTAGCAAAGGTCCATTCTCTTGCGGAGGTCCATTCTCTAGTGGAGGTCTATTGTTTAGCAGAGGTCCATTCCCTAGCTGAGGTCCATTCTCTACCGGACTTCTATTCTCTAGCGGAGGTCTATTCCCTAGCGGATGTCCATTCCCTAGCGGACGCCTATTCTCTAGCTGATGTCTATTCCCTAGCTGAGGTCAATTCCCTAGCTGAGGTCCATTCCCTAGCGGAGGTCCATTCCCTAGCTGAGGTCAATTCCCTAGCTGAGGTCCATTCCCTATCAGAGGTCCATTCCCTAGCGGAGGTCCATTCTCTAGCTGAGGTGCATTCTCTAGCAGAGGTCTATTCCCTAGCGGAGGTCCATTCTTTAGCTGAGATGTATTCTCTAGCGGAGGTACATTCCCTAGCTAAGGTCCATTCCCTAAGGTCCATTCTCTAGCTGAGGTCTATTCTCCAGCAGAAGTCCATTCTCCAGCTGAGGTCCATTCCCTAGTGGAGGTCTATTCTCTAGTGGTGGTCCATTCCCTAAAGTCCATTCCCTAGCTGAGGTCCATTCCCTAGCTGAGGTCCATTCCCTAGCTGAGGTCCATTCCCCATGGTCCACTCCAGTCCGAGCACACACAGTAAAAAGGTCCGTCCCTTCACAGTGAGGTCTGGGATGTTGCACACATGTGGCCCTGACCACAATGGTCCCCTGGAAGTCAGTCAGTCAGTCAGTCCGTCCGTCAGTCAGTCCGTCAGTCAGTCATCAATGAGTCATGGCCTGGTTCCTCAGCGCCCCCTGCAGGCCGGGGGAGGAGGTAGAGGGTATGTAGGAGGAGGGGGTGAGGGGGAGGGGGTGGCGGCCAGTCGGAAGTGAGTGTCCAGGGTGTGCAGGCTGGGGAAGAGGGGACACAGGCAGGGCGTCAGGCACCCCAGCCCCGCCCCCCTGCCCCCGCCCACCTCGCTCAACGTCGACGGGGGGGGCAGCCCCCCTACCCCCAGAGGAAAGCCCCCCACCTTCCCGCCGCCTTCAAGCAGCTCCATGGGGGGCGGGCGGAACGGCGGTGCCGCTCCGGACAGCGAAGACGACAGCGACGACCCGAACAGGTCCGCGCGTGACCGGAGGAACTCGTCCTTCTGCGCCAGGTACTCTTGGGCCCGAGCTTCGATGGCGTCAGCCATGGTCGGCGCACCGGCGCGCGAACTCGTGACGTCAGCCTGTGACTTCACCACGTCCTGCCCATGTGATGTCAGCAGCTCTGCCGCCGCCCGGGTCTGCAGGGAGGAGAGAGTGTGAAGGCTGGCACAGCCCACAGCCCCGGGGAGATGGGGCAGGGGGGAGAAGGGGGAGGGGGGGAACGAGGGGTTGAGGAAGCGGGGAGAGGGGGAGGAGGCGCAAGGGGAGGTGGAGGGGGTGGGGGTCAGGTAGGGGTAGAGTTGGTGGGGGTCCGGGGTGGTGGTGGGGGTGGTGGTGAACGGCCAGGCGGACAGGGACATGCGTTGCCGTTTGTCTTTCATCCGTCTGTTCTGGAACCAGACCTGTGTTGAGAGGCAGACACACACAGTCAGCACACAGCCCTTCACGACACACACACACAGTCAGCACACAGCTCTTCACGACACACACACACACACACACACACACACACACACACACACACACACACACACACACACAGTCAGCACACAGCTCTTCACGACACACACACACACACACAGAGTCAGCACACAGCTCTTCACGACACACACACAGTCAGCACACAGCTCTTCACGACACACACACACACACACACACACAGTCAGCACACAGCTCTTCACGACACACACACACACACACACACACACACACAGTCAGCACACAGCTCTTCACGACACACACACAGTCAGCACACAGCCCTTCATGACACACACACACACACACACACAGTCAGCACACAGCTCTTCACGACACACACACACACAGTCAGCACACAGCCCTTTACGACACACACACACACACACACAGTCAGCACACAGCTCTTCACGACACACACACACAGTCAGCACACAGCTCTTCACGACACACACACACACACACACACACACACAGTCAGCACACAGCTCTTCACGACACACACACACAGTCAGCACACAGCTCTTCACGACACACACACACACACACACACACACACACACACACAGTCAGCACACAGCTCTTCACGATACACACACAGTCAGCACACAGCTCTTCACGACACACACACACAGTCAGCACACAGCTCTTCACGACACACACACACACACACACAGTCAGCATACAGCTCTTCACGACACACACACACACAGTCAGCACACAGCTCTTCACGACACACACACAGCACACAGCCCTTCACGACACACACACAGCACACAGCCCTTCACGACACACACACAGCACACAGCCCTTCACGACACACACACACACGCAGCCCTTCACGACACACACACACAGCCCTTCACGACACACACACACAGCACACAGCCCTTCACGACACACACACACACAGCTCTTCACGACACACACACAGCCCTTCACGACACACACACACACACAGCCCTTCACGACACACACACAGCACACAGCCCTTCACGACACACACAGCACACAGCCCTTCACGACACACACAGCACACAGCCCTTCACGACACACACAGCACACAGCCCTTCACGACACACACACAGCCCTTCACGACACACACAGCACACAGCCCTTCACGACACACACACAGCACACAGCCCTTCACGACACACACACAGCCCTTCACGACACACACACAGCCCTTCACGACACACACACAGAACACAGCCCTTCACGACACACACACAGCCCTTCACGACACACACACACACAGCCCTTCACGACACACACACACAGCACGCAGCCCTTCACGACACACACACAGCACACAGCCCTTCACGACACACACACACACAGCCCTTCACGACACACACACACACAGCACACAGCCCTTCACGACACACACACAGTCAGCACACAGCCCTTCACGACACACACACACACACAGCTCTTCACGACACACACAGCCCTTCACGACACACACACACACACAGCTCTTCACGACACACACACAGCTCTTCACGACACACACACACACAGCACACAGCCCTTCACGACACACACACAGTCAGCACACAGCCCTTCACGACACACACACAGCCCTTCACGACACACACACACAGCACGCAGCCCTTCACGACACACACAGCACACAGCTCTTCACGACACACACACACAGCACACAGCCCTTCACGACACACACACACAGCACACAGCCCTTCACGACACACACACAGTCAGAACACAGCCCTTCACGACACACACACACAGCACACAGCCCTTCACGACACACACACAGTCAGAACACAGCCCTTCACGACACACACACACAGCACACAGCTCTTCACGACACACACACAGTCAGAACACAGCCCTTCACGACACACACAGCACACAGCCCTTCACGACACACACAGCACACAGCCCTTCACGACACACACAGCACACAGCCCTTCACGACACACACAGCACACAGCCCTTCACGACACACACACACACAGCACACAGCCCTTCACGACACACACACACAGCACACAGCCCTTCACGACACACACACACACACACAGCACGCAGCTCTTCACAGGCACATTCCTCACATGCTGGTCACAGCAACGTTCTGGTGAGTCACGCTGGGCGTGTGCCTTTGTTTATTTTCACCTCACAAGAGTGGCTAGGTTCCCGCGAGTCATGGCTAGGTAGCCTTCAGAACAACGTTGCCACGAGGTAAGCATAAAATCTACTTCCCACCTCCCACCCGTTTCATTGCGTATGTACCCCTCGCCCTCGCCACTCGCTCTCTCGCCACTAACACACAAGCGAGCTCGCGATAAATCAAACACGTGTCTGGTGCCTTACTGTCATCATCGTCGTCGTCGTCGTCGTCGTCAGTTTGACGTCTAAAGTGTTGTGAAAAAGTTTTGTGAGAAATGATCATCGTTGTCCGTATTCTGATTTGTGCGTTATTTCGTTGGCTTGCAAAAAAACCCCAAAAAAAACACACACACAAAAAAACGTGTGTACAAAACTTTTTGACAACCGCCGTCGTCATCATCAGTGTCGTCGTCGTTGTCGTAAGTGGCACATCAAACACACACACACGCGCATATGCGGGCTCCCCTACCAGATCACAATTCATTTGGGCGAGTGAGACAGAGAGAAACACAGACAAGGCATGCAGACAGAGAGACAGAGAGCCGGGGACAGAGCACACACACACACACACACACACACACACACACACACACACACACACACACACACACACACGCACACACACGCACACACACACACACACAACCACATCACAACAGGCCAGGTCACATCAGTGTTGTTCTTCAACACCAACACCAGACCAAAAACAATGGAGTGGTAACTCCATATACACAAGACAGAGGTACCACTGTATTGTTGTTGGTTTTAATCATTAATTTTACTGTCCTGTTCTCATTCCTTCATGTCAAACAACAACAACAACAAAAATCATTATCCGTCCCCATCCAGACAACTGTCAGCTCAGTGCACAACAACGAATAACCCAGTGCTTAACAACGAATAACCCAGTGCTTAACAACGAATAACCCAGTGCTTAACAACGAATGACCCAGTGCATTACAACGAATGACCCAGTGCTTAACAACGAATGACCCAGTGCATTACAACGAATGACCCAGTGCTTAACAACGAATGATCCAGTGCATTACAACGAATGACCCAGTGCTTAACAACGAATAACCCAGTGCTTAACAACGAATGACCCAGTGCACAACAACGAATGACCCAGTACTTAACAACGAATGACCCAGTGCATTACAACGAATGACTCAACGAATGACCCAGTGCATTACAACGAATGACCCAGTGCATAACAACGAATGACCCAACGAATGACCCAGTGCATAACAACGAATGATCCAGTGCATTACAACGAATGACCCAACGAATGACCCAGTGCATAACAACGAATGACCCAACGAATGACCCAGTGCATAACAACGAATGACCCAGTGCATTACAACGAATGACCCAACGAATGACCCAACGAATGACCCAGTGCATTACAACGAATTTACCCAGTGCATTACAACGAATGACCCAACGAATGACCCAGTGCATAACAACGAATGACCCAGTGCATAACAACGAATGACCCAGTGCATTACAACGAATGACCCAGTGCATAACAACGAATGACCCAGTGCATAACAACGAATGACCCAGTGCATTACAACGAATGACCCAACGAATGACCCAGTGCATTACAACGAATGACCCAGTGCATTACAACGAATGACCCAACGAATGACCCAGTGCATTACAACGAATGACCCAGTGCATTACAACGAATGACCCAACGAATGACCCAGTGCATTACAACGAATGACCCAACGAATGACCCAGTGCATAACAACGAATGACCCAACGAATGACCCAGTGCATAACAACGAATGACCCAGTGCATTACAACGAATGACCCAGTGCATTACAACGAACGACCCAATGAATGACCCAGTGCATTACAACGAATGACCCAGTGCATAACAACGAATGACCCAGTGCATAACAACGAATGACCCAACGAATGACCCAGTGCATAACAACGAATGACCCAGTGCATTACAACGAATGACCCAGTGCATAACAACGAATGACCCAGTGCATTACAACGAATGACCCAGTGCATTACAACGAATGACCCAGTGCATAACAAGTATAACGACATCCATGTAGCAGCTCTCTGACTGCAGTGAGCCAGATGGTTCACACATCACCCGTCACATCCATCTTTATAACCACACTTCAACGCCGCTGATAGGGATCAGAGTCACGTGCACAATCAAATCATTGCCCGATAAATGCATCGGATTCCTATTCACGCGGCAATAAACCACTTCTCGTTTTAAAGCTTGAACATCATTATTGCTGTCACGGATAAAGGGAGATAAACGGTTGTTTTCTGGATTTGTGTGTGTGTGTGTGTGTGTGTGTGGTTGCTGTTTTGGTTTTGGGGGTTTTTTTTTGGGGTGGAGGTGGGGTGTGTGTTTCATCTCTCTCTCTCTTTTTTCTTCTTCCATAAAGGAGTGGGAAAGGGAGAGGTGGGGTGAGGAGGGGGAGGAGGGTTTCACGTGTGGCTGAGCTTTTATGGATTTCTTCCGTTTTCGTCTGTCAACGGAAAACTGTAAAAATAATAATTATTAATTTTTTTTTTTTAAAGGCTTGACTTCTACATTTCCACCAGGCCAAAAATAAAGAAAAAAAAGTGCTGCAAGTATTGTTTTGTTTAATCCCCCCCCCCTCTCCCCCTCACTCTCTCATTCCTTCCCTCCCCTCCCCCCTCTCTGTGTCCCAGACAACAACCAGACGAACAACTCACCTTGATGGTCCGTTCAGGCAGGTTGATGTCAGCAGCCAGCTCCAGTCTCTTGGTGCGGGTGATGTACGACTCCATGTTGAACTCCCTCTCCAGACGGGCCAGCTGGCCTCTGGTGAACATTCTTCTGGAGCGCCGTGCTCCCCCCTCAAACTGACCCCCTCCTGCAAAACGTATCCGGAAACTTTGATGGCAAACTGCGCCCAATGTCTGAAACGTTCTTGTTTTTGGTTTTGTTTTGGTGTGTGTGTGTGTGTGTGTGTGTGTGTGTGTGTGTGTTATCGTTTGAACAGATTGGGTGGTGTGCTCCAACCCCAAATTACCCCTTCCTGAAAACGTACCCGGGCAGTTTGATGGACATTGTATTATGTCTGAAACCGATAATTGAGTGGAGGGAAAGAAATGTTGCGTATATTTCACTTTGTTATTAACCAGTTTTAAGAGTATTATCACATTGTTATTGACCAGTTTTCAGAGTATGTATCACATTGTTATTGACCAGTTTTCAGAGTATGTATCACATTGTTATTGACCAGTTTTCAGAGTATGTATCACATTGTTATTGACCAGTTTTCAGAGTATGTATCACATTGTTATTGACCAGTTCTAAACTGTTTTCCGTCTCCGGAATGGACGAGTACGAGGGAAGAAATATGGATATTGCCCTAATGCCCTTTTGGGGATGCGTATTATTATATTACATGACATAATATAAGAATTATATCATACTCAATTTTCAGTTCCGGTTGTATGCAGTCATGAATTATACGAGACTGATTGCAGGGCTAAATTTTCCCCTTCAGCTAGCTGATCATAAACACTGAACGACGGATTTAGGGCAACCGGCAACAGTCGACCTCTCATACCAACCCCCTTCCTCCCCCCTCTCCCACACCCTCTCTCCCCTTCTACACCCTCCACCCCATCCCACCCACCCGCGTTGCTCGTTAGCGGAACAGCTGGAGCAGAACTGGTTGAAGGGAAGTGGGATCAACATTAAATACATCACTTTTACCTGGCCATTTACTTTGCTGATTCTATCTAACCGATCGAACACCCCCACCCTCAAACATTGCTACTCCCCCGCCCCTCCACCCCACCCCCCCTCTCCCCTCACCAAGTCCCCCCACCCCTCTTCCCCTTTCTCTTCATCTTCCCGTATCTGCCGCCTGTACACTACAACAAGGTTTGGTTTGGGGGTGTGTGTGTGGGGGGGGGGGTTCTTCGGGGGGTGGGGGCGTGTGGAAAGAGGGAGGATTTCCTTCCTGAAACGTGTGCGAGCATGTGCGCACGCGCGCGTTGAGTGTGTGTGTGTGTGAGGATAAGGCCAAGGCCACCAGCAGTGTGTGTGTGAGCGCGCGCGTAAGGTGCATGTGCATGTGCACTGCCTGTGTGTGTGTGTGTGTGCGTGTGTGTGTGCGTGTGTGTGTGTGTGCGTGTGCGTGTGTGTGTGTGCGTGTGTGTGTGTGTGTGTGTGTGCGAGGGTAAGCCCCAGCGGCTGTGATTGTGTGTGTGTGTATGAGTGTGTGCGTATGAGCGCGCGCGTAAGGTGCATGTGCATTGCATGTGTGTGTGTATATGCATGCATTTTAAATCGCACAAGTCTGTTTAATAACAAGTCCCCCAATTTACAACACATTAAAAAAAAATCACAATTAAAAAGAAAAAAAGAAAAATGGTGGAAGTGACCCAAACCAGCCACTGACCTTGACCCAAAACCAGCCACTGACCTTGACCCAGACGCACGTCGTCCAAGCCACAGCGGCCGCACGTGGGACACATGAGCTCCCCGTCCTGCGTCACGACCAGCGCCGACTGCACGGCCCCTCCCCCCTCCTTCTCCCCGCCCACCTCGCCGTCGGCGCCTGACGCTGGGGGCGGGAGGCAGCTGCCAGGGAGGAAGGAGGAGGTGGAGGGCACGGGCACCGGGAATACCTCTGACCTCGGGCTCCCCGCGCAGGCTGGGTCACCACGTGCATGGTCTGTCCACACTGACGGGTTATCTCCGGGGCGCGGCACTGAATTCCACTCCGCCGTCGACGCTGGATCCGCTTCCAGGGGCACCTTTTCCGTCGGCCTGGAGTTGGAGTTCTTTTTGCACGTCATGTCCAGCGGGTTAGAGTCTGCAGTGAGCATGTCGTCGTCGTCGTCAGCTGAACGCTCACGGTTCTCAGAGCGCGACACCTCCGTTGAAGGCAGGGTTTCCGCCGGGGACAGTCGCTCCGCCGGTTCTGGAACTCCTGACGTCATATCCGTGTCGTCACACCGATCTGCCACCACTGTTTGTGAAGCTGTCTCTCCGTTCAGAGAGTCCGTGCTCTCCACCCGATGAACGAACGGTCTTGGAGAAACGCCGCCTTGGTTTACTGAACCTGATGACAGATACAGACGGCGATGTTGAAGTGCTTCTGCTATGCGCGTAGCTGCTGCCTTGGATGAGGTTTGAGGTGAAACCGAAGAACCGTCAGGAGAACTTGCCACAACAGTCGTCGGTGGCGAAAATCTGCTCGGTTCTTTGGGGTTAAATTCTGTGTGGTGGTTGTCTGATCCGGAGAAAGTTTGTCGTGCGAGGAAGATTCCTGCGCTGGATGCATGTTGTCTTGCATTGTCGTCCCTGTTGGTACATGCTTTGTGCACCATGTTTGCAGCTGTTATCTCGTTATTTAGGTCAGCACGACTGTTGTCAACTTCATCACTAAGATCCATATCGCTATGTCGTCTGGAAAACACATCCATGTCCAGTCGGATTAAAAAACACAGGTCGTCTGCTGCTTTGGGTGGAGTATTCTTTACAATGAGTACTTCTTAGCACGAGAGCTGTGAATTCTCTCCCTTGGGCACAGGACTCACGAGGAAAGTGCACGTGTCTCACGAAAAGCACGAGCAGTCAGTGTCTGGCTCAATTCTCCTGTCGACAGCTTGCACACGCGGTTATTCCCCCTTCTCCGGTGGTCAGGTGGAGCCAGTAGTGGCACGAACTCCTGCACACATGATGAAATTACGGGGGAATTATTAACAGGATTGGTTTAGATTCGAGTCAGTGAACTGCTGTGTGTGTGTGTGTGTGTGTGTGTGTGTGTGTGTGTGTGTGTTATTTGTATTTGTATTTCTTTTTTACACAGCAGATTTCTCTGTGTAAAATTCGGGCTGCTCTCCCCAGGGACAGCGCGTCGCTACACTACAGCGCCACCCCCTTTTTTTTTTTTTTTTCCTGCGTGCAGTTTTATTTGTTTTTCCTATAGAAGTGGATTTTTAAACAGATTTTGGCCTGGAACAACCCTTTTGTTGCCGTGGGTTCTTTTACGTGCGCTAAGTGCATGCTGCACACGGGACCTCGGTTTATCGTCTCTTCCGAATGACTAGCGTCCAGACCACCACTCAAGGTCTAGTGGAGGGGGAGAAAATATCTGCGGCTGAGCCGTGATTCGAACCAGCGCGCTCTGATTCTCTCGCTTCCTAAAAACAACAACAAAAAAACAAAAAAACACACACAAAAAAAATGGGTGGCGCTGTAGTGCAGCGACGCGCTCTCCCTGGGGAGAGCAACCCGAACTTCACATGTAGAAATCTGTTGTGACGAAAAGAGTAATACAATACAATACAATACAATACAATACAATACAATACCTGGGCCTCACAGACCAGTGGCATCTAAGGCATATCCGTCCATCAGTGCTATTGAACGGTTATTCCCGAACAGCGCATAATTATCTGGTAAGTCAGTAAACACACATTTAGGAGGAGTAGATAAATGTGATGAATCATCTTCGTTTTCTTGTTGGAATCCTGTCCGCAGCGGAAAGCCTACAGCTGTTTTGCCCACTGGAAAAGTCATTGTTTGTTCAGTGATTGTTTGTGTCTTTCAGTTCCCCAAACTGGAAAGGCTATATTCAGTTATTGTTTGTTTATTTCTTTCAGCCTCTACCCCCCCCCCCCACCCCCCACCCCTCACACACACACACAAAAAGAGCAAGGCTACTCTTTTGCCAACCACGGTTGAGTGTGCCACATTTTGTCAGAAGTCCCTCTCTCCAAATCAGTTAACGGTCAGTGGCCCCCACCCAAACTGGGACCGGCCACTCGACGTCCCCTAGGGTCCACTTGTAATTCCCCTTCAAACATCCCCCCGGACAAACGTTCGGCTCATATCGGAGATTGACTTGAAGCAACAGCGAGGTGGGGAGCTGTGTGATCGATGGTTTTTCCACTGCAGTGGGAATTTATTTAAGCTCTCTCTGTCTCTGTCTCTCTCTCTAAACGAGCAGCACCTTAAAAGTCCTGTGGCATAGTCCCCAAACCTGACTGCACAAATTTCCATAGTTGGCCGTTGACAGTGTCATCATTTCTTTCTTTCTTTCTTTCCCCCTTGTGGCGTCCAGAGAAGTGAGAGAGAGAGACAGAGAGAGAGAGAGAGACAGAGAGGCATATAAACACGTTCTGGTTAGTAACTCTCCCCCTACCTGGCCACTGTCCTTAAAAATAATCACACACACACACACACACACACACACACACACACACACACACACACACACACATATATATATAATGAAAAGAATAAAAACGATGAATACTTTCCATGAAAAAAAAACCAAAAAACAAAAACGTGGTCATGTTGACCAGGTCTTAGAAATTAATTTTCTAATTAAAAAGAATTTTGAGTTAAACCCTTATTTACAGGCTGTCAAAAAATACAAAACAATAACAATAACAGCAAAAAAAAACAAGGGTGGGGTAGGGGTGGTGGGGGACCGTGAAAATGAAGTAGCCATCTTGACAAGAACAAAAAAAAAAGGAGGGGTGTGTGGTAAAGAGTCATACTGACCCAAACTTTATACAAGAAAAAGACTTTTCAGTACCTTTTTTTTTAGTTCATGGCATACATACATACATACAAGTGGGGGTGGCAGGTAGTTGGGAAAAATCATGAACACACACAAACACGCAAACTAACCTGTCCAGCTGAAACGAAGCCTGGCTTCTAGAAGAAGAAAAATGTGGAACTGGTTTCCCCGAAAAGATAAAAACTGTCAGTCAAGTCACAGCACACGCACACAAGTCAGGCCAAGTACCACGCAGTTTCCTCCCTTGAAATGACTCTCTGTACGGCGGATCTCCACAGAAGTGAATCGGAAAGGAACTGTGGTCTCCCTTTTATACCACGGATTATCTAAGGGGGTGCGGGGGGGAGGGGGCGGGGGGGAGGCAGTGGTTGGGGGGGGCGGGGGTGGGGGTCAGTCCCACAAAGACATGACACTCTGGAGACAAAAGGCTCAGGGCGTGAAGGGAGTGTCTTCAGTACAGTCGGCTCTTTATGATTGGCCCTTCACAGGACGGTGTACAACTACGCGACGCATGCGCATGTCTTTCGAAGAATGAGCCCCAGGTTAAAGTTAACTGCATCTTCACCCAAACCAAATCAGCCCCCCGGTTGTTATTGTTCTTGTTGTTTGGGGAATTTTTTGTCGTTGCCATTCCTTTCAAAAATGCTTACACTCTTTGAATGAACTCCACGCAAAGTGTTACTTTCCCCTGAAGCAGTTAACGATTTGAAATCATTTGTAGGTTGGTTCGCTGGCTGTATGGTTGGCTTTTTGATTGAATGCTTCCCTGAATTTTGGTTTTAAACAGGCGCAATGCTAACTTAGTTATGAAGGTGTCGTAGACGTAAAAAAACACAGAATTTTATTTTCCAAGAGAGAGAGGGAGAGAGAGGAGTGGAGAGGCAGACAGAGAAACGCAAAGACAGAGAGCGAAAACAAATTACGGGTGTAATCGATTCGCAGGGGCTGGGTGGGTGTGTGTTTGTGTGTGTGTGTGTGGGGGGGGGGGGGGGGGGGGGGGGGGGGGGTAGGGGGGGGGTAGGTGGGGGGCGGGAGTGGGGGGAGGTGAGGGGTCATTTCGGCGGTATACCACAGGACTGCTGGCCAGACCACGTTGATTTGGTTCAGTGTGAAGGCGATGAACCCGGGCCTGGCGCAGGGGAAATAACTGATGGACTGATAACTCCTCCCCCACCTCGTGCCCCTTTCCCCCCTCCCCAACCCCCCTCCCTCCCCACCCCCCACCCCCCATCCCTTCTACCCACCCCATTCTTTCCCCTTACTTCACACTTCCTCCTTTCTTTGTTCTCCTGATCACACCCGTGAAACCCCTCAAGCACCCTTTCCGGCTGAGAGAGAGAAAGGAGTGTGTGTGTGTGGGGGGGGGGGGGGGGGGGGGGGGGGGGGGGTTGGGGGGGAGAGAGAGAGAGGAGTGGGGTGGGTGGTGGTTGGGAGAGACAGACAGACATACATACAGACAGAGAGAGAGGGTTGGGGGAGGACAGAGACAGATTGACATACTGGAAGACATACAGACAGACAGACAGAGAAAGAGAGAGAGAGGGCCGGGGACAGACAGATCGACATATGTACATACAGACAGAGAGAGAGAGGGGGGGGGGGCAGACAGAGAGAGAGAGAGACAGACACAGACAGACGGACAGGAAGACATACAGACAGACAGACAGAGAGGGGTGAGGACAAGACAAGACAAATTCTTTATTATCGGGACAATAGATAAGCACTGGCGGGCTTTTTTTCATCCAGTCCCCGCCCTGAAACAGGGTCTACACTACACAAAGCTACATTATATATGTCATTGCATGCACTACACAATGCTACGTAAGGTCATAGAATGCGAATACTATACTACACAATGGCATAAGCATGGTGAAAATAACACACACACACACACACACACACACACACACACACACACACACACACACACACACACACACACACACACACACACACAAACAGAGGTACAAGCATGGTATCAATAATCGACATAAAAAATAAAATAAAATAAAATAAAACAAACAAACAAAAAACAACAACAACAACAACAACAAAAACAAACAAAAAAAACAGAACACCCACATACACACACACACACACACACACACACACACACTCTCTCTCTCTCTCTCTCTCTCTCTCTCTCTCTCTCGCACATGCACACTTACACACACATAAGCATACACTATGTATGTTAAAAAATACTATACTAAAGTGAATATAAAACAGTAAGTCTAAAAAAAAAAAAAGACAGACAGGAAGACATACATACAGAGATTCCAGATTCAAGATGGTTTATTCATGTATAGGCCTAGGCCCCTTATGAAGGGGAATGTGAACATTATTTTACAAACAATACATCACGACACTGTGAGCATCAACAAACACAGTCAAACAAAAATATACCTGCATTACAGTCCACTGTGTTTAGCAATATAAAAAAAATGAATAAAATAAAAACAAATAAAATAAAACAAACAGCGTTTTCACGAAGTAGCCATTTCTCTGAATTTGAAAGCTTTGTGTAAAAATAATGAAAATTTGCGAACAACTTCAGGGGAAGTAGATGACATCAATAAGTTCAATTTAAACAACGTAGGTTTACAATAATATCTAGGCTGAATAAACTCCTCTCGAATGTTAGCTGGACACCAAAGAACAAAGTGTATCTCATTTCTTGTGATTCTTTACATAACGGACAGGTCAGATCACTGTCGTTACATGTTCTGTATCTGTAGTGATGGACCGCTAATTCTGTAATACCTAATCTATATCTTGTGATATATTTTAAATGTCTATCCATATTCAACACTAAGTAAGGTTTCAGATCAGACACACTGCAAAAATTCTTATAGAAACTAAATCTTTCACTATTCTGAATATGATCAGACCACTTCTGCCATCTACAATCAATCAGACGTTGTCGAAACACGCCGATAAACGCCCGGATGCTACCAACACCTTGGTTTAACCAAACAAATCCAAATCCATATTCAAACAAACAATGGCGAATCTTGGTTACCCAGTTCACTCTGCCTCTAGCATCTAAATCATATAGCATACCATAAGCTTTGCGGGGTATTCTGTTATGTTCCATTTGTAGTAATCTCAACCAGTAACGTATACACCTGACTGCAGAAACTAGATATAACGGGTGTCGATTCGTTTCACCATATACTAAGTCATTTGGTGTTTGCCTATCTACTCCTAAAAATCTCTTTAATGCAAAAGTGTGGACTGATTCACAGTAAACAGCAGCTTTGTCTAGACCCCACAATTCAGAGCCGTTTTGCACCACAGGCTGCACTTGTGTATCAAATAATTTGATAAATAAGGAAACATTATTGAGCATATGCAACTTTTTCATAACACAAATCAATGCATTCTTGGCTCTGCTTGCTAGATCTGTGCATGCCCCAACGAAACTCAAGCGTGTGGAGAAAAATATGCCCAGATATTTGTAAATATTGACAACTCATACATACAGAGAGAGAGGGAGGACAGACACAGACAGACAGACAGGAAGACATACATACAGACATATATATATATATATATATATATATATAGAGAGAGAGAGAGAGAGAGAGAGAGAGAACAAGGGATATGGACGATACCATTCGTATTTTAAAGATGAATGTAATGTCCAGTTTGGATTAATAAAGATATATGGTATGGTATGGTATGGTATGGTATGGTATGGTATGGTGGTATGGTATGGTATGGTATGGTGGTATGGTATATGGTCAAGAAACTTGAAGCAGACAATACAGTATTTTGAACTGAATTGAATTGAACGGTATGGTATGATATGAAGTTGTAGTGTATTGCATCGCATTGCATTACATTACATTGCAATGCACTGTATTACATTGTATTATATTGCAACGCATTGTCTTGCATTTTATTGTATTACATGTAATGCACTCTATTGCATTATGTTACACTGCAATGCAGTGCATCATATGGCAATGCATTGTATTACATTGCAGTGCATTGTGTTGCGTTCTATTATATTACATTGCAATACATTGTATTGCATTGAATCATATTGCAATGCATTGTGTTGCGTTCTATTACATTGTAATGCATTGTGTTGCATTGAATCATATTGCAATGCATTGTGTTGCGTTCTATTACATTGTAATACATTGTATTGCATTGAATCATATTGCAATGCATTGTGTTGCGTTCTATTACATTGTAATGCATTGTGTTGCATTGAATCATATTGCAATGCATTGTGTTGCGTTCTATTACATTGTAATGCATTGTATTGCATTGAATCATATTGCAATGCATTGTGTTGCGTTCTATTACATTGTAATGCATTGTATTGCATTGAATCATATTGCAGTGCATTGTGTTGCGTTCCATTACATTGTAATGCATTGTGTTGCATTGAATCATATTGCAATGCATTGTGTTGCGTTCCATTACATTGCAATGCATTGTCTCAAGGCCTGACTAAGCGCGTTGGGTTACGCTGCTGGTCAGGCATATGCTTGGCAGATGTGGTGTAGTGTATATGGTTTTGTCCGAACGCAGTGACGCCGCCTTGAGCTACTGAAACTGAAACTGCATTGTATTGCATTGAATCATATTGCAATGCGTTGTACTGTAATGCATTGTATTACATCGCAATGCATTGTATTGTATTGCATGGCAATGCATTGCATTGCGTCGTATTATATTGCAATGCATTGTATTGTACGATAATCATTCGTTTAAGCACACGGCTCAGACGTGACATGGCCTCCTCGCGGACAGCCGTGGCTGTGAACAGCACGTGACGATTTGATCTGATCTGATCTGATTTGATTTGATTTGATCTGAGTTGATCTGATTTAATCTTCATTTCGTTCTGTCAGCTCCAAAGCCGGTACCTGTGGGACGATACAGTGAAGGGCTCTTTCCCACACAGTCCCTTACAAAACCACGGCCACAGAAGGCCCGAATTTGAAGATCTGTGAATGATGATCGTTAGATTCCACTCTGCCATCTGCCTGCAGATAAGTGGGAGGGGGTGTGGGGGAGGTGGGTGGAGGGGGTACAGGGGGGGGGGGGGGCAGAAAGACGGACAGGGGACAGAGAGAGACAGAGACTGAGAGAGAGAGACAGAGAGAGAGACAGAGAGAGACAGAGACAGAGAGAGACACAGGCTCAACTGAGACTTGCAAACTCAACAAAACCTTGCTCTTCTTATTCAATCGTTTTATTTATTCGTTTACTCTCTCTCTCCCTCTCTCTCTTGTTCTAATCACCATCATTAATATCATTATTATTATTATCATTTTCTTCTTCCTTTTTTTCCGTGGCGGTGCTGGTTCGTCACCCCCCCCCCCCCCCCCCACACACACACACAGATTTCACAAAACATGTTCCTCTCTCCGTTACGAATTGCGCTGTACCCGCAAAGAAGACAGAGCACTACAAAACCGCAACAACACAATCAAATCCCCGTCATCCAATTTACAACTGTCTCTCTGTCTGATTGCCCCGAGCAATAGAGAAATGACAGCCATCTCTCTGTGTCTTATCAGTGTGTGTGTGTGTGTGTGTGTAGTGTGTGTGTGTAGGTGTGTGTGTGTGTAGGTGTGTGTGTGTATGTGTGTGTGTGTGTGAAGAGAAAGAGAGACAATGACACAGAGAGAGACTCAAGAGAGCGATAAAGTTCACCCCCAGTTCTAATTTGTTCTTCGCACATTCTCCCCCCCTCCCTCACCAACCCCCCACCCCTCCTCTTCCCTCAAAGACGTCACGGTTCACAGACGTCACAGTCTAATTTGCACGTCATAATGTTTGCGTGTCACAAGCCACCGCGACAAGAACTTCCTTTGGGAATCGCCTATATGGAAGGCGAAGGTAACTCCTCCTGTTCCTTCTTAACACCTTGACGAAGATTAGTGGCTTTCATGGCCAAGAAATGCTTCTCCTCAGTCTGATTGTGTCCCAAGGGCGACCCCAGCGACAGTGTAAAATCACGACGAGACAGAACTGGCTGTTTGTTGGTAGTCTGCCTTGAGTTGCTCTTGCTTGGAAAATAAACACGGAAGTTCCAGGCTTCATAAGGGCCACACAGGTTCTGGTCTTTTGTCAGTCGTTTTCAAAGAGTTAGTTCAAGTCGATTTTCCTCCAGCTTTGTGGAACACGCCTTTGGGGTATTTGAGGAGGGGCTTACCACTCTCTCTCTCTCTCTCTCTCTCTCTGTGTGTGTGTGTGTGTGTGTGCCTGTTGTCGTTATGAAGATCCATTGTGGCCAGAGGCAAAGTTCGTGTGTTTCACAGGAACAGAGAGATAGGGAGTGGGCCAGCCAGTTAATAACGTTCAGGATAACAGCACAACCATCAGCCACAAACCGTCAGGTCTGGACAGAGGAATGCTATAGGGCCCCACTGGTTTGACCTTGGCTGCACACACACACACGCACACACAGAGTGTGTTTTTCTTTTCTTTTTTTCTTTTTTTAGAACTGAAAAAAATGCTGCACAAAAAAAGCTTTTACCGTCAATAAAGATCATTTTGACTTCACACACACACACACACACACACACACACAGAGACTACAAACACAGATCCGTCTGTGTGTTCGTGTTTGTTTCTACGATTCAAGTTCACAAAACTGGAGACTTAAGAGATAGCCTTGTTAAACCGCATGGTCTAATAAATTATGTCTGAATGTGTGAAACCAACTGCCGGAAAATGAATAAGGAACCCCATATGGAAATTTACACCACAGCGGCCATATTATATCGTCTCTGTGTGCGTTGATCGCTTATTGTAAACAGCAGCGAAATCTTTCACATAGTACATGATCCTAAAGGAGAAACGTGGAAAGGTACTTCAATAACTTGTAGCCTGCAAGCATTGGATTAACAATGTTTTACTGCATTCGTTTGACAAGTGGTTCACTTCACAGACATCTCTCTCTCTCTCTCTCTCTCTCTCTCTCTGTGTGTGTGTGTGTGTGTGTGTGTGTGTGTGTGTTTGTGCGAGTGTGTGTGTGCCGGTCAAGATGTGCGTGTGTGCGTGCGCGCCTGTCAAGATGTGTGTAAGTGGGTACGTGTTTCTACCAGTAAATGCCATAGTCACATTGGAAGTGTCGATGGGAAGCTGTGACATCTCTACCCACCAGTATTCCTGTCATGATGTGGATGGAGACTTTGCTCTGAAAAAAATTGCTCTTGCACCAGAGAACTTGAAATACAAGATCCCTTACATCCAGCAGGCACAGAACCTGACCGACCACAAGCTGCGTCTGTTCAGCAGTCCCTGCAGCGCCCCAGCCTGGATGCGGACCAACAGGTACATGACGGGCAACGGCACGCTGATCGGGCAGCCTGGACGACCCTACCACAAGGCCTGGGCCAACTAGTTTGTCAGGTTCCTGCAGGAATACCAGACACACAACATCAGCTTCTGGAGTCTGACGGCGAAGAACGACCCCACCGACGGCTACATCTACAAGCATTTCTTTCAGACCATGGGCTTCACGCCGGAACAGCAGCGAGACTGGACCTGCGATCCGGCGCTGCACAACAACAGCTTTCAGGATGTGAAGTTGGTGATACTGGATGACAACCATTTGCTTCTGCCATACTGGGCGGAAAAGGTTTTGTCAGATCCGGAGGCAGCTAAATTTGTGTCAGGTATCGGCTTTCACTGGTACATTGACGAGTTCTCACCTGTTGTTGCGCTTCATTTCACGCACCAGGAATACCCAGACTAGTTTATATCGGCCGCAGAAGTTACCGTCTAAGTGGTCCAGATCGGTGTCTGGGAACATACACAGTCTTTCGCCAGTGATATTTTGGATGATTTGAACCGCTGGGTAACAGGTTGGACTGATTGGAATATTGCTCTTTGCACCATTGGCGGCCCAAATTGGGTTCATAACCTGGATGATAGTCCCATCCTTGTCAACGCCACCAGCCAGGAGTTTTACAAACAGCCAGTGTTCTATGCTTTGGGCCATTTCAGCACGTTCTTACTACCTGGGTCAGTTTACCTGCAGATGGCGGCACCGTCTCCTTACGTCAAGGCGGCTGCTTTCATGAGGCCAGACTCCTACACTGCTGTCGTCCTCCTCAATATGGATCACAACCCTGTTGCCTTGTCCCTCAAAGATGGCAGTGTGTACGTCAACATCAAGCTGCCTGCATTTTCACTGAAAACTGTGATTTGGAAATGATCGTATGAATTAATATGACTGTTACCGGATGTACATTTTTGTTTCATATTGTAACATTTCATTTAATCAAAATACTGTCATAAGTTTGATGTGTGACTTGTGTAGAGAGACATATCCATGTTTGTTTGTTTTTATAAGCAAGGTTTTGTTTGCGTATGTTTGTTTTGCATGCATGCACATGTGTATGTAAGACTTTGCAAATGTGTTCCAAATTCCAGACTTTTCTGAAAAAGTCAGTAAAGGGTATCATCCAAGAAAATGGAGTATGGCTGCCTACATGTTGTGGTAAAACTGGTAATACACACAAAAACCCACTTGTTCATACGAGTGAACATGGGAGTTGCAGCCCACAAAAACAAAGACAGAGAGACACACGCTCACACAAACCGTAAAGGGTTTGGAAAATTCTTGTGCAGAAAAGAAATTAACATTTAAAAAGACAGAGTATCTTTAACTCTTTATATCTTTAACTCTCTGATCATTTCTCACCACTTTAGTGGGCATGTTGTTCTTTATTCGAAGAACTATGTTTATGCACCACTTTTGTGTCAGTTTCTGGATTTCTCAGAGTACATGTGGTATGCTTGACTATGCGTGCATTCATAATTATGTATTTGTACACATATGCACGTATACATGTGCAAATTTGTGTGTATGTGTGTGTGTGGGGGGGGGGGGGGGGCGGGGGTGGTTGAACAGGGGGCGGTGGAGTATGTATGTTTCAATATATGCTTGTATGTATGTAGATCTATGTATTGTTTATGTGTGTATATCTTCTGCAAGGTGCATTTTGTTATCTATATGTAAGGTTGATGTAATGAAATATGTATAATACTATGCCATTTGTACAGCACCTTGAGCAGAATTCTGGATAAAGTGCTATAAAAGAATCCATTAATATTATTATTATTATTATTATTCACTGAGACCCGGCCGATAGGCCTACGTCTTCCTACTTTTCCATCTGTGGTGGTGGGGGGGCGGATGGGTGGTGTGGTGCGTGTGTCAAGATGTGCGTGCATGAGTGTGTGTGTGTCTGTCAAGATGTGTGAACATGTCTCCACCAGCAAACGCCGCAGAAACTGATAGGCCTATACGAAGTCCTAGTTTTCCATGTGTGTGTGCGGTGCGTGGGGAGGGGGGGCGTGGGGGGGAGAAGGGGGTTGGGGGGGGGGGGGGGTGGTTTACAGCCCAGTCACAATCAAGACCCAGGTCACTGAACTGAACAGTGCAGGGCGTGGGTGACCGTGCCGACAACGAGCACGTAGGGGCTGCGGAGGAACTGTTAACATTGGTGGTCATATGGTCATCACTTTATGACACGCGGGGAGGGTGGAGGAGGAGGGAGGGGGGGGTTCTGACGGACTGGGGAGGGAGGAAGGGGGGATGGGGGGCTGTAAAGGAACTCTTGGTGATCCCTGTCATCACTTTACGACAGACGAGGAGGAGGAGGATGGGGTGGGGTGGGTTGATTTAACGACGGACTTTGGGGGTGGGGGTGGGGGTAACCAGTTTATGACGTGTCCATTCCGTGTCATGACGACTTTTCTCTGACGCCTTAAACACTGCACTGTTGGCCGCCGTTCTTTCTCCGTCTTTGGACCTTGCAATTGGAATGAACTTCCTCTTTCGCCTCGTCAGGTCTCCGCACTCCGCTCTTTCTAGTCTGACCCACCTCTTCCCAAGACAGCCTTTCTTCCCTGCCTCTTCCTTGTCTTCAGTTTCTCCAGTTTTTAGAGTTATGCATGCGTGTGAATGACTGGTGCGAAAGCGCTTTGATTTGTCTCTGCATAAGATTCAGCGCGATATAGATACGATCATCATTATCATAGTTATCATTAACGACATTGAACGCCGACAATCATTCTTTCTTCCCCCTTCGATCCTGTCTTTATCTTATTAGATACTTATAACTTCTGTTCCCGTGTACTTTGTGATATATTTGACCCCCCAACAAAATGATAAAATTCTAAATATTTGTATTTGTATTTCTTTTTATCAAACAACAGATTTCTCTGTGTGAAATTCGGGCTGCTCTCCCCAGGGAGAGCGCGTCGCTATACTACAACGACACTCAATTTTTTTGTATTTTTTTTCCTGCGTGTAATCTTATTTGTTTTTCCTACAGAAGTGAATTTTTCTACAGAATTTTGCCAGGAACAACTCTTTTGTTGCCGTGGGTTCTTTCACATGCGCTAAGTGCATGCTTCACACGGGACATCGGTTTATCGTCTCATCCGAATGACTAGCGTCCAGACCACCACTCACGGTCTAGTGGAGGGGGAGAAAATATCGGCGCCTGAGACGTGATTCTAACCAGCGCGCTCAGATTCTCTCGCTTCCTACGCGGACGCGTTACCTCTGGGCCATCTGCACACATCTTTATCTATAAAGATTCAGTACAACTTACGTTTGTCAGTGTGTATGCGTGTGCGTATGCATGAGTGTGCACGTCAGCGTGTGTGTACATGTGTGCCGGGGGTGATGGGAATTACTAAGAGAAAACAGAGACAGCCACATAAAGAGACAGGACAGCAGATAAGTAGCTAAGGAACAGCATGAGAGCCAAAGGTGGTTGGACTGACCTGAGAATAATTGACATAAATTGACACACATCAGTCGTGACACTCCCCGCAGCAGTACAGCTCAGTTCAGTTCAGTTCAGTTACTCAAGGAGGCGTCACTACGTTCGGGCAAATCCATATATATATATATGCTGCTCAATATCTACTAAGCAGACACCTGTCCAGCAGCTTAACACACAAAGCATGCTAATTGAAACGGTAGACGGTAAAATCATAATTACTGGGGCCTGCGAGATTTCAACCCAGACACAGTGGAGCAAACAGAGAACACTGAACACTGAAATGTTTAATGTCAAAAGCTGAAAAGTTCTGGTGACATAGCAGGTACTAATCAGAACAAAATGGTGCAAAATAGATAAAAATGGAACAGAAACAAGAAGAAGGAGAAGAAGAAGAAAAAAAAACAAAAAGAAGAAAAAAAAAAGAAAAAAAAAGAAAAAAAGAAACAACATAAACTAATAGGAGATTTGCGACACTTTGGCACTTTGTCATTAGCTTAAAGTACATGTGACAGGGGGGTAATGTGCCTTTTTTTTCCAGTCGTTCGTCTCCAAGGTTTGAACAGTACACAGAAAACAAAGTACAGATATAATAAATATTCACGCATGTACCATCGACACACATCATATCAATACAAAGACATACTAAAGTATATATAAATCCTGAAATAATTATTTATTCAAATAATTATAATGTCGAGATTGACCATCCAAATGTAGCCCTTCCTTTTTATCCATGTTTTTTTCCTCATAGAACCCATATAAATTTCAACTGATTAATGATTGTTTGGACCAATGATGGACGTTTTCCGTATAATTATTTATTGCCTCAGATACATATTTTGCGAGTGAAAGTATCATATCTTCATTTTCTGTCATCAGTATGCCGAACAAATCTTTTCTCTGCGCTGGAGCTGTATTGAAAAGGGTAGTTTTTTCGCAGTTCATCGTATCTTTTGCAGTTGAATACAAAATTATTTTCATCTTCTGGGCTTTCGCGGTACATTGGGCAAGGAGATGTTGCTACGTCTTAATCGAACCGGCATCTTCTGTTGGCAGGAGAAAGTACACACACACACACACACACACACACACACACACACACACACACACACACACACACACACACACACAGTTTCAGAGTTTGTTTATTCCCGTTAACTCTTTTCAGTCATAGAGAAACAAGGAAACATGACAATAACAGGATGACGGCCACAGAGGAAGAGAAAAGGTAATTAAAAAAGAAGAAACAAAAGGGGGAATAATACAAATGGGGGAAAAAATAAAATGAAATAAAATAAAAGGCCAAATGTAATCATCAGTCTGATACAATGCAATAGGATTAGCGAAAGCAATACTCCATAGTCAAATGCACAGATCACAACTTAGATTTACAATACGGCTCTGTATCTGACTAGTTGAGCCTGAATTGGGAACTGAGGGGGGTTAGTTGGAGCATAACAATAACAATGACATGGTGAAACAAAATAAAACACACAATAATTTGTTATTTTAGCACCCATTTGCCAGTAATGTTGGAATTGGAGAGAGAGACACAGAGAGAGAGAGAGAGAGAGAGAGGGAGGAAACTCCAGGGAAGAGCCGTGACGGACAGCCCGAGGGATGTTAGCAATGTGGCGCCAGTCTGTCTGCGCTGTGTTGTCGTTCCATTTCACGAGGACTTCACCGACCCGGAGTTCAATTACACACAGTGACCATACTGACACACACTCCAAGCAACCTCTTACTGTTTCAATATTTCGGTGTTCGTTCGGTCCTTCTCGATGTGCTCGACACTCACACGTAGACGGTTTAATTAAATTTTACAGGCTTTCGCAGACTTTTAGGGTGGGTTCACTCCAAACACGGAAGACAACTGACGACTGTCATGGGTACGAACTAAGGAAAAACGTGCACAGCGAATGGTTCTTTGTTCCCACTGGTGACTCAAAGCGTTCATACTGAACATGGACAACCCTCCAATAATTATTTCCCCCCTACAAACGTTCATGGATGATGTGTGTTTTGTTTTTTTGGTTTTTCCCCAGCCTGTCCGTTCAAGGGACTGAACTTTTCTGGACTTTCGATACTTTGACTTTGCATTACTTTTCCCTGATAAACACCGAAACAACCGTTGCAGTTTCAGTTTCTCACAAGGAGGCGTCACTACGTTCGGACAAATCCATATACGCTACACCACACCTGACAGCATGCAGCATAACCAACGCGTTTGTCAGGCCTCGAGTGCATGCTGATATATTTGTGCACCTGTCAGAGTGGATTTCTTTCTACATAATTTTGCCAGAGGATAACACTCTCGTTGCCATGGGTTCTTTTTCAGTGCGCCAAGAGCGAGCTGCACAGGGGACGTCGGTTTATCGCTTCACACAAACGACTAGACGCTCAGTTTGATTTTCCAGTCAAACTTGGGAGAAAGGGCGAGATTCGAACCCACACCCTCACGGACTCTGTGTATCGGCAGCTGAGCGTCTTAACCACTCTGCCACCTCCCCCCTGTTACTGGACGAACCACGGTGAGACCACGAGGACGACGAAAAGCTTACTGCCGCAATACGTATCTGTCTGTCCTTTTGACAACACAATTGTCAAGAGGCATTCTGATGGAGGCTTGGTTGTAGCTGGATGGTGACCTTACAACTCATTAACTGAAAAAAACAAAACAATCTCTTGAATTTTAGACCGCCTAAAAACATGGCAACCCATTTCCATTCTCATGCAACCCCTACTCTCTTTTTTTGTTACCGCCTTATTTATTGTTTACTGCCGTTGAAGAGTTGATGTCTTCATGAAATGTGAGTGAAACATTTTGTTTAGATCAAACCCTTTTGTTGCCGTGGGTTCTTTATCCCGTGTGCAGCATGCACATGGAACCTCAGTTTAATGTCTCATTGGAATGTGTGTGTGTGTGTGTGCATGTGTGTGTGTGTATGTGTGTGTGTGCGTGTGTGTGTGTGCGTGTGTGTATGTGTGTGTGCATGTGTGTGTGCGCATGTTTGCACACGTATGTCTGAGAGATAGCAGTCAAGGTAGTTGCAAACAGGTGTGAATGTGAATTACATGATAAACATTTAATGCAGGCCTTTAAAATGAAAAGAAATGAACTTACAGGGTACTTTGTAAAGTTCAGACAGGGAAAACAAATTTACCTGTGAACCTTAAATGAACTGAAGAATGAGTATTTTGTAGTTGTTTTCAGGTGAAATGTACAATGCTATTTATTCTGGTATTCTGCAAACGTTTTGTTGATAAAAAATGCATTTGATCATATTCACATATATGCATGCATACATTAACAAATATATCCACACACAATTAAACACAGCTACCAACACACACACACACAGAGACAAGAAAGAAAGGGGGTGAGAAGACAGCATATCAGCTGAGCAAGAATGGAACATTAGTTTCAGAAAGGAAATGTTGTTCCTAAAATTACATTTAACCTAACACACTTAATCATGGCACAGACACAATGCTCACATATTCACCATGAATACAAACAAACACACAGCATACACACACACTCCTTCAGCTTTTGTTTAATTCATCATAAGGCACCATATCATATTGACTGTACGAGAAAAGGAAAGACAACATATAAAAAATTATTTCAGAACAAGAGAAAAAAACATGTCAAATTGATCGTAGAACAGGAAAATATGCAACATTGTGCTGACTGCAGAACAAGGTAATAAGAACCATATCATACTGACTGCAGAAAAAGATAATAGGTGCCCAAAATATTGTGCTGACTGATGGACGCAATAGCCGAAGGGTTAAAGTGTTGGACTTTCAATCTGAGGGTCCCGGGTTCAAATCTCGGTAACGGCACCTGGTGGGTAATGGGTGGAGATTTTTCCGATAAACCAGTTCAACATATGTACAGATGTGCTTGTGTCTGAACACCTTTCGTGTGTATACGCAAGCAGAAGATCAAATACGTATATTAAAGATCCTGTAATCCATGTCAGTTCAGTGGGTTATGGAAACAAGAACATACCCTGCATACACACCCCCAAAAACGGTAAAAACGGTCATACACGTAAAAGCCCACACATGTACATATGAGTGAACTTGGGAGTTGCAGCCCACAAACGAAGAAGAAGAATCATACTGACAGCAGCAAAGGAACACAGGCACCATAATGATCATACTGACAGCAGCAAAGGAACACAGGCACCATAATGATCATACTGACAGCAGCAAGGAACACAGGCACCATAATGATCATACTGACAGCAGCAAAGGAACACAGGCACCATAATGATCATACTGACAGCAGCAAAGGAACACAGGCACCATAATGATCATACTGACAGCAGCAAAGGAACACAGGCACCATAATGGTCATACTGACAGCAGCAAAGGAACACAGGCACCATAATGATCATACTGACAGCAGCAAAGGAACACAGGCACCATAATGATCATACTGACAGCAGCAAGGAACACAGGCACCATAATGATCATACTGACAGCAGCAAGGAACACAGGCACCATAATGATCATACTGACAGCAGCAAAGGAACACAGGCACCATAATGATCATACTGACAGCAGCAAAGGAACACAGGCACCATAATGATCATACTGACAGCAGCAAAGGAACACAGGCACCATAATGATCATACTGACAGCAGCAAAGGAACACAGGCACCATAATGATCATACTGACAGCAGCAAAGGAACACAGGCACCATAATGATCATACTGACAGCAGCAAAGGAACACAGGCACCATAATGATCATACTGACAGCAGCAAAGGAACACAGGCACCATAATGATCATACTGACAGCAGCAAAGGAACACAGGCACCATAATGATCATACTGACAGCAGCAAAGGAACACAGGCACCATAATGATCATACTGACAGCAGCAAGGAACACAGGCACCATAATGATCATACTGACAGCAGCAAAGGAACACAGGCACCATAATGATCATACTGACAGCAGCAAAGGAACACAGGCACCATAATGATCATACTGACAGCAGCAAAGGAACACAGGCACCATAATGGTCATACTGACAGCAGCAAAGGAACACAGGCACCATAATGATCATACTGACAGCAGCAAAGGAACACAGGCACCATAATGATCATACTGACAGCAGCAAGGAACACAGGCACCATAATGATCATACTGACAGCAGCAAGGAACACAGGCACCATAATGATCATACTGACAGCAGCAAAGGAACACAGGCACCATAATGATCATACTGACAGCAGCAAAGGAACACAGGCACCATAATGATCATACTGACAGCAGCAAAGGAACACAGGCACCATAATGATCATACTGACAGCAGCAAAGGAACACAGGCACCATAATGATCATACTGACAGCAGCAAAGGAACACAGGCACCATAATGATCATACTGACAGCAGCAAAGGAACACAGGCACCATAATGATCATACTGACAGCAGCAAAGGAACACAGGCACCATAATGATCATACTGACAGCAGCAAAGGAACACAGGCACCATAATGATCATACTGACAGCAGCAAAGGAACACAGGCACCATAATGGTCATACTGACAACGGATCAAGAGAACATCCCCAAAAGGATGAGATCAGATAGCCAGTCAACAGGATGGTCACAATAACAGGGTGGTCACAACAACCTTTAGGTGGAGACAATGGTTTTCTGACGTCCCTGTTCAGTCAGCCTGTAGACCTACTTGTGTCCTAATTTAGCCCGTCCCCTGCTGTATCAAAGAGACTGAAACCCACACACCTCACACCCACACACCCACATACCCGCACACCCACACCACACACCCACACACCTCACACCTCACACCCACACACCTCACACCCACAATCAGGGCTCCCACTAAGGAAAATCAAAAGTTCCTGAAATTCTAGGAGAGTCCAGGCATGCTCCCTCAGAAAAAATAAAAAAGAGAGAGAAAGAAATTAACATAAAAAACGATGCAGTCTTACCGCCATTATCATAAATCTACAATTCACACAGAGCACCTCCGACCTGACATCTACAGATGAAAAAGGCACTGCTATACATTCCAGCACTTCTCTGTTCTCACCTTCACAGCTTCAGTAACGTCTCACAGCATTACTATTCCCAGTCATCACTCTGACTCTACACAAATAAGACTTACTCCAGTTCAGTTACTCTTAAATAAATAATAATAATTCATAACTTTTCTATGGCGTGATATCCAGTACTGATGCTGCTCAAAGTGCCTTACATCAAGCCAGATATAAACATAACATAAAACATTACAACAGCTCAATCCAATGCGTTCACAGAATGAATAAAAAAGCATGATCCACCAAACAAAAAAAATATCAAGTAAATAATGCTTAGAATAAAAAGAAATACACTCCTTAAAAACACACATTTTTTAGACACACACATACATGCTCTTGCAGTTGACACTTGCTGAAATTTAGTTTTTTGCTGAAAGATTTTGTTCCTTTGCTGAAATATTATTTGACTTTCGTTTGAACTCCAGGAATTCCTTGAAGTGGGTACCCTGCACACTGCAGGGGTGTGGAGACAGGGGCTGTGGCCAAGTGGTAATGCACCCCACTAACACCTCCATGGGTTCAAATCCCACACAAAGACAGGACTTTTACCACCCACATCCTCCTCCACACCTTGAGTGGTAGTCTCTTGGAAAAGACAATAAACCAAGGCCTTATATGCAGCATGTACTTTGCACTTGGTAAAGAACCTAAAGACACCCACAGCAACAGAAGGGTTGTCTCTGACGAAATTCTGCAGAAAAATCCACAGATACACTTGTAGACAACATCAACAACAACACAAAAAATAGGTGGCGATGCACTGATGCGACACAACCTCCATGGGAAACAGCAGTCCAACTCTGTACACGGGGAAACATGCTGAGAGAAAAAGTAATGCAATAAAATGCAACGCAATACAACATCCTCCATACAGCGTCAACTCTGACCCAAGCACAGTGAGTGGCTGCCTGTATGGCAGGGTAAAACTGGTCCGACCGACGTGTAGAATTATACACAAGTCAAAGCCCACTCTCAGTCCTAGACACAAGTGACCGTGGATTGGGGAACTAGCCCACAAAGACAACACAAGACAATGTAAACTTGGGCTTTTTCAGAAGATAAACCATAGCATGCCCCCAAAACCATCAATAACATTGATAAAATCATGAGTAACTTTGCTAAACAATCATTAATCTCAACCCAAGCTGCAAAGATTTTTTTGTGTGTGTGTGGCCAAGAATTTGGGGCATTGTGCTTTCTATATTTTGATGATGAATGATGGTGGGAGTGATAGTATGCTAGTCACATTTTAGTGTGTATACGTAACATTGATATAATGTGCAATGTATAAACCATGTGTTTTATAAAACACCTTGTTCTTGTTGCTTATAGTACAGCCAACCGCACAGGGCCATTTTATAAAACACCTAGAGCAGATTTCTGGATTGTGGGCTATGTAAGTATCCATTACTATCATTATTATTATCATTATGACACTGCATCTAGAGGTACCTATTTAGGTTTGGGACAACACGGCTGTACGCTCATAGTATGATGATGGGGGTGATGACGATGCTGATGACGATGGTCCATTTAGGTTTGGGACAACACGGCTGTACGCTCATAGTATGATGATGGGGGTGATGACGGTGCTGATTTGGCGGTCGATTCATGTTATGGACTACTTGCCACAGCTGTTCCCTCATAATACATCCTGTGTCAACCTGGCTAAGAGACAGAGACCTACAGTGTTGGACAGGAGATTCTGGCAACACTCCAAAACATCCATGAAGTGAATGACCCTTGACTGTGTGGTCCCAGTTTCCCATGTGATCCCCCAGCACACTGAAGTCAGGGAAGGAGCTGGCCACAGGGTGAAAAACAACGACAGCTACCTCTGATGGGACTCACTCCAATCTCTTTCCAGCACAGCTGTGGCCACCTACACTGGGTAACCCAAGACCTCGGAGGAAGGTGGCAGAATGGTTGAGACGCTCATCTGCCAATACAGAGAGTCTGTGGGGGTCTGGGTTCGAATCCCACTCTCCCCCCTTTCTCCTGAATTTTACTGGAAAATCAAACTGAGTGTCTAGTCATAAACCAAGTCCCGTGTGGAGCATCTACTTGGTGCAGTGAAAAAGAACCCATGGCAACAAAAGTGTTGTCCTCTGGCAAAATTCTGTAGAAGAAATCCACTCTCTTAGGTACAGAAATGTTCATGTATTCACTCAAGGCCTGACTATGCGCGTTGGGTTATGTGGCTGGTCAGGCATCTGCCTAGCAGATGCGGTGTAGCGTATATGGATTTGTCCGAACACAGTGATGCCTCCTTAAGAAATTGAAACTGAAACTAAAACTGGTTCCCACTGTGATGAAAGCTTCTCTCAGAGTTGAACAAACTTTCTAGCTGCAGGACTAACATTAAATCAAACGATGCTTTCTTCAAAGTGTGAATGATCTTCTATGACCTCATTTCAGTGCTGACATACCCAACACTAAATCTCTAAAAGGATATGTGGATGTTGGCTTAGTGGTAACACGTCTGCCTAGGAAGCGAGAGAATCTGAGCACACTAGTTCGAATCCCATGGTCGCCAGTATTTTCTCCCCCTCCACAAGACCTTAAGTGGTGGTCTGGACGCTAGTTATTTGGATGAGATGATAAACTGAGGTCCCATGTGCAGCATGCATTTAGCACACGTAAAAGAACCCATGGCAACCAAAGGGTTGTCCCTGGCAAAATTCTGTTGGAAAAATAAATAAAACTGCATGCAGATAAAAAAAATTAGGGTGGCGCTCTTGGTGTAGCGACATGCTCTCCCTGGGGAGAGCAGCCCGAATTTCACACATAGAAATCTGTTGTGACAAATAGAGTAATACAATACAATGCAATACAATATCAGTCAACATCCCATATTCAAGACCCTTTTCAAAGCTTGGGTTCATGAAGATAAAAACCTGCACTCAAGTTCAAAGAATCCTTCGAGACAATAATGATCATAATCATCATTGCTATGACTGTTAACACCATTACTACTGCTGTACGTCCAATCAACACACAGGTTTCCGTATGAGTAATGCAAAGAACATGAGTCAAGCCCGTGTCAGAGCTAACCAAGACATTTTACATCCACAATGCCACCCCTCAAACCTACACACCCCAGCTTCTCCTGTCAGACAGAAAACTGCACTCACACCATCAACCTACACACTAAACCATGGGCACTTTTCATGCATTTTACACATGCGAATCCTTTCACTCAAATGGACTGAAGGGATGCTTCTTTTGTTGCAATTTATTACACAGAAAAATGAAAAACCAGGTTAACCCCTAGGCTGCCTGCATGACGAGATAACTCGTCATGGCAAGCATGTATGCTTCGCTGCCTGCATGACGAGATAACTCGTCATCGAAATATTCTGACTTTTCCCTGGTTTGCATTCACTTCCTTGGCAAAAATAGTGGTAGCTTTAGCCTGGGGAATCTCTCTAGATTCTATTCATAGCTAGAAACCCCATCTACGTCATGAAGCAGTCCTTTATTTGAACGTTTTGGTTGGGTCACTGTCCAAGTGTTTGCCTGACTTCTCTCCTCGCTCGCTCAACAAAATGTCGGACTGACGCCGTGCTCAAGACATGCGATCGTGACGAACTAAATCAACCATGATTTCTTTCTTTAGCTGATGCTCAGAAAGAATTGAAGCGTAAATTCGAAGGAGAAGATGGAGATGAACATTTATAGGACGATCTGATAGAAAATAAATGAATAATGAAGAGAGTGGCCACGATGCGACTGTCAGTGAGTGATGCTGGTTGTACAGATGTTAGCAGACGACAGATGACCGAATTAGCAGCAGAGCTTTATTCTTGGCACGCAGCCAACGCGGTCTGATGACAACTTAATCAAGTGACCGTGTGAGAGGGGTGAGGAGGAGCGGGGTGGAGACTGAGGGGGCGTGGCCTCACATCCATCTTATCACTTGGAGAAGTCACAATGTATTGTGTATCTATCTCTTAAAAAAAAATATATATATATATTGTGGTTGTTCTAGTATGATTTTGTGTTTGCAGATATCCATTTGTCCAGAAAATATGATGTTTTTGTGCAAATTACCTGACTAATGTTTGTAATGAACAAGTTGAAAATGTGACAGAAAACAAAACACTGATTTCAAAACAACAGCATGTCACTAAAAATATATAAAATGGGAAAACAGCATGTGTTTTGTATTCTTTATTCATTTACCTTTCAAAAAATATATACTTTTATGGGTCTTTCTCCAATAACAAAGAGCACAGAATTTTTTGAAAATTTATACCCGTTTTTTTGTGAAAAAACCCTGGCAAATAGATTTCACTTAAATCTTATTTTCCTGGCAGCGAAAGGGTTAATATATAATACAAAAGACCATCACACCTAACACAGAGAGAACACTGAGACATGAAAAAAAACCCAAAAAAACCCAAAAAACAAAAACAGTCTCTTAAATCTGAAAGTATACCAGTTTCAGTTTCAAGGAAGTGTCAAACTGTTGCACTGCATCTACTTAAAAAAAAAATAAAAAAATAAAAAGGAGCACGACTCTATACAGAAGGACAGTACATAACACACATTCACTGGACTGCCATGAAGAGTAAAAGCAGTCAACAAGTGTGGAGAGTAAGAAAGCAGTCAACAAGTGTGGAGAGTAAGAAAGCAGTCAACAAGTGTGGAGAGTAAGAAAGCAGTCAACAAGTGTGGAGAGTAAGAAAGCAGTCAACAAGTGTGGAGAGTAAGAAAGCAGTCGAGTCAACAAGTGTGGAGAGTAAGAAAGCAGTCGAGTCAACAAGTGTGGAGAGTAAGAAAGCAGTCGAGTCAACAAGTGTGGAGAGTAAGAAAGCAGTCAACAAGTGTGGAGAGTAAGAAAGCAGTCGAGTCAACAAGTGTGGAGAGTAAGAAAGCAGTCGAGTCAACAAGTGTGGAGAGTAAGAAAGCAGTCAACAAGTGTGGAGAGTAAGAAAGCAGTCAACAAGTGTGGAGAGTAAGAAAGCAGTCGAGTCAACAAGTGTGGAGAGTAAGAAAGCAGTCGAGTCAACAAGTGTGGAGAGTAAGAAAGCAGTCAACAAGTGTGGAGAGTAAGAAAGCAGTCGAGTCAACAAGTGTGGAGAGTAAGAAAGCAGTCGAGTCAACAAGTGTGGAGAGTAAGAAAGCAGTCGAGTCAACAAGTGTGGAGAGTAAGAAAGCAGTCGAGTCAACAAGTGTGGAGAGTAAGAAAGCAGTCGAGTCAACAAGTGTGGAGAGTAAGAAAGCAGTCAACAAGTGTGGAGAGTAAGAAAGCAGTCAACAAGTGTGGAGAGTAAGAAAGCAGTCAACAAGTGTGATGAAGAGTAAGAAAGCAGTCAACAAGTGTGATGAAGAGTAAGAAAGCAGTCAACAAGTGTGGAGAGTAAGAAAGCAGTCAACAAGTGTGATGAAGAGTAAGAAAGCAGTCAACAAGTGTGATGAAGAGTAAGAAAGCAGTCAACAAGTGTGATGAAGAGTAAGAAAGCAGTCAACAAGTGTGATGAAGAGTAAGAAAGCAGTCAACAAGTGCAGAATTCTTTCTCCGCCTACAAAGCTTGGTACATGTGACTTGTGACTTTTGACATTGTCGCTTTTTGTCCATACGGCCACATCAGGACTGCCCAACCATTAAGCTCCTTTAGCAAAAAACAAACCCAAAAAACAACAAAGACCAGATTGTGATGAGGTTGTCAGCCCTTCTGCTTAACTTATCATCTCCTGATTACAAAAAATCATAAAAAAAGGATTTAAATTAAAACCCACTTCAAAGCCACATAAAAAAACATGTAAGGCCACATGGTTACAAATTACAATGCAGACTGAACAGCTAGTGCCCATCCCAGTGTTTACAATATCAACACCTCATCGCCAAACCAGAACAGCTGAGAGAGAACATTACAGGTGGCACACACACACACACACACACACGCACACACACACACACAAACTTGCATAGCTGGTATGGTCACCTGAATAAAAGCATGTACACTGAACCTCACACTGTTCAGATCTCTTCCCCCAAAAGTCCACATGAGATTTATTTTCATAATTATTTTGTTTTGTTTCTAACACAAAAAGTCATTAACTATTCACATCACAGTCAAAATTTAACAACTAAACATCATTAACAAAGAACTAATCTAACCAAAATTCTTTTTTTTTAATATCATGAAGTCAAAACAGGCACCAGGGCAGTGAATTCACATCCACTGTGTCCAGGGCTGGGCGTGGGAAGGGAGGGCAGTGAATTCACATCCACTGTGTCCAGGGCTGGGCGTGGGAAGGGAGGGCAGTGAATTCACATCCACTGTGTCCAGGGCTGGGCGTGGGAAGGAAGGGCAATGAATTCACATCCACTGTGTCCAGGGCTGGGCGTGGGAAGGTGGGACCCAGTCCTCTCCTTCCACTGTTTTAACCTTCCTCACCCAAAAGTCAGGTAACCATTCACTCCTGCACCTGCCTGACAGGCCAAAACAGAGGCTTAATTCATTCAAGCCTACGCCGTCTGAGAGGTGTGCCCCGCTGATTGCCGTTCTCCACCTGAGCTCACCTGACAGGCCAGCGGAGAAACTGGTTTATTTAAACCTGTTCGTCAGCTCATTGTTATGCATTAAACTGCTATGTAAGGGAAGTAACTCCAACTTAACTTCCTTCGTCGCTCGCACACGAAGTTTCGCTCCAAAAATCGAACGAATAGTGTGTTTTTTATCTGGTTCTCCGCATTGATATGGTAAAGCGTCAAAGGCTTACTGTGCAGTTTAGAGATGAATGAAATTATGATGGACTCTTGTAGCGAATTCAACCCAAATAATGACGATTTGTCACATAATTCTTTCGACAATTCATAGGAAAGTGAAGGAGATCAAATTAGCAACCAGTGTAGACAATCATGTAGATAGCCAACAACCTTCAACATCAACAGAAGCTGACATTTTACTATTTCTGTTTTTAATTTAAAGTTACAAGTATACTGTTAAATCCTTTGTCTTGAGACTTAAGCAACATGTGGCAAAATTATATTTCAGTCATAATGTGAAGTTCAGTAGCTATTGGTTGAGCGGTTGCTATAAATCTGTGCCTGAAGTGAAGCACCCCTTCCTGTTGATGCAGCCAGGCCAAAACATGCCAAGCTGGGAAGGCTGCACAGGCAGAGGACCTTAAGGGCTGAAAGGGTTAAACCCTGATGACTGGTGAACACTGAATCAGAAGTCTGATGTGCTTCTCTTAGCCCTTCCACTGACGTGTCCATGAAATCAACTGGCAGCGTGACGTCACTGATGACATCGTGCCTCTCGTAGCCCTTCCACTGACGTGCCCATGAAATCAAATGGCAGCGTGACGTCACTGATGACATCGTGCCTCTTGTAGCCCTTCCACTGACGTGCCCATGAAATCGTCTGGCAGTGTAATGTCACTGATGACATCATCAAAATAAGGGAAATAACTCTGGAGAGCTGAAAGTTCACATAATTGATCTGGTGTTTCTCTCCACAACACTTTCTCAGGTTTTGGCTGATCGATCTATATACTGATTTACGATTTGAAACACCAATTTCTACTGTTTCTTTTTCTTCCCTCAGGCAGTCAAGGAGATGATATGATAAAATACACATTCGCTTTGTTCACAAAATCTGGTCATCACATAATGGCACAACATTAAAGCAGTCATGAACAAAAAAAAGATCTAACCACACCATATTCATTTTCAAAAAAATAACGGAATATACATTCACTTTGTTCATAAAATCTGGTCATCACACAATGACACAACACATCAATGCAGTCACAATAAATAAATAAATAACTGATCTTACCAACCATATTAATTTTTAAAAATACAATGGAATACAAATTCACTTTCTTCCAAAAATCTGGTCATCACACAATGAGACATCAATTGCTGGAATGGTTCCTTTCCTGAACTCTGCTTTTGAAAAAAAGATTCTATAATAATGCATCAATAAAACTGAAACTGCAAGCATTCAAATATATATATATTTTTTTTCATCAAGCAACTCCTCTTCTTCGTTTCCTTGCAAAAGCTGAACACAGACCTCACATTAACGATCAAAAACAATAGAGATCCAGCAACCAGGAGGGTGAATAAATACATACATATGACACTGACTGATATGACCGCTGTTGTAAGAATTTTAGGTGAGGAAAAAGCTCTGACACTGAAACCGTAAACATACAGACACACATGCATATGCTGTTCTGACGCTGTTATTGTAGTCAACCCTACAGACATCCAAGCCACAGAAATGAGCGGTCATCGCAAGACCGCAAACATCAGAAACGCTGATCACATCACCAGTGAAGAAACGGCCAAAACCATCAACCAGCTCACCAGACTTCGTGAAATCTGCTGACATCAGTGAAGAAAAGAAAACTACGCTGGTGTGTGTGTGTTATACTGTACAGTGGGTAAGTTCTGGGTTTTGTTTTATTTTCATGATTCAAATTATCAGAACTTCTAACATTAAGGGACAATAAAGAAAAATCATCTCCCCTCAACCCAAAAGAAAAAAAGTGTGTGCACAGAACTATGCACTGGGAGGAGGAGAAGAAGGCAAGACTAGATGCTTCACTGTTAAACAAAATTTTTAAATAGATAATTTTTTTTTTTTAATATATATATATATATATATATATAGATAGATAAAGTACATCACAACACAAAAATAAATCAAAACCCCCAACCCAAGCCCCCCCCAAAAAAACAGAATCTAACACAGTTACGCCCCTTGACCACCATCCATCACCTTGAGAGGGTGCCAGGTGCGGTGACCTTGAGGGGCTTGCCGTACATGTTGTCGAGGAAAAGGCCGATGAAGACCAGCACGGTGCCCGTCCACTGGCGGCCACTCATGGGGTGGCCGAACAGCAGGATGGAACACAGGATGGTGAAGAACTTGCGGGTGGTGGTGAAGATGGAGCACGTCAGGGGCCCAAACTCCGTCACCGTTTTGAAGATGAACATCTGTTGTCACGTGAACACAGAGATGAACATCTGCTGTCACATGAACATGGAGATGTACATCTGTTGTCACATGAGCATAATAAAGATGAACATCTGTTGTCACGTGAACATAAGAGATAAACATCTGTTGTCACGTGAACACAGAGATGAACATCTGCTGTCACATGAACATAGAGATGTATATCTGTTGTCACGTGAGCATAATAAAGATGAACATCTGTTGTCACGTGAACATAAGAGATAAACATCTGTTGTCACATGAACGAAATAAAGATGATCATCTGTCACATAATAATAATTAGTATTTATATAGTGCTAACTCTTGTGCAGAGACAAATCAAAGCGTTAGA